>NC_064550.1:6032500-6332500 GCF_023856365.1 Brienomyrus brachyistius | reverse complement strand
GTCATACAGAAATACTCACAGGTGCCCCTTCAGGTCAGACCTGGCAAAGCCTTCCGTCTTCAGGGCACATTTCGCCTATGTGCCGTACAGCACTGCCCTGTGTCTTAAAGGAGAAGTCGCTTTTTTTTTCATGACTGGGTTACAGCTTAATGCTGCATAAAGAGTAGCCACAGAGTGTGTCAAAGTGGCTTGTGTTTCCACCTCATCTCCTTTGCTCTGCCTGCGGGGGGTATAGCTCAGTGGTAGAGCATTTGACTGCAGATCAAGAGGTCCTAGGTTCAAATCCTGGTGCCCCCTGCGCTGGTTCTCCTGAGTGCCATTCAGGCTGTGCTTCTTGCTGCCAGTATGGCGTTCCTTGCTGGTCCCCTTTGCTTGATGTGAGTGCTGGCAACGTGAAAGAGTGCCAGAGTCTTCCGCCCCAGCACGGTGCACCAAAAGGTGCTACTGGGGACCCATCCGGCGCTATGAAATCTCCCCTCGACGTGCTACACCCCAGCTACGACACGCCCGGAAAGCATTCCGTCTGCGATGCTGTAGAAGTGCATGGCGCTGCGTTTTTTGTGCCATGTATACCACACGCAAATTTGTTGTTGTTTTAGCAGTTTTGGCGCAAGAGTGTTTTTTCCCAGAGACAAAGAAAGAAGAAAGACAAAGTATTTTAGTGCAAAATTGTTTTAGTTGATTCACAGCGATATTCTTTTTTCGAGAGGCAAACTATAAAGAAAGCAAAGAGACTAACAAGTCTGGTAAAACTCTGATATTGCATGCTAGGATAATAGAGAAATAATGCAACGCACCATAAAGGGAGACTGATGGAGAGATCATCCGCTTCAAGTCAGAGAGGAAAAAGAGAGCACGTCCCCGGGTGGGTTTGAACCACCAACCTCTCGGTTAACAGCCGAGCGCGCTAACCGATTGCGCCACGGAGACAGCGAGTACATGAGCACAGCTGTGCTTTATGGGCTTCGGAGTCAGAAGGCACTTCGCAGAGAAGAACCGGTTCAGAAAGTTGCCGGTCCAGAAGCCCCGACATCTGTGTGTTGGCCCGGCTAGCTCAGTCGGTAGAGCATGAGACTCTTAATCTCAGGGTCGTGGGTTCGAGCCCCACGCTGGGCGCTGTCTTCTTGGCGCTTAGAAGCCCATCGCCCTCCGAGACGTGAACATGAAGAGTCACGCCGTCAATAAAACTTGATCGTGACTCACTCTGCCTTCTTGTGAGAGGCCAGATAGGACCCGTGGCCTGCGTGGTGAATGCGCTGTGTTCTCCCATGCAAGTGGATGTCCGTGCTGTCGTGCAGCTCACTTGAAAATGCCCTGCTGCTCATTATATTGGCCAGGAGTGAAAAACAGAAGGGTGAGAAGGTAGCTGAGGGCGCGACTGCACTGGGAATGCTGTGAGGGCCTCGTTCAGGTCCCGGAAGTCAGAAGCTGGCCGTAAGGGTCACAATGGGAAGTGCAGGGAGAGACAAAAAAAAAAAAAAAAAAAAAAAGAAGCCCAGAAAGACCCCCGGACTTCCCTGACCGGGAATCGAACCCGGGCCGTGGCGGTGAGAGTGCCAAATCCTGACCACTAGACCACCAGGGATTCCCCATGACAGTGCTTTGCGCCCTGTCATACAGAAATACTCACAGGTGCCCCTTCAGGTCAGACCTGGCAAAGCCTTCCGTCTTCAGGGCACATTTCGCCTATGTGCCGTACAGCACTGCCCTGTGTCTTAAAGGAGAAGTCGCTTTTTTTTTCATGACTGGGTTACAGCTTAATGCTGCATAAAGAGTAGCCACAGAGTGTGTCAAAGTGGCTTGTGTTTCCACCTCATCTCCTTTGCTCTGCCTACGGGGGGTATAGCTCAGTGGTAGAGCATTTGACTGCAGATCAAGAGGTCCTAGGTTCAAATCCTGGTGCCCCCTGCGCTGGTTCTCCTGAGTGCCATTCAGGCTGTGCTTCTTGCTGCCAGTATGGCGTTCCTTGCTGGTCCCCTTTGCTTGATGTGAGTGCTGGCAACGTGAAAGAGTCCCAGAGTCTTCCCCCCCAGCACGGTGCACCAAAAGGTGCTACTGGGGACCCATCCGGCGCTATGAAATCTCCCCTCGACGTGCTACACCCCAGCTACGACACGCCCGGAAAGCATTCCGTCTGCGATGCTGTAGAAGTGCATGGCGCTGCGTTTTTTGTGCCATGTATACCACACGCAAATTTGTTGTTGTTTTAGCAGTTTTGGCGCAAGAGTGTTTTTTCCCAGAGACAAAGAAAGAAGAAAGACAAAGTATTTTAGTGCAAAATTGTTTTAGTTGATTCACAGCGATATTCTTTTTTCGAGAGGCAAACTATAAAGAAAGCAAAGAGACTAACAAGTCTGGTAAAACTCTGATATTGCATGCTAGGATAATAGAGAAATAATGCAACGCACCATAAAGGGAGACTGATGGAGAGATCATCCGCTTCAAGTCAGAGAGGAAAAAGAGAGCACGTCCCCGGGTGGGTTTGAACCACCAACCTCTCGGTTAACAGCCGAGCGCGCTAACCGATTGCGCCACGGAGACAGCGAGTACATGAGCACAGCTGTGCTTTATGGGCTTCGGAGTCAGAAGGCACTTCGCAGAGAAGAACCGGTTCAGAAAGTTGCCGGTCCAGAAGCCCCGACATCTGTGTGTTGGCCCGGCTAGCTCAGTCGGTAGAGCATGAGACTCTTAATCTCAGGGTCGTGGGTTCGAGCCCCACGCTGGGCGCTGTCTTCTTGGCGCTTAGAAGCCCATCGCCCTCCGAGACGTGAACATGAAGAGTCACGCCGTCAATAAAACTTGATCGTGACTCACTCTGCCTTCTTGTGAGAGGCCAGATAGGACCCGTGGCCTGCGTGGTGAATGCGCTGTGTTCTCCCATGCAAGTGGATGTCCGTGCTGGCTGTCGTGCAGCTCACTTGAAAATGCCCTGCTGCTCATTATATTGGCCAGGAGTGAAAAACAGAAGGGTGAGAAGGTAGCTGAGGGCGCGACTGCACTGGGAATGCTGTGAGGGCCTCGTTCAGGTCCCGGAAGTCAGAAGCTGGCCGTAAGGGTCACAATGGGAAGTGCAGGGAGAGACAAAAAAAAAAAAAAAAAAAAAAAAAAGAAGCCCAGAAAGACCCCCGGACTTCCCTGACCGGGAATCGAACCCGGGCCGTGGCGGTGAGAGCGCCAAATCCTGACCACTAGACCACCAGGGATCCCCCATGACAGTGCTTTGCGCCCTGTCATACAGAAATACTCACAGGTGCCCCTTCAGGTCAGACCTGGCAAAGCCTTCCGTCTTCAGGGCACATTTCGCCTATGTGCCGTACAGCACTGCCCTGTGTCTTAAAGGAGAAGTCGCTTTTTTTTTCATGACTGGGTTACAGCTTAATGCTGCATAAAGAGTAGCCACAGAGTGTGTCAAAGTGGCTTGTGTTTCCACCTCATCTCCTTTGCTCTGCCTGCGGGGGGTATAGCTCAGTGGTAGAGCATTTGACTGCAGATCAAGAGGTCCTAGGTTCAAATCCTGGTGCCCCCTGCGCTGGTTCTCCTGAGTGCCATTCAGGCTGTGCTTCTTGCTGCCAGTATGGCGTTCCTTGCTGGTCCCCTTTGCTTGATGTGAGTGCTGGCAACGTGAAAGAGTGCCAGAGTCTTCCCCCCCAGCACGGTGCACCAAAAGGTGCTACTGGGGACCCATCCGGCGCTATGAAATCTCCCCTCGACGTGCTACACCCCAGCTACGACACGCCCGGAAAGCATTCCGTCTGCGATGCTGTAGAAGTGCATGGCGCTGCGTTTTTTGTGCCATGTATACCACACGCAAATTTGTTGTTGTTTTAGCAGTTTTGGCGCAAGAGTGTTTTTTCCCAGAGACAAAGAAAGAAGAAAGACAAAGTATTTTAGTGCAAAATTGTTTTAGTTGATTCACAGCGATATTCTTTTTTCGAGAGGCAAACTATAAAGAAAGCAAAGAGACTAACAAGTCTGGTAAAACTCTGATATTGCATGCTAGGATAATAGAGAAATAATGCAACGCACCATAAAGGGAGACTGATGGAGAGATCATCCGCTTCAAGTCAGAGAGGAAAAAGAGAGCACGTCCCCGGGTGGGTTTGAACCACCAACCTCTCGGTTAACAGCCGAGCGCGCTAACCGATTGCGCCACGGAGACAGCGAGTACATGAGCACAGCTGTGCTTTATGGGCTTCGGAGTCAGAAGGCACTTCGCAGAGAAGAACCGGTTCAGAAAGTTGCCGGTCCAGAAGCCCCGACATCTGTGTGTTGGCCCGGCTAGCTCAGTCGGTAGAGCATGAGACTCTTAATCTCAGGGTCGTGGGTTCGAGCCCCACGCTGGGCGCTGTCTTCTTGGCGCTTAGAAGCCCATCGCCTCCGAGACGTGAACATGAAGAGTCACGCCGTCAATAAAACTTGATCGTGACTCACTCTGCCTTCTTGTGAGAGGCCAGATAGGACCCGTGGCCTGCGTGGTGAATGCGCTGTGTTCTCCCATGCAAGTGGATGTCCGTGCTGTCGTGCAGCTCACTTGAAAATGCCCTGCTGCTCATTATATTGGCCAGGAGTGAAAAACAGAAGGGTGAGAAGGTAGCTGAGGGCGCGACTGCACTGGGAATGCTGTGAGGGCCTCGTTCAGGTCCCGGAAGTCAGAAGCTGGCCGTAAGGGTCACAATGGGAAGTGCAGGGAGAGATCAAAAAAAAAAAAAAAAAAAAAAAAAAGAAGCCCAGAAAGACCCCCGGACTTCCCTGACCGGGAATCGAACCCGGGCCGTGGCGGTGAGAGCGCCAAATCCTGACCACTAGACCACCAGGGATCCCCCATGACAGTGCTTTGCGCCCTGTCATACAGAAATACTCACAGGTGCCCCTTCAGGTCAGACCTGGCAAAGCCTTCCGTCTTCAGGGCACATTTCGCCTATGTGCCGTACAGCACTGCCCTGTGTCTTAAAGGAGAAGTCGCTTTTTTTTTCATGACTGGGTTACAGCTTAATGCTGCATAAAGAGTAGCCACAGAGTGTGTCAAAGTGGCTTGTGTTTCCACCTCATCTCCTTTGCTCTGCCTGCGGGGGTATAGCTCAGTGGTAGAGCATTTGACTGCAGATCAAGAGGTCCTAGGTTCAAATCCTGGTGCCCCCTGCGCTGGTTCTCCTGAGTGCCGTTCAGGCTGTGCTTCTTGCTGCCAGTATGGCGTTCCTTGCTGGTCCCCTTTGCTTGATGTGAGTGCTGGCAACGTGAAAGAGTGCCAGAGTCTTCCCCCCCAGCACGGTGCACCAAAAGGTGCTACTGGGGACCCATCCGGCGCTATGAAATCTCCCCTCGACGTGCTACACCCCAGCTACGACACGCCCGGAAAGCATTCCGTCTGCGATGCTGTAGAAGTGCATGGCGCTGCGTTTTTTGTGCCATGTATACCACACGCAAATTTGTTGTTGTTTTAGCAGTTTTGGCGCAAGAGTGTTTTTTCCCAGAGACAAAGAAAGAAGAAAGACAAAGTATTTTAGTGCAAAATTGTTTTAGTTGATTCACAGCGATATTCTTTTTTTGAGAGGCAAACTATAAAGAAAGCAAAGAGACTAACAAGTCTGGTAAAACTCTGATATTGCATGCTAGGATAATAGAGAAATAGTGCAACGCACCATAAAGGGAGACTGATGGAGAGATCATCCGCTTCAAGTCAGAGAGGAAAAAGAGAGCACGTCCCCGGGTGGGTTTGAACCACCAACCTCTCGGTTAACAGCCGAGCGCGCTAACCGATTGCGCCACGGAGACAGCGAGTACATGAGCACAGCTGTGCTTTATGGGGTTCGGAGTCAGAAGGCACTTCGCAGAGAAGAACCGGTTCAGAAAGTTGCCGGTCCAGAAGCCCCGACATCTGTGTGTTGGCCCGGCTAGCTCAGTCGGTAGAGCATGAGACTCTTAATCTCAGGGTCGTGGGTTCGAGCCCCACGCTGGGCGCTGTCTTCTTGACGCTTAGAAGCCCATCGCCCTCCGAGACGTGAACATGAAGAGTCACGCCGTCAATAAAACTTGATCGTGACTCACTCTGCCTTCTTGTGAGAGGCCAGATAGGACCCGTGGCCTGCGTGGTGAATGCGCTGTGTTCTCCCATGCAAGTGGATGTCCGTGCTGTCGTGCAGCTCACTTGAAAATGCCCTGCTGCTCATTATATTGGCCAGGAGTGAAAAACAGAAGGGTGAGAAGGTAGCTGAGGGCGCGACTGCACTGGGAATGCTGTGAGGGCCTCGTTCAGGTCCCGGAAGTCAGAAGCTGGCCGTAAGGGTCACAATGGGAAGTGCAGGGAGAGACAAAAAAAAAAAAAAAAAAAAAGAAGCCCAGAAAGACCCCCGGACTTCCCTGACCGGGAATCGAACCCGGGCCGTGGCGGTGAGAGCGCCAAATCCTGACCACTAGACCACCAGGGATCCCCCATGACAGTGCTTTGCGCCCTGTCATACAGAAATACTCACAGGTGCCCCTTCAGGTCAGACCTGGCAAAGCCTTCCGTCTTCAGGGCACATTTCGCCTATGTGCCGTACAGCACTGCCCTGTGTCTTAAAGGAGAAGTCGCTTTTTTTTTCATGACTGGGTTACAGCTTAATGCTGCATAAAGAGTAGCCACAGAGTGTGTCAAAGTGGCTTGTGTTTCCACCTCATCTCCTTTGCTCTACCTGCGGGGGGTATAGCTCAGGGGTAGAGCATTTGACTGCAGATCAAGAGGTCCTAGGTTCAAATCCTGGTGCCCCCTGCGTTGGTTCTCCTGAGTGCCATTCAGGCTGTGCTTCTTGCTGCCAGTATGGCGTTCCTTGCTGGTCCCCTTTGCTTGATGTGAGTGCTGGCAACGTGAAAGAGTGCCAGAGTCTTCCCCCCCCAGCACGGTGCACCAAAAGGTGCTACTGGGGACCCATCCGGCGCTATGAAATCTCCCCTCGACGTGCTACACCCCAGCTACGACACGCCCGGAAAGCATTCCGTCTGCGATGCTGTAGAAGTGCATGGCGCTGCGTTTTTTGTGCCATGTATACCACACGCAAATTTGTTGTTGTTTTAGCAGTTTTGGCGCAAGAGTGTTTTTTCCCAGAGACAAAGAAAGAAGAAAGACAAAGTATTTTAGTGCAAAATTGTTTTAGTTGATTCACAGCGATATTCTTTTTTTGAGAGGCAAACTATAAAGAAAGCAAAGAGACTAACAAGTCTGGTAAAACTCTGATATTGCATGCTAGGATAATAGAGAAATAATGCAACGCACCATAAAGGGAGACTGATGGAGAGATCATCCGCTTCAAGTCAGAGAGGAAAAAGAGAGCACGTCCCCGGGTGGGTTTGAACCACCAACCTCTCGGTTAACAGCCGAGCGCGCTAACCGATTGCGCCACGGAGACAGCGAGTACATGAGCACAGCTGTGCTTTATGGGGTTCGGAGTCAGAAGGCACTTCGCAGAGAAGAACCGGTTCAGAAAGTTGCCGGTCCAGAAGCCCCGACATCTGTGTGTTGGCCCGGCTAGCTCAGTCGGTAGAGCATGAGACTCTTAATCTCAGGGTCGTGGGTTCGAGCCCCACGCTGGGCGCTGTCTTCTTGGCGCTTAGAAGCCCATCGCCCTCCGAGACGTGAACATGAAGAGTCACGCCGTCAATAAAACTTGATCGTGACTCACTCTGCCTTCTTGTGAGAGGCCAGATAGGACCCGTGGCCTGCGTGGTGAATGCGCTGTGTTCTCCCATGCAAGTGGATGTCCGTGCTGGCTGTCGTGCAGCTCACTTGAAAATGCCCTGCTGCTCATTATATTGGCCAGGAGTGAAAAACAGAAGGGGGAGAAGGTAGCTGAGGGCGCGACTGCACTGGGAATGCTGTGAGGGCCTCGTTCAGGTCCCGGAAGTCAGAAGCTGGCCGTAAGGGTCACAATGGGAAGTGCAGGGAGAGACAAAAAAAAAAAAAAAAAAAAGAAGCCCAGAAAGACCCCCGGACTTCCCTGACCGGGAATCGAACCCGGGCCGTGGCGGTGAGAGCGCCAAATCCTGACCACTAGACCACCAGAGATCCCCCATGACAGTGCTTTGCGCCCTGTCATACAGAAATACTCACAGGTGCCCCTTCAGGTCAGACCTGGCAAAGCCTTCCGTCTTCAGGGCACATTTCGCCTATGTGCCGTACAGCACTGCCCTGTGTCTTAAAGGAGAAGTCGCTTTTTTTTTCATGACTGGGTTACAGCTTAATGCTGCATAAAGAGTAGCCACAGAGTGTGTCAAAGTGGCTTGTGTTTCCACCTCATCTCCTTTGCTCTGCCTGCGGGGGGTATAGCTCAGTGGTAGAGCATTTGACTGCAGATCAAGAGGTCCTAGGTTCAAATCCTGGTGCCCCCTGCGCTGGTTCTCCTGAGTGCCATTCAGGCTGTGCTTCTTGCTGCCAGTATGGCGTTCCTTGCTGGTCCCCTTTGCTTGATGTGAGTGCTGGCAACGTGAAAGAGTGCCAGAGTCTTCCCCCCCCAGCACGGTGCACCAAAAGGTGCTACTGGGGACCCATCCGGCGCTATGAAATCTCCCCTCGACGTGCTACACCCCAGCTACGACACGCCCGGAAAGCATTCCGTCTGCGATGCTGTAGAAGTGCATGGCGCTGCGTTTTTTGTGCCATGTATACCACACGCAAATTTGTTGTTGTTTTAGCAGTTTTGGCGCAAGAGTGTTTTTTCCCAGAGACAAAGAAAGAAGAAAGACAAAGTATTTTAGTGCAAAATTGTTTTAGTTGATTCACAGCGATATTCTTTTTTTGAGAGGCAAACTATAAAGAAAGCAAAGAGACTAACAAGTCTGGTAAAACTCTGATATTGCATGCTAGGATAATAGAGAAATAATGCAACGCACCATAAAGGGAGACTGATGGAGAGATCATCCGCTTCAAGTCAGAGAGGAAAAAGAGAGCACGTCCCCGGGTGGGTTTGAACCACCAACCTCTCGGTTAACAGCCGAGCGCGCTAACCGATTGCGCCACGGAGACAGCGAGTACATGAGCACAGCTGTGCTTTATGGGGTTCGGAGTCAGAAGGCACTTCGCAGAGAAGAACCGGTTCAGAAAGTTGCCGGTCCAGAAGCCCCGACATCTGTGTGTTGGCCCGGCTAGCTCAGTCGGTAGAGCATGAGACTCTTAATCTCAGGGTCGTGGGTTCGAGCCCCACGCTGGGCGCTGTCTTCTTGGCGCTTAGAAGCCCATCGCCCTCCGAGACGTGAACATGAAGAGTCACGCCGTCAATAAAACTTGATCGTGACTCACTCTGCCTTCTTGTGAGAGGCCAGATAGGACCCGTGGCCTGCGTGGTGAATGCGCTGTGTTCTCCCATGCAAGTGGATGTCCGTGCTGGCTGTCGTGCAGCTCACTTGAAAATGCCCTGCTGCTCATTATATTGGCCAGGAGTGAAAAACAGAAGGGTGAGAAGGTAGCTGAGGGCGCGACTGCACTGGGAATGCTGTGAGGGCCTCGTTCAGGTCCCGGAAGTCAGAAGCTGGCCGTAAGGGTCACAATGGGAAGTGCAGGGAGAGACAAAAAAAAAAAAAAAAAAAGAAGCCCAGAAAGACCCCCGGACTTCCCTGACCGGGAATCGAACCCGGGCCGTGGCGGTGAGAGCGCCAAATCCTGACCACTAGACCACCAGGGATCCCCCATGACAGTGCTTTGCGCCCTGTCATACAGAAATACTCACAGGTGCCCCTTCAGGTCAGACCTGGCAAAGCCTTCCGTCTTCAGGGCACATTTCGCCTATGTGCCGTACAGCACTGCCCTGTGTCTTAAAGGAGAAGTCGCTTTTTTTTTCATGACTGGGTTACAGCTTAATGCTGCATAAAGAGTAGCCACAGAGTGTGTCAAAGTGGCTTGTGTTTCCACCTCATCTCCTTTGCTCTGCCTGCGGGGGGTATAGCTCAGTGGTAGAGCATTTGACTGCAGATCAAGAGGTCCTAGGTTCAAATCCTGGTGCCCCCTGCGCTGGTTCTCCTGAGTGCCATTCAGGCTGTGCTTCTTGCTGCCAGTATGGCGTTCCTTGCTGGTCCCCTTTGCTTGATGTGAGTGCTGGCAACGTGAAAGAGTGCCAGAGTCTTCCGCCCCAGCACGGTGCACCAAAAGGTGCTACTGGGGACCCATCCGGCGCTATGAAATCTCCCCTCGACGTGCTACACCCCAGCTACGACACGCCCGGAAAGCATTCCGTCTGCGATGCTGTAGAAGTGCATGGCGCTGCGTTTTTTGTGCCATGTATACCACACGCAAATTTGTTGTTGTTTTAGCAGTTTTGGCGCAAGAGTGTTTTTTCCCAGAGACAAAGAAAGAAGAAAGACAAAGTATTTTAGTGCAAAATTGTTTTAGTTGATTCACAGCGATATTCTTTTTTCGAGAGGCAAACTATAAAGAAAGCAAAGAGACTAACAAGTCTGGTAAAACTCTGATATTGCATGCTAGGATAATAGAGAAATAATGCAACGCACCATAAAGGGAGACTGATGGAGAGATCATCCGCTTCAAGTCAGAGAGGAAAAAGAGAGCACGTCCCCGGGTGGGTTTGAACCACCAACCTCTCGGTTAACAGCCGAGCGCGCTAACCGATTGCGCCACGGAGACAGCGAGTACATGAGCACAGCTGTGCTTTATGGGCTTCGGAGTCAGAAGGCACTTCGCAGAGAAGAACCGGTTCAGAAAGTTGCCGGTCCAGAAGCCCCGACATCTGTGTGTTGGCCCGGCTAGCTCAGTCGGTAGAGCATGAGACTCTTAATCTCAGGGTCGTGGGTTCGAGCCCCACGCTGGGCGCTGTCTTCTTGGCGCTTAGAAGCCCATCGCCCTCCGAGACGTGAACATGAAGAGTCACGCCGTCAATAAAACTTGATCGTGACTCACTCTGCCTTCTTGTGAGAGGCCAGATAGGACCCGTGGCCTGCGTGGTGAATGCGCTGTGTTCTCCCATGCAAGTGGATGTCCGTGCTGTCGTGCAGCTCACTTGAAAATGCCCTGCTGCTCATTATATTGGCCAGGAGTGAAAAACAGAAGGGTGAGAAGGTAGCTGAGGGCGCGACTGCACTGGGAATGCTGTGAGGGCCTCGTTCAGGTCCCGGAAGTCAGAAGCTGGCCGTAAGGGTCACAATGGGAAGTGCAGGGAGAGACAAAAAAAAAAAAAAAAAAAAAAAGAAGCCCAGAAAGACCCCCGGACTTCCCTGACCGGGAATCGAACCCGGGCCGTGGCGGTGAGAGCGCCAAATCCTGACCACTAGACCACCAGGGATTCCCCATGACAGTGCTTTGCGCCCTGTCATACAGAAATACTCACAGGTGCCCCTTCAGGTCAGACCTGGCAAAGCCTTCCGTCTTCAGGGCACATTTCGCCTATGTGCCGTACAGCACTGCCCTGTGTCTTAAAGGAGAAGTCGCTTTTTTTTTCATGACTGGGTTACAGCTTAATGCTGCATAAAGAGTAGCCACAGAGTGTGTCAAAGTGGCTTGTGTTTCCACCTCATCTCCTTTGCTCTGCCTACGGGGGGTATAGCTCAGTGGTAGAGCATTTGACTGCAGATCAAGAGGTCCTAGGTTCAAATCCTGGTGCCCCCTGCGCTGGTTCTCCTGAGTGCCATTCAGGCTGTGCTTCTTGCTGCCAGTATGGCGTTCCTTGCTGGTCCCCTTTGCTTGATGTGAGTGCTGGCAACGTGAAAGAGTGCCAGAGTCTTCCCCCCCAGCACGGTGCACCAAAAGGTGCTACTGGGGACCCATCCGGCGCTATGAAATCTCCCCTCGACGTGCTACACCCCAGCTACGACACGCCCGGAAAGCATTCCGTCTGCGATGCTGTAGAAGTGCATGGCGCTGCGTTTTTTGTGCCATGTATACCACACGCAAATTTGTTGTTGTTTTAGCAGTTTTGGCGCAAGAGTGTTTTTTCCCAGAGACAAAGAAAGAAGAAAGACAAAGTATTTTAGTGCAAAATTGTTTTAGTTGATTCACAGCGATATTCTTTTTTCGAGAGGCAAACTATAAAGAAAGCAAAGAGACTAACAAGTCTGGTAAAACTCTGATATTGCATGCTAGGATAATAGAGAAATAATGCAACGCACCATAAAGGGAGACTGATGGAGAGATCATCCGCTTCAAGTCAGAGAGGAAAAAGAGAGCACGTCCCCGGGTGGGTTTGAACCACCAACCTCTCGGTTAACAGCCGAGCGCGCTAACCGATTGCGCCACGGAGACAGCGAGTACATGAGCACAGCTGTGCTTTATGGGCTTCGGAGTCAGAAGGCACTTCGCAGAGAAGAACCGGTTCAGAAAGTTGCCGGTCCAGAAGCCCCGACATCTGTGTGTTGGCCCGGCTAGCTCAGTCGGTAGAGCATGAGACTCTTAATCTCAGGGTCGTGGGTTCGAGCCCCACGCTGGGCGCTGTCTTCTTGGCGCTTAGAAGCCCATCGCCCTCCGAGACGTGAACATGAAGAGTCACGCCGTCAATAAAACTTGATCGTGACTCACTCTGCCTTCTTGTGAGAGGCCAGATAGGACCCGTGGCCTGCGTGGTGAATGCGCTGTGTTCTCCCATGCAAGTGGATGTCCGTGCTGGCTGTCGTGCAGCTCACTTGAAAATGCCCTGCTGCTCATTATATTGGCCAGGAGTGAAAAACAGAAGGGTGAGAAGGTAGCTGAGGGCGCGACTGCACTGGGAATGCTGTGAGGGCCTCGTTCAGGTCCCGGAAGTCAGAAGCTGGCCGTAAGGGTCACAATGGGAAGTGCAGGGAGAGACAAAAAAAAAAAAAAAAAAAAAAAAAAGAAGCCCAGAAAGACCCCCGGACTTCCCTGACCGGGAATCGAACCCGGGCCGTGGCGGTGAGAGCGCCAAATCCTGACCACTAGACCACCAGGGATCCCCCATGACAGTGCTTTGCGCCCTGTCATACAGAAATACTCACAGGTGCCCCTTCAGGTCAGACCTGGCAAAGCCTTCCGTCTTCAGGGCACATTTCGCCTATGTGCCGTACAGCACTGCCCTGTGTCTTAAAGGAGAAGTCGCTTTTTTTTTCATGACTGGGTTACAGCTTAATGCTGCATAAAGAGTAGCCACAGAGTGTGTCAAAGTGGCTTGTGTTTCCACCTCATCTCCTTTGCTCTGCCTGCGGGGGGTATAGCTCAGTGGTAGAGCATTTGACTGCAGATCAAGAGGTCCTAGGTTCAAATCCTGGTGCCCCCTGCGCTGGTTCTCCTGAGTGCCATTCAGGCTGTGCTTCTTGCTGCCAGTATGGCGTTCCTTGCTGGTCCCCTTTGCTTGATGTGAGTGCTGGCAACGTGAAAGAGTGCCAGAGTCTTCCCCCCCAGCACGGTGCACCAAAAGGTGCTACTGGGGACCCATCCGGCGCTATGAAATCTCCCCTCGACGTGCTACACCCCAGCTACGACACGCCCGGAAAGCATTCCGTCTGCGATGCTGTAGAAGTGCATGGCGCTGCGTTTTTTGTGCCATGTATACCACACGCAAATTTGTTGTTGTTTTAGCAGTTTTGGCGCAAGAGTGTTTTTTCCCAGAGACAAAGAAAGAAGAAAGACAAAGTATTTTAGTGCAAAATTGTTTTAGTTGATTCACAGCGATATTCTTTTTTCGAGAGGCAAACTATAAAGAAAGCAAAGAGACTAACAAGTCTGGTAAAACTCTGATATTGCATGCTAGGATAATAGAGAAATAATGCAACGCACCATAAAGGGAGACTGATGGAGAGATCATCCGCTTCAAGTCAGAGAGGAAAAAGAGAGCACGTCCCCGGGTGGGTTTGAACCACCAACCTCTCGGTTAACAGCCGAGCGCGCTAACCGATTGCGCCACGGAGACAGCGAGTACATGAGCACAGCTGTGCTTTATGGGCTTCGGAGTCAGAAGGCACTTCGCAGAGAAGAACCGGTTCAGAAAGTTGCCGGTCCAGAAGCCCCGACATCTGTGTGTTGGCCCGGCTAGCTCAGTCGGTAGAGCATGAGACTCTTAATCTCAGGGTCGTGGGTTCGAGCCCCACGCTGGGCGCTGTCTTCTTGGCGCTTAGAAGCCCATCGCCCTCCGAGACGTGAACATGAAGAGTCACGCCGTCAATAAAACTTGATCGTGACTCACTCTGCCTTCTTGTGAGAGGCCAGATAGGACCCGTGGCCTGCGTGGTGAATGCGCTGTGTTCTCCCATGCAAGTGGATGTCCGTGCTGTCGTGCAGCTCACTTGAAAATGCCCTGCTGCTCATTATATTGGCCAGGAGTGAAAAACAGAAGGGTGAGAAGGTAGCTGAGGGCGCGACTGCACTGGGAATGCTGTGAGGGCCTCGTTCAGGTCCCGGAAGTCAGAAGCTGGCCGTAAGGGTCACAATGGGAAGTGCAGGGAGAGATCAAAAAAAAAAAAAAAAAAAAAAAAAGAAGCCCAGAAAGACCCCCGGACTTCCCTGACCGGGAATCGAACCCGGGCCGTGGCGGTGAGAGCGCCAAATCCTGACCACTAGACCACCAGGGATCCCCCATGACAGTGCTTTGCGCCCTGTCATACAGAAATACTCACAGGTGCCCCTTCAGGTCAGACCTGGCAAAGCCTTCCGTCTTCAGGGCACATTTCGCCTATGTGCCGTACAGCACTGCCCTGTGTCTTAAAGGAGAAGTCGCTTTTTTTTTCATGACTGGGTTACAGCTTAATGCTGCATAAAGAGTAGCCACAGAGTGTGTCAAAGTGGCTTGTGTTTCCACCTCATCTCCTTTGCTCTGCCTGCGGGGGTATAGCTCAGTGGTAGAGCATTTGACTGCAGATCAAGAGGTCCTAGGTTCAAATCCTGGTGCCCCCTGCGCTGGTTCTCCTGAGTGCCGTTCAGGCTGTGCTTCTTGCTGCCAGTATGGCGTTCCTTGCTGGTCCCCTTTGCTTGATGTGAGTGCTGGCAACGTGAAAGAGTGCCAGAGTCTTCCCCCCCAGCACGGTGCACCAAAAGGTGCTACTGGGGACCCATCCGGCGCTATGAAATCTCCCCTCGACGTGCTACACCCCAGCTACGACACGCCCGGAAAGCATTCCGTCTGCGATGCTGTAGAAGTGCATGGCGCTGCGTTTTTTGTGCCATGTATACCACACGCAAATTTGTTGTTGTTTTAGCAGTTTTGGCGCAAGAGTGTTTTTTCCCAGAGACAAAGAAAGAAGAAAGACAAAGTATTTTAGTGCAAAATTGTTTTAGTTGATTCACAGCGATATTCTTTTTTTGAGAGGCAAACTATAAAGAAAGCAAAGAGACTAACAAGTCTGGTAAAACTCTGATATTGCATGCTAGGATAATAGAGAAATAGTGCAACGCACCATAAAGGGAGACTGATGGAGAGATCATCCGCTTCAAGTCAGAGAGGAAAAAGAGAGCACGTCCCCGGGTGGGTTTGAACCACCAACCTCTCGGTTAACAGCCGAGCGCGCTAACCGATTGCGCCACGGAGACAGCGAGTACATGAGCACAGCTGTGCTTTATGGGGTTCGGAGTCAGAAGGCACTTCGCAGAGAAGAACCGGTTCAGAAAGTTGCCGGTCCAGAAGCCCCGACATCTGTGTGTTGGCCCGGCTAGCTCAGTCGGTAGAGCATGAGACTCTTAATCTCAGGGTCGTGGGTTCGAGCCCCACGCTGGGCGCTGTCTTCTTGACGCTTAGAAGCCCATCGCCCTCCGAGACGTGAACATGAAGAGTCACGCCGTCAATAAAACTTGATCGTGACTCACTCTGCCTTCTTGTGAGAGGCCAGATAGGACCCGTGGCCTGCGTGGTGAATGCGCTGTGTTCTCCCATGCAAGTGGATGTCCGTGCTGTCGTGCAGCTCACTTGAAAATGCCCTGCTGCTCATTATATTGGCCAGGAGTGAAAAACAGAAGGGTGAGAAGGTAGCTGAGGGCGCGACTGCACTGGGAATGCTGTGAGGGCCTCGTTCAGGTCCCGGAAGTCAGAAGCTGGCCGTAAGGGTCACAATGGGAAGTGCAGGGAGAGATCAAAAAAAAAAAAAAAAAAAAAAAAAAGAAGCCCAGAAAGACCCCCGGACTTCCCTGACCGGGAATCGAACCCGGGCCGTGGCAGTGAGAGCGCCAAATCCTGACCACTAGACCACCAGGGATCCCCCATGACAGTGCTTTGCGCCCTGTCATACAGAAATACTCACAGGTGCCCCTTCAGGTCAGACCTGGCAAAGCCTTCCGTCTTCAGGGCACATTTCGCCTATGTGCCGTACAGCACTGCCCTGTGTCTTAAAGGAGAAGTCGCTTTTTTTTTCATGACTGGGTTACAGCTTAATGCTGCATAAAGAGTAGCCACAGAGTGTGTCAAAGTGGCTTGTGTTTCCACCTCATCTCCTTTGCTCTGCCTGCGGGGGTATAGCTCAGTGGTAGAGCATTTGACTGCAGATCAAGAGGTCCTAGGTTCAAATCCTGGTGCCCCCTGCGCTGGTTCTCCTGAGTGCCGTTCAGGCTGTGCTTCTTGCTGCCAGTATGGCGTTCCTTGCTGGTCCCCTTTGCTTGATGTGAGTGCTGGCAACGTGAAAGAGTGCCAGAGTCTTCCCCCCCAGCACGGTGCACCAAAAGGTGCTACTGGGGACCCATCCGGCGCTATGAAATCTCCCCTCGACGTGCTACACCCCAGCTACGACACGCCCGGAAAGCATTCCGTCTGCGATGCTGTAGAAGTGCATGGCGCTGCGTTTTTTGTGCCATGTATACCACACGCAAATTTGTTGTTGTTTTAGCAGTTTTGGCGCAAGAGTGTTTTTTCCCAGAGACAAAGAAAGAAGAAAGACAAAGTATTTTAGTGCAAAATTGTTTTAGTTGATTCACAGCGATATTCTTTTTTCGAGAGGCAAACTATAAAGAAAGCAAAGAGACTAACAAGTCTGGTAAAACTCTGATATTGCATGCTAGGATAATAGAGAAATAATGCAACGCACCATAAAGGGAGACTGATGGAGAGATCATCCGCTTCAAGTCAGAGAGGAAAAAGAGAGCACGTCCCCGGGTGGGTTTGAACCACCAACCTCTCGGTTAACAGCCGAGTGCGCTAACCGATTGCGCCACGGAGACAGCGAGTACATGAGCACAGCTGTGCTTTATGGGGTTCGGAGTCAGAAGGCACTTCGCAGAGAAGAACCGGTTCAGAAAGTTGCCGGTCCAGAAGCCCTGACATCTGTGTGTTGGCCCGGCTAGCTCAGTCGGTAGAGCATGAGACTCTTAATCTCAGGGTCGTGGGTTTGAGCCCCACGCTGGGCGCTGTCTTCTTGGCGCTTAGAAGCCCATCGCCCTCCGAGACGTGAACATGAAGAGTCACGCCGTCAATAAAACTTGATCGTGACTCACTCTGCCTTCTTGTGAGAGGCCAGATAGGACCCGTGGCCTGCGTGGTGAATGCGCTGTGTTCTCCCATGCAAGTGGATGTCCGTGCTAGTTGTCGTGCAGCTCACTTGAAAATGCCCTGCTGCTCATTATATTGGCCAGGAGTGAAAAACAGAAGGGTGAGAAGGTAGCTGAGGGCGCGACTGCACTGGGAATGCTGTGAGGGCCTCGTTCAGGTCCCGGAAGTCAGAAGCTGGCCGTAAGGGTCACAATGGGAAGTGCAGGGAGAGACAAAAAAAAAAAAAAAAAAGAAGCCCAGAAAGACCCCCGGACTTCCCTGACCGGGAATCGAACCCGGGCCGTGGCGGTGAGAGCGCCAAATCCTGACCACTAGACCACCAGGGATCCCCCATGACAGTGCTTTGCGCCCTGTCATACAGAAATACTCACAGGTGCCCCTTCAGGTCAGACCTGGCAAAGCCTTCCGTCTTCAGGGCACATTTCGCCTATGTGCCGTACAGCACTGCCCTGTGTCTTAAAGGAGAAGTCGCTTTTTTTTTCATGACTGGGTTACAGCTTAATGCTGCATAAAGAGTAGCCACAGAGTGTGTCAAAGTGGCTTGTGTTTCCACCTCATCTCCTTTGCTCTGCCTGCGGGGGTATAGCTCAGTGGTAGAGCATTTGACTGCAGATCAAGAGGTCCTAGGTTCAAATCCTGGTGCCCCCTGCGCTGGTTCTCCTGAGTGCCGTTCAGGCTGTGCTTCTTGCTGCCAGTATGGCGTTCCTTGCTGGTCCCCTTTGCTTGATGTGAGTGCTGGCAACGTGAAAGAGTGCCAGAGTCTTCCCCCCCAGCACGGTGCACCAAAAGGTGCTACTGGGGACCCATCCGGCGCTATGAAATCTCCCCTCGACGTGCTACACCCCAGCTACGACACGCCCGGAAAGCATTCCGTCTGCGATGCTGTAGAAGTGCATGGCGCTGCGTTTTTTGTGCCATGTATACCACACGCAAATTTGTTGTTGTTTTAGCAGTTTTGGCGCAAGAGTGTTTTTTCCCAGAGACAAAGAAAGAAGAAAGACAAAGTATTTTAGTGCAAAATTGTTTTAGTTGATTCACAGCGATATTCTTTTTTTGAGAGGCAAACTATAAAGAAAGCAAAGAGACTAACAAGTCTGGTAAAACTCTGATATTGCATGCTAGGATAATAGAGAAATAGTGCAACGCACCATAAAGGGAGACTGATGGAGAGATCATCCGCTTCAAGTCAGAGAGGAAAAAGAGAGCACGTCCCCGGGTGGGTTTGAACCACCAACCTCTCGGTTAACAGCCGAGCGCGCTAACCGATTGCGCCACGGAGACAGCGAGTACATGAGCACAGCTGTGCTTTATGGGGTTCGGAGTCAGAAGGCACTTCGCAGAGAAGAACCGGTTCAGAAAGTTGCCGGTCCAGAAGCCCCGACATCTGTGTGTTGGCCCGGCTAGCTCAGTCGGTAGAGCATGAGACTCTTAATCTCAGGGTCGTGGGTTCGAGCCCCACGCTGGGCGCTGTCTTCTTGACGCTTAGAAGCCCATCGCCCTCCGAGACGTGAACATGAAGAGTCACGCCGTCAATAAAACTTGATCGTGACTCACTCTGCCTTCTTGTGAGAGGCCAGATAGGACCCGTGGCCTGCGTGGTGAATGCGCTGTGTTCTCCCATGCAAGTGGATGTCCGTGCTGTCGTGCAGCTCACTTGAAAATGCCCTGCTGCTCATTATATTGGCCAGGAGTGAAAAACAGAAGGGTGAGAAGGTAGCTGAGGGCGCGACTGCACTGGGAATGCTGTGAGGGCCTCGTTCAGGTCCCGGAAGTCAGAAGCTGGCCGTAAGGGTCACAATGGGAAGTGCAGGGAGAGATCAAAAAAAAAAAAAAAAAAAAAAAAAGAAGCCCAGAAAGACCCCCGGACTTCCCTGACCGGGAATCGAACCCGGGCCGTGGCAGTGAGAGCGCCAAATCCTGACCACTAGACCACCAGGGATCCCCCATGACAGTGCTTTGCGCCCTGTCATACAGAAATACTCACAGGTGCCCCTTCAGGTCAGACCTGGCAAAGCCTTCCGTCTTCAGGGCACATTTCGCCTATGTGCCGTACAGCACTGCCCTGTGTCTTAAAGGAGAAGTCGCTTTTTTTTTCATGACTGGGTTACAGCTTAATGCTGCATAAAGAGTAGCCACAGAGTGTGTCAAAGTGGCTTGTGTTTCCACCTCATCTCCTTTGCTCTGCCTGCGGGGGTATAGCTCAGTGGTAGAGCATTTGACTGCAGATCAAGAGGTCCTAGGTTCAAATCCTGGTGCCCCCTGCGCTGGTTCTCCTGAGTGCCGTTCAGGCTGTGCTTCTTGCTGCCAGTATGGCGTTCCTTGCTGGTCCCCTTTGCTTGATGTGAGTGCTGGCAACGTGAAAGAGTGCCAGAGTCTTCCCCCCCAGCACGGTGCACCAAAAGGTGCTACTGGGGACCCATCCGGCGCTATGAAATCTCCCCTCGACGTGCTACACCCCAGCTACGACACGCCCGGAAAGCATTCCGTCTGCGATGCTGTAGAAGTGCATGGCGCTGCGTTTTTTGTGCCATGTATACCACACGCAAATTTGTTGTTGTTTTAGCAGTTTTGGCGCAAGAGTGTTTTTTCCCAGAGACAAAGAAAGAAGAAAGACAAAGTATTTTAGTGCAAAATTGTTTTAGTTGATTCACAGCGATATTCTTTTTTCGAGAGGCAAACTATAAAGAAAGCAAAGAGACTAACAAGTCTGGTAAAACTCTGATATTGCATGCTAGGATAATAGAGAAATAATGCAACGCACCATAAAGGGAGACTGATGGAGAGATCATCCGCTTCAAGTCAGAGAGGAAAAAGAGAGCACGTCCCCGGGTGGGTTTGAACCACCAACCTCTCGGTTAACAGCCGAGTGCGCTAACCGATTGCGCCACGGAGACAGCGAGTACATGAGCACAGCTGTGCTTTATGGGGTTCGGAGTCAGAAGGCACTTCGCAGAGAAGAACCGGTTCAGAAAGTTGCCGGTCCAGAAGCCCTGACATCTGTGTGTTGGCCCGGCTAGCTCAGTCGGTAGAGCATGAGACTCTTAATCTCAGGGTCGTGGGTTTGAGCCCCACGCTGGGCGCTGTCTTCTTGGCGCTTAGAAGCCCATCGCCCTCCGAGACGTGAACATGAAGAGTCACGCCGTCAATAAAACTTGATCGTGACTCACTCTGCCTTCTTGTGAGAGGCCAGATAGGACCCGTGGCCTGCGTGGTGAATGCGCTGTGTTCTCCCATGCAAGTGGATGTCCGTGCTAGTTGTCGTGCAGCTCACTTGAAAATGCCCTGCTGCTCATTATATTGGCCAGGAGTGAAAAACAGAAGGGTGAGAAGGTAGCTGAGGGCGCGACTGCACTGGGAATGCTGTGAGGGCCTCGTTCAGGTCCCGGAAGTCAGAAGCTGGCCGTAAGGGTCACAATGGGAAGTGCAGGGAGAGACAAAAAAAAAAAAAAAAAAAAAAGAAGCCCAGAAAGACCCCCGGACTTCCCTGACCGGGAATCGAACCCGGGCCGTGGCGGTGAGAGCGCCAAATCCTGACCACTAGACCACCAGGGATCCCCCATGGCAGTGCTTTGCGCCCTGTCATACAGAAATACTCACAGGTGCCCCTTCAGGTCAGACCTGGCAAAGCCTTCCATCTTCAGGGCACATTTCGCCTATGTGCCGTACAGCACTGCCCTGTGTCTTAAAGGAGAAGTCGCTTTTTTTTTCATGACTGGGTTACAGCTTAATGCTGCATAAAGAGTAGCCACAGAGTGTGTCAAAGTGGCTTGTGTTTCCACCTCATCTCCTTTGCTCTGCCTGCGGGGGGTATAGCTCAGTGGTAGAGCATTTGACTGCAGATCAAGAGGTCCTAGGTTCAAATCCTGGTGCCCCCTGCGCTGGTTCTCCTGAGTGCCATTCAGGCTGTGCTTCTTGCTGCCAGTATGGCGTTCCTTGCTGGTCCCCTTTGCTTGATGTGAGTGCTGGCAACGTGAAAGAGTGCCAGAGTCTTCCCCCCCAGCACGGTGCACCAAAAGGTGCTACTGGGGACCCATCCGGCGCTATGAAATCTCCCCTCGACGTGCTACACCCCAGCTACGACACGCCCGGAAAGCATTCCGTCTGCGATGCTGTAGAAGTGCATGGCGCTGCGTTTTTTGTGCCATGTATACCACACGCAAATTTGTTGTTGTTTTAGCAGTTTTGGCGCAAGAGTGTTTTTTCCCAGAGACAAAGAAAGAAGAAAGACAAAGTATTTTAGTGCAAAATTGTTTTAGTTGATTCACAGCGATATTCTTTTTTCGAGAGGCAACCTATAAAGAAAGCAAAGAGACTAACAAGTCTGGTAAAACTCTGATATTGCATGCTAGGATAATAGAGAAATAGTGCAACGCACCATAAAGGGAGACTGATGGAGAGATCATCCGCTTCAAGTCAGAGAGGAAAAAGAGAGCACGTCCCCGGGTGGGTTTGAACCACCAACCTCTCGGTTAACAGCCGAGCGCGCTAACCGATTGCGCCACGGAGACAGCGAGTACATGAGCACAGCTGTGCTTTATGGGGTTCGGAGTCAGAAGGCACTTCGCAGAGAAGAAACGGTTCAGAAAGTTGCCGGTCCAGAAGCCCCGACATCTGTGTGTTGGCCTGGCTAGCTCAGTCGGTAGAGCATGAGACTCTTAATCTCAGGGTCGTGGGTTCGAGCCCCACGCTGGGCGCTGTCTTCTTGGCGCTTAGAAGCCCATCGCCCACCGAGACGTGAACATGAAGAGTCACGCCGTCAATAAAACTTGATCGTGACTCACTCTGCCTTCTTGTGAGAGGCCAGATAGGACCCGTGGCCTGCGTGGTGAATGCGCTGTGTTCTCCCATGCAAGTGGATGTCCGTGCTGTCGTGCAGCTCACTTGAAAATGCCCTGCTGCTCATTATATTGGCCAGGAGTGAAAAACAGAAGGGTGAGAAGGTAGCTGAGGGCGCGACTGCACTGGGAATGCTGTGAGGGCCTCGTTCAGGTCCCGGAAGTCAGAAGCTGGCCGTAAGGGTCACAATGGGAAGTGCAGGGAGAGACAAAAAAAAAAAAAAAAAAAAAGAAGCCCAGAAAGACCCCCGGACTTCCCTGACCGGGAATCGAACCCGGGCCGTGGCAGTGAGAGCGCCAAATCCTGACCACTAGACCACCAGGGATCCCCCATGGCAGTGCTTTGCGCCCTGTCATACAGAAATACTCACAGGTGCCCCTTCAGGTCAGACCTGGCAAAGCCTTCCGTCTTCAGGGCACATTTCGCCTATGTGCCGTACAGCACTGCCCTGTGTCTTAAAGGAGAAGTCGCTTTTTTTTTCATGACTGGGTTACAGCTTAATGCTGCATAAAGAGTAGCCACAGAGTGTGTCAAAGTGGCTTGTGTTTCCACCTCATCTCCTTTGCTCTGCCTGCGGGGGGTATAGCTCAGTGGTAGAGCATTTGACTGCAGATCAAGAGGTCCTAGGTTTAAATCCTGGTGCCCCCTGCGCTTTTTCTCCTGAGTGCCATTCAGGCTGTGCTTCTTGCTGCCAGTATGGCGTTCCTTGCTGGTCCCCTTTGCTTGATGTGAGTGCTGGCAACGTGAAAGAGTGCCGGAGTCTTCCCCCCCAGCACGGTGCACCAAAAGGTGCTACTGGGGACCCATCCGGCGCTATGAAATCTCCCCTCGACGTGCTACACCCCAGCTACGACACGCCCGGAAAGCATTCCGTCTGCGATGCTGTAGAAGTGCATGGCGCTGCGTTTTTTGTGCCATGTATACCACACGCAAATTTGTTGTTGTTTTAGCAGTTTTGGCGCAAGAGTGTTTTTTCCCAGAGACAAAGAAAGAAGAAAGACAAAGTATTTTAGTGCAAAATTGTTTTAGTTGATTCACAGCGATATTCTTTTTTTGAGAGGCAAACTATAAAGAAAGCAAAGAGACTAACAAGTCTGGTAAAACTCTGATATTGCATGCTAGGATAATAGAGAAATAGTGCAACGCACCATAAAGGGAGACTGATGGAGAGATCATCCGCTTCAAGTCAGAGAGGAAAAAGAGAGCACGTCCCCGGGTGGGTTTGAACCACCAACCTCTCGGTTAACAGCCGAGCGCGCTAACCGATTGCGCCACGGAGACAGCGAGTACATGAGCACAGCTGTGCTTTATGGGGTTCGGAGTCAGAAGGCACTTCGCAGAGAAGAACCGGTTCAGAAAGTTGCCGGTCCAGAAGCCCCGACATCTGTGTGTTGGCCCGGCTAGCTCAGTCGGTAGAGCATGAGACTCTTAATCTCAGGGTCGTGGGTTCGAGCCCCACGCTGGGCGCTGTCTTCTTGGCGCTTAGAAGCCCATCGCCCTACGAGACGTGAACATGAAGAGTCACGCCGTCAATAAAACTTGATCGTGACTCACTCTGCCTTCTTGTGAGAGGCCAGATAGGACCCGTGGCCTGCGTGGTGAATGCGCTGTGTTCTCCCATGCAAGTGGATGTCCGTGCTGTCGTGCAGCTCACTTGAAAATGCCCTGCTGCTCATTATATTGGCCAGGAGTGAAAAACAGAAGGGTGAGAAGGTAGCTGAGGGCGCGACTGCACTGGGAATGCTGTGAGGGCCTCGTTCAGGTCCCGGAAGTCAGAAGCTGGCCGTAAGGGTCACAATGGGAAGTGCAGGGAGAGATCAAAAAAAAAAAAAAAAAAAAAAAAAGAAGCCCAGAAAGACCCCCGGACTTCCCTGACCGGGAATCGAACCCGGGCCGTGGCGGTGAGAGCACCAAATCCTGACCACTAGACCACCAGGGATCCCCCATGACAGTGCTTTGCGCCCTGTCATACAGAAATACTCACAGGTGCCCCTTCAGGTCAGACCTGGCAAAGCCTTCCGTCTTCAGGGCACATTTCGCCTATGTGCCGTACAGCACTGCCCTGTGTCTTAAAGGAGAAGTCGCTTTTTTTTTCATGACTGGGTTACAGCTTAATGCTGCATAAAGAGTAGCCACAGAGTGTGTCAAAGTGGCTTGTGTTTCCACCTCATCTCCTTTGCTCTGCCTGCGGGGGTATAGCTCAGTGGTAGAGCATTTGACTGCAGATCAAGAGGTCCTAGGTTCAAATCCTGGTGCCCCCTGCGCTGGTTCTCCTGAGTGCCGTTCAGGCTGTGCTTCTTGCTGCCAGTATGGCGTTCCTTGCTGGTCCCCTTTGCTTGATGTGAGTGCTGGCAACGTGAAAGAGTGCCAGAGTCTTCCCCCCCAGCACGGTGCACCAAAAGGTGCTACTGGGGACCCATCCGGCGCTATGAAATCTCCCCTCGACGTGCTACACCCCAGCTACGACACGCCCGGAAAGCATTCCGTCTGCGATGCTGTAGAAGTGCATGGCGCTGCGTTTTTTGTGCCATGTATACCACACGCAAATTTGTTGTTGTTTTAGCAGTTTTGGCGCAAGAGTGTTTTTTCCCAGAGACAAAGAAAGAAGAAAGACAAAGTATTTTAGTGCAAAATTGTTTTAGTTGATTCACAGCGATATTCTTTTTTTGAGAGGCAAACTATAAAGAAAGCAAAGAGACTAACAAGTCTGGTAAAACTCTGATATTGCATGCTAGGATAATAGAGAAATAGTGCAACGCACCATAAAGGGAGACTGATGGAGAGATCATCCGCTTCAAGTCAGAGAGGAAAAAGAGAGCACGTCCCCGGGTGGGTTTGAACCACCAACCTCTCGGTTAACAGCCGAGCGCGCTAACCGATTGCGCCACGGAGACAGCGAGTACATGAGCACAGCTGTGCTTTATGGGGTTCGGAGTCAGAAGGCACTTCGCAGAGAAGAACCGGTTCAGAAAGTTGCCGGTCCAGAAGCCCCGACATCTGTGTGTTGGCCCGGCTAGCTCAGTCGGTAGAGCATGAGACTCTTAATCTCAGGGTCGTGGGTTCGAGCCCCACGCTGGGCGCTGTCTTCTTGGCGCTTAGAAGCCCATCGCCCTCCGAGACGTGAACATGAAGAGTCACGCCGTCAATAAAACTTGATCGTGACTCACTCTGCCTTCTTGTGAGAGGCCAGATAGGACCCGTGGCCTGCGTGGTGAATGCGCTGTGTTCTCCCATGCAAGTGGATGTCTGTGCTGTCGTGCAGCTCACTTGAAAATGCCCTGCTGCTCATTATATTGGCCAGGAGTGAAAAACAGAAGGGTGAGAAGGTAGCTGAGGGCGCGACTGCACTGGGAATGCTGTGAGGGCCTCGTTCAGGTCCCGGAAGTCAGAAGCTGGCCGTAAGGGTCACAATGGGAAGTGCAGGGAGAGATCAAAAAAAAAAAAAAAAAAAAAAAAAGAAGCCCAGAAAGACCCCCGGACTTCCCTGACCGGGAATCGAACCCGGGCCGTGGCGGTGAGAGCGCCAAATCCTGACCACTAGACCACCAGGGATCCCCCATGACAGTGCTTTGCGCCCTGTCATACAGAAATACTCACAGGTGCCCCTTCAGGTCAGACCTGGCAAAGCCTTCCGTCTTCAGGGCACATTTCGCCTATGTGCCGTACAGCACTGCCCTGTGTCTTAAAGGAGAAGTCGCTTTTTTTTTCATGACTGGGTTACAGCTTAATGCTGCATAAAGAGTAGCCACAGAGTGTGTCAAAGTGGCTTGTGTTTCCACCTCATCTCCTTTGCTCTGCCTGCGGGGGTATAGCTCAGTGGTAGAGCATTTGACTGCAGATCAAGAGGTCCTAGGTTCAAATCCTGGTGCCCCCTGCGCTGGTTCTCCTGAGTGCCGTTCAGGCTGTGCTTCTTGCTGCCAGTATGGCGTTCCTTGCTGGTCCCCTTTGCTTGATGTGAGTGCTGGCAACGTGAAAGAGTGCCAGAGTCTTCCCCCCAGCACGGTGCACCAAAAGGTGCTACTGGGGACCCATCCGGCGCTATGAAATCTCCCCTCGACGTGCTACACCCCAGCTACGACACGCGCGGAAAGCATTCCGTCTGCGATACTGTAGAAGTGCATGGCGCTGCGTTTTTTGTGCCATGTATACCACACGCAAATTTGTTGTTGTTTTAGCAGTTTTGGCGCAAGAGTGTTTTTTCCCAGAGACAAAGAAAGAAGAAAGACAAAGTATTTTAGTGCAAAATTGTTTTAGTTGATTCACAGCGATATTCTTTTTTCGAGAGGCAAACTATAAAGAAAGCAAAGAGACTAACAAGTCTGGTAAAACTCTGATATTGCATGCTAGGATAATAGAGAAATAATGCAACGCACCATAAAGGGAGACTGATGGAGAGATCATCCGCTTCAAGTCAGAGAGGAAAAAGAGAGCACGTCCCCGGGTGGGTTTGAACCACCAACCTCTCGGTTAACAGCCGAGCGCGCTAACCGATTGCGCCACGGAGACAGCGAGTACATGAGCACAGCTGTGCTTTATGGGGTTCGGAGTCAGAAGGCACTTCGCAGAGAAGAACCGGTTCAGAAAGTTGCCGGTCCAGAAGCCCTGACATCTGTGTGTTGGCCCGGCTAGCTCAGTCGGTAGAGCATGAGACTCTTAATCTCAGGGTCGTGGGTTTGAGCCCCACGCTGGGCGCTGTCTTCTTGGCGCTTAGAAGCCCATCGCCCTCCGAGACGTGAACATGAAGAGTCACGCCGTCAATAAAACTTGATCGTGACTCACTCTGCCTTCTTGTGAGAGGCCAGATAGGACCCGTGGCCTGCGTGGTGAATGCGCTGTGTTCTCCCATGCAAGTGGATGTCCGTGCTAGTTGTCGTGCAGCTCACTTGAAAATGCCCTGCTGCTCATTATATTGGCCAGGAGTGAAAAACAGAAGGGTGAGAAGGTAGCTGAGGGCGCGACTGCACTGGGAATGCTGTGAGGGCCTCGTTCAGGTCCCGGAAGTCAGAAGCTGGCCGTAAGGGTCACAATGGGAAGTGCAGGGAGAGACAAAAAAAAAAAAAAAAAAAAAGAAGCCCAGAAAGACCCCCGGACTTCCCTGACTGGGAATCGAACCCGGGCCGTGGCGGTGAGAGCGCCAAATCCTGACCACTAGACCACCAGGGATCCCCCATGGCAGTGCTTTGCGCCCTGTCATACAGAAATACTCACAGGTGCCCCTTCAGGTCAGACCTGGCAAAGCCTTCCATCTTCAGGGCACATTTCGCCTATGTGCCGTACAGCACTGCCCTGTGTCTTAAAGGAGAAGTCGCTTTTTTTTTCATGACTGGGTTACAGCTTAATGCTGCATAAAGAGTAGCCACAGAGTGTGTCAAAGTGGCTTGTGTTTCCACCTCATCTCCTTTGCTCTGCCTGCGGGGGGTATAGCTCAGTGGTAGAGCATTTGACTGCAGATCAAGAGGTCCTAGGTTCAAATCCTGGTGCCCCCTGCGCTGGTTCTCCTGAGTGCCATTCAGGCTGTGCTTCTTGCTGCCAGTATGGCGTTCCTTGCTGGTCCCCTTTGCTTGATGTGAGTGCTGGCAATGTGAAAGAGTGCCAGAGTCTTCCCCCCCAGCACGGTGCACCAAAAGGTGCTACTGGGGACCCATCCGGCGCTATGAAATCTCCCCTCGACGTGCTACACCCCAGCTACGACACGCCCGGAAAGCATTCCGTCTGCGATGCTGTAGAAGTGCATGGCGCTGCGTTTTTTGTGCCATGTATACCACACGCAAATTTGTTGTTGTTTTAGCAGTTTTGGCGCAAGAGTGTTTTTTCCCAGAGACAAAGAAAGAAGAAAGACAAAGTATTTTAGTGCAAAATTGTTTTAATTGATTCACAGCGATATTCTTTTTTCGAGAGGCAAACTATAAAGAAAGCAAAGAGACTAACAAGTCTGGTAAAACTCTGATATTGCATGCTAGGATAATAGAGAAATAGTGCAACGCACCATAAAGGGAGACTGATGGAGAGATCATCCGCTTCAAGTCAGAGAGGAAAAAGAGAGCACGTCCCCGGGTGGGTTTGAACCACCAACCTCTCGGTTAACAGCCGAGCGCGCTAACCGATTGCGCCACGGAGACAGCGAGTACATGAGCACAGCTGTGCTTTATGGGGTTCGGAGTCAGAAGGCACTTCGCAGAGAAGAAACGGTTCAGAAAGTTGCCGGTCCAGAAGCCCCGACATCTGTGTGTTGGCCCGGCTAGCTCAGTCGGTAGAGCATGAGACTCTTAATCTCAGGGTCGTGGGTTCGAGCCCCACGCTGGGCGCTGTCTTCTTGGCGCTTAGAAGCCCATCGCCCTCCGAGACGTGAACATGAAGAGTCACGCCGTCAATAAAACTTGATCGTGACTCACTCTGCCTTCTTGTGAGAGGCCAGATAGGACCCGTGGCCTGCGTGGTGAATGCGCTGTGTTCTCCCATGCAAGTGGATGTCCGTGCTGGCTGTCGTGCAGCTCACTTGAAAATGCCCTGTTGCTCATTATATTGGCCAGGAGTGAAAAACAGAAGGGTGAGAAGGTAGCTGAGGGCGCGACTGCACTGGGAATGCTGTGAGGGCCTCGTTCAGGTCCCGGAAGTCAGAAGCTGGCCGTAAGGGTCACAATGGGAAGTGCAGGGAGAGACAAAAAAAAAAAAAAAAAAAAAAAGAAGCCCAGAAAGACCCCCGGACTTCCCTGACCGGGAATCGAACCCGGGCCGTGGGAGCGCCAAATCCTGACCACTAGACCACCAGGGATCCCCCATGACAGTGCTTTGCGCCCTGTCATACAGAAATACTCACAGGTGCCCCTTCAGGTCAGACCTGGCAAAGCCTTCCGTCTTCAGGGCACATTTCGCCTATGTGCCGTACAGCACTGCCCTGTGTCTTAAAGGAGAAGTCGCTTTTTTTTTCATGACTGGGTTACAGCTTAATGCTGCATAAAGAGTAGCCACAGAGTGTGTCAAAGTGGCTTGTGTTTCCACCTCATCTCCTTTGCTCTGCCTGCGGGGGTATAGCTCAGTGGTAGAGCATTTGACTGCAGATCAAGAGGTCCTAGGTTCAAATCCTGGTGCCCGCTGCGCTGGTTCTCCTGAGTGCCATTCAGGCTGTGCTTCTTGCTGCCAGTATGGCGTTCCTTGCTGGTCCCCTTTGCTTGATGTGAGTGCTGGCAACGTGAAAGAGTGCCAGAGTCTTCCCCCCCAGCACGGTGCACCAAAAGGTGCTACTGGGGACCCATCCGGCGCTATGAAATCTCCCCTCGACGTGCTACACCCCAGCTACGACACGCCCGGAAAGCATTCCGTCTGCGATGCTGTAGAAGTGCATGGCGCTGCGTTTTTTGTGCCATGTATACCACACGCAAATTTGTTGTTGTTTTAGCAGTTTTGGCGCAAGAGTGTTTTTTCCCAGAGACAAAGAAAGAAGAAAGACAAAGTATTTTAGTGCAAAATTGTTTTAGTTGATTCACAGCGATATTCTTTTTTTGAGAGGCAAACTATAAAGAAAGCAAAGAGACTAACAAGTCTGGTAAAACTCTGATATTGCATGCTAGGATAATAGAGAAATAGTGCAACGCACCATAAAGGGAGACTGATGGAGAGATCATCCGCTTCAAGTCAGAGAGTAAAAAGAGAGCACGTCCCAGGGTGGGTTTGAACCACCAACCTCTCGGTTAACAGCCGAGCGCGCTAACCGATTGCGCCACGGAGACAGTGAGTACATGAGCACAGCTGTGCTTTATGGGGTTCGGAGTCAGAAGGCACTTCGCAGAGAAGAACCGGTTCAGAAAGTTGCCGGTCCAGAAGCCCTGACATCTGTGTGTTGGCCCGGCTAGCTCAGTCGGTAGAGCATGAGACTCTTAATCTCAGGGTCGTGGGTTCGAGCCCAATGCTGGGTGCTGTCTTCTTGGCGCTTAGAAGCCCATCACCCTCCGAGACGTGAACATGAAGAGTCACGCCGTCAATAAAACTTGATCGTGACTCACTCTGCCTTCTTGTGAGAGGCCAGATAGGACCCGTGGCCTGCGTGATGAATGCGCTGTGTTCTCCCATGCAAGTGGATGTCCGTGCTGTCGTGCAGCTCACTTGAAAATGCCCTGCTGCTCATTATATTGGCCAGGAGTGAAAAACAGAAGGGTGAGAAGGTAGCTGAGGGCGCGACTGCACTGGGAATGCTGTGAGGGCCTCGTTCAGGTCCCGGAAGTCAGAAGCTGGCCGTAAGGGTCACAATGGGAAGTGCAGGGAGAGACAAAAAAAAAAAAAAAGAAGCCCAGAAAGACCCCCGGACTTCCCTGACCGGGAATCGAACCCGGGCCGTGGCGGTGAGAGCGCCAAATCCTGACCACTAGACCACCAGGGATCCCCCATGACAGTGCTTTGCGCCCTGTCATACAGAAATACTCACAGGTGCCCCTTCAGGTCAGACCTGGCAAAGCCTTCCGTCTTCAGGGCACATTTCGCCTATGTGCCGTACAGCACTGCCCTGTGTCTTAAAGGAGAAGTCGCTTTTTTTTTCATGACTGGGTTACAGCTTAATGCTGCATAAAGAGTAGCCACAGAGTGTGTCAAAGTGGCTTGTGTTTCCACCTCATCTCCTTTGCTCTGCCTGCGGGGGGTATAGCTCAGTGGTAGAGCATTTGACTGCAGATCAAGAGGTCGTAGGTTCAAATCCTGGTGCCCCCTGCGCTGGTTCTCCTGAGTGCCGTTCAGGCTGTGCTTCTTGCTGCCAGTATGGCGTTCCTTGCTGGTCCCCTTTGCTTGATGTGAGTGCTGGCAACGTGAAAGAGTGCCAGAGTCTTCCCCCCCAGCACGGTGCACCAAAAGGTGCTACTGGGGACCCATCCGGCGCTATGAAATCTCCCCTCGACGTGCTACACCCCAGCTACGACACGCCCGGAAAGCATTCCGTCTGCGATGCTGTGGAAGTGCATGGCGCTGCATTTTTTGTGCCATGTATACCACACGCGAATTTGTTGTTGTTTTAGCAGTTTTGGCGCAAGAGTGTTTTTTCCCAGAGACAAAGAAAGAAGAAAGACAAAGTATTTTAGTGCAAAATTGTTTTAGTTGATTCACAGCGATATTCTTTTTTTGAGAGGCAAACTATAAAGAAAGCAAAGAGACTAACAAGTCTGGTAAAACTCTGATATTGCATGCTAGGATAATAGAGAAATAGTGCAACGCACCATAAAGGGAGACTGATGGAGAGATCATCCGCTTCAAGTCAGAGAGGAAAAAGAGAGCACGTCCCAGGGTGGGTTTGAACCACCAACCTCTCGGTTAACAGCCGAGCGCGCTAACCGATTGCGCCACGGAGACAGCGAGTACATGAGCACAGCTGTGCTTTATGGGGTTCGGAGTCAGAAGGCACTTCGCAGAGAAGAACCGGTTCAGAAAGTTGCCGGTCCAGAAGCCCCGACATCTGTGTGTTGGCCCGGCTAGCTCAGTCGGTAGAGCATGAGACTCTTAATCTCAGGGTCGTGGGTTCGAGCCCCACGCTGGGTGCTGTCTTCTTGGCGCTTAGAAGCCCATCGCCCTCCGAGACGTGAACATGAAGAGTCACGCCGTCAATAAAATTTGATCGTGACTCACTCTGCCTTCTTGTGAGAGGCCAGATAGGACCCGTGGCCTGCGTGGTGAATGCGCTGTGTTCTCCCATGCAAGTGGATGTCCGTGCTGGCTGTCGTGCAGCTCACTTGAAAATGCCCTGCTGCTCATTATATTGGCCAGGAGTGAAAAACAGAAGGGTGAGAAGGTAGCTGAGGGCGCGACTGCACTGGGAATGCTGTGAGGGCCTCGTTCAGGTCCCGGAAGTCAGAAGCTGGCCGTAAGGGTCACAATGGGAAGTGCAGGGAGAGACAAAAAAAAAAAAAAAGAAGCCCAGAAAGACCCCTGGACTTCCCTGACCGGGAATCGAACCCGGGCCGTGGCGGTGAGAGCGCCAAATCCTGACCACTAGACCACCAGGGATCCCCCATGACAGTACTTTGCGCCCTGTCATACAGAAATACTCACAGGTGCCCCTTCAGGTCAGACCTGGCAAAGCCTTCCGTCTTCAGGGCACATTTCGCCTATGTGCCGTACAGCACTGCCCTGTGTCTTAAAGGAGAAGTCGCTTTTTTTTTCATGACTGGGTTACAGCTTAATGCTGCATAAAGAGTAGCCACAGAGTGTGTCAAAGTGGCTTGTGTTTCCACCTCATCTCCTTTGCTCTGCCTGCGGGGGGTATAGCTCAGTGGTAGAGCATTTGACTGCAGATCAAGAGGTCCTAGGTTCAAATCCTGGTGCCCGCTGCGCTGGTTCTCCTGAGTGCCGTTCAGGCTGTGCTTCTTGCTGCCAGTATGGCGTTCCTTGCTGGTCCCCTTTGCTTGATGTGAGTGCTGGCAACGTGAAAGAGTGCCAGAGTCTTCCCCCCCAGCACGGTGCACCAAAAGGTGCTACTGGGGACCCATCCGGCGCTATGAAATCTCCCCTCGACGTGCTACACCCCAGCTACGACACGCCCGGAAAGCATTCCGTCTGCGATGCTGTAGAAGTGCATGGCGCTGCATTTTTTGTGCCATGTATACCACACGCAAATTTGTTGTTGTTTTAGCAGTTTTGGCGCAAGAGTGTTTTTTCCCAGAGACAAAGAAAGAAGAAAGACAAAGTATTTTAGTGCAAAATTGTTTTAGTTGATTCACAGCGATATTCTTTTTTCGAGAGACAAACTATAAAGAAAGCAAAGAGACTAACAAGTCTGGTAAAACTCTGATATTGCATGCTAGGATAATAGAGAAATAATGCAACGCACCATAAAGGGAGACTGATGGAGAGATCATCCGCTTCAAGTCAGAGAGGAAAAAGAGAGCACGTCCCCGGGTGGGTTTGAACCACCAACCTCTCGGTTAACAGCCGAGCGCGCTAACCGATTGCGCCACGGAGACAGCGAGTACATGAGCACAGCTCTGCTTTATGGGGTTCGGAGTCAGAAGGCACTTCGCAGAGAAGAACCGGTTCAGAAAGTTGCCGGTCCAGAAGTCCTGCCATCTGTGTGTTGGCCCGGCTAGCTCAGTCGGTAGAGCATGAGACTCTTAATCTCAGGGTTGTGAATTCGAGCCCCACGCTGGGCGCTGTCTTCTTGGCGCATAGAAGCCCATCACCCTCCGAGACGTGAACATGAAGAGTCACGCCGTCAATAAAACTTGATCGTGACTCACTCTGCCTTCTTGTGTGAGGCCAGATAGGACCCGTGGCCTGCGTGGTGAATGCGCTGTGTTCTCCCATGCAAGTGGATGTCCGTGCTGTCGTGCAGCTCACTTGAAAATGCCCTGCTGCTCATTATATTGGCCAGGAGTGAAAAACAGAAGGGTGAGAAGGTAGCTGAGGGCGCGACTGCACTGGGAATGCTGTGAGGGCCTCGTTCAGGTCCTGGAAGTCAGAAGCTGGCCGTAAGGGTCACAATGGGAAGTGCAGGGAGAGACAAAAAAAAAAAAAAAAAAGAAGCCCAGAAAGACCCCCGGACTTCCCTGACCGGGAATCGAACCCGGGCCGTGGCGGTGAGAGCGCCAAATCCTGACCACTAGACCACCAGGGATCCCCCATGACAGTGCTTTGCGCCCTGTCATACAGAAATACTCACAGGTGCCCCTTCAGGTCAGACCTGGCAAAGCCTTCCGTCTTCAGGGCACATTTCGCCTATGTGCCGTACAGCACTGCCCTGTGTCTTAAAGGAGAAGTCGCTTTTTTTTTCATGACTGGGTTACAGCTTAATGCTGCATAAAGAGTAGCCACAGAGTGTGTCAAAGTGGCTTGTGTTTCCACCTCATCTCCTTTGCTCTGCCTGCGGGTGTATAGCTCAGTGGTAGAGCATTTGACTGCAGATCAAGAGGTCCTAGGTTCAAATCCTGGTGCCCCCTGCGCTGGTTCTCCTGAGTGCCATTCAGGCTGTGCTTCTTGCTGCCAGTATGGCGTTCCTTGCTGGTCCCCTTTGCTTGATGTGAGTGCTGGCAACGTGAAAGAGTGCCAGAGTCTTCCCCCCCAGCACGGTGCACCAAAAGGTGCTACTGGGGACCCATCCGGCGCTATGAAATCTCCCCTCGACGTGCTACACCCCAGCTACGACACGCCCGGAAAGCATTCCGTCTGCGATGCTGTAGAAGTGCATGGCGCTGCATTTTTTGTGCCATGTATACCACACGCAAATTTGTTGTTGTTTTAGCAGTTTTGGCGCAAGAGTGTTTTTTCCCAGAGACAAAGAAAGAAGAAATACAAAGTATTTTAGTGCAAAATTGTTTTAGTTGATTCACAGCGATATTCTTTTTTTGAGAGGCAAACTATAAAGAAAGCAAAGAGACTAACAAGTCTGGTAAAACTCTGATATTGCATGCTAGGATAATAGAGAAATAATGCAACGCACCATAAAGGGAGACTGATGGAGAGATCATCCGCTTCAAGTCAGAGAGGAAAAAGAGAGCACGTCCCCGGGTGGGTTTGAACCACCAACCTCTCGGTTAACAGCCGAGCGCGCTAACCGATTGCGCCACGGAGACAGCGAGTACATGAGCACAGCTCTGCTTTATGGGGTTCGGAGTCAGAAGGCACTTCGCAGAGAAGAACCGGTTCAGAAAGTTGCCGGTCCAGAAGCCCTGACATCTGTGTGTTGGCCTGGCTAGCTCAGTCGGTAGAGCATGAGACTCTTAATCTCAGGGTCGTGGGTTCGAGCCCCACGCTGGGCGCTGTCTTCTTGGCGCATAGAAGCCCATCACCCTCCGAGACGTGAACATGAAGAGTCACGCCGTCAATAAAACTTGATCGTGACTCACTCTGCCTTCTTGTGAGAGGCCGGATAGGACCCGTGGCCTGCGTGGTGAATGCGCTGTGTTCTCCCATGCAAGTGGATGTCCGTGCTGTCGTGCAGCTCACTTGAAAATGCCCTGCTGCTCATTATATTGGCCAGGAGTGAAAAACAGAAGGGTGAGAAGGTAGCTGAGGGCGCGACTGCACTGGGAATGCTGTGAGGGCCTCGTTCAGGTCCCGGAAGTCAGAAGCTGGCCGTAAGGGTCACAATGGGAAGTGCAGGGAGAGACAAAAAAAAAAAAAAAAAAGAAGCCCAGAAAGACCCCCGGACTTCCCTGACCGGGAATCGAACCCGGGCCGTGGCGGTGAGAGCGCCAAATCCTGACCACTAGACCACCAGGGATCCCCCATGACACTGCTTTGCGCCCTGTCATACAGAAATACTCACAGGTGCCCCTTCAGGTCAGACCTGGCAAAGCCTTCCGTCTTCAGGGCACATTTCGCCTATGTGCCGTACAGCACTGCCCTGTGTCTTAAAGGAGAAGTCGCTTTTTTTTTCATGACTGGGTTACAGCTTAATGCTGCATAAAGAGTAGCCACAGAGTGTGTCAAAGTGGCTTGTGTTTCCACCTCATCTCCTTTGCTCTGCCTGCGGGGGTATAGCTCAGTGGTAGAGCATTTGACTGCAGATCAAGAGGTCCTAGGTTCAAATCCTGGTGCCCCCTGCGCTGGTTCTCCTGAGTGCCATTCAGGCTGTGCTTCTTGCTGCCAGTATGGCGTTCCTTGCTGGTCCCCTTTGCTTGATGTGAGTGCTGGCAACGTGAAAGAGTGCCAGAGTCTTCCCCCCCAGCACGGTGCACCAAAAGGTGCTACTGGAGACCCATCCGGCGCTATGAAATCTCCCCTCGACGTGCTACACCCCAGCTACGACACGCCCGGAAAGCATTCCGTCTGCGATGCTGTAGAAGTGCATGGCGCTGCATTTTTTGTGCCATGTATACCACACGCAAATTTGTTGTTGTTTTAGCAGTTTTGGCGCAAGAGTGTTTTTTCCCAGAGACAAAGAAAGAAGAAAGACAAAGTATTTTAGTGCAAAATTGTTTTAGTTGATTCACAGCGATATTCTTTTTTTGAGAGGCAAACTATAAAGAAAGCAAAGAGACTAACAAGTCTGGTAAAACTCTGATATTGCATGCTAGGATAATAGAGAAATAATGCAACGCACCATAAAGGGAGACTGATGGAGAGATCATCCGCTTCAAGTCAGAGAGGAAAAAGAGAGCACGTCCCCGGGTGGGTTTGAACCACCAACCTCTCGGTTAACAGCCGAGCGCGCTAACCGATTGCGCCACGGAGACAGCGAGTACATGAGCACAGCTCTGCTTTATGGGGTTCGGAGTCAGAAGGCACTTCGCAGAGAAGAACCGGTTCAGAAAGTTGCCGGTCCAGAAGCCCTGACATCTGTGTGTTGGCCTGGCTAGCTCAGTCGGTAGAGCATGAGACTCTTAATCTCAGGGTCGTGGGTTCGAGCCCCACGCTGGGCGCTGTCTTCTTGGCGCATAGAAGCCCATCACCCTCCGAGACGTGAACATGAAGAGTCACGCCGTCAATAAAACTTGATCGTGACTCACTCTGCCTTCTTGTGAGAGGCCAGATAGGACCCGTGGCCTGCGTGGTGAATGCGCTGTGTTCTCCCATGCAAGTGGATGTCCGTGCTGTCGTGCAGATCACTTGAAAATGCCCTGCTGCTCATTATATTGGCCAGGAGTGAAAAACAGAAGGGTGAGAAGGTAGCTGAGGGCGCGACTGCACTGGGAATGCTGTGAGGGCCTCGTTCAGGTCCCGGAAGTCAGAAGCTGGCCGTAAGGGTCACAATGGGAAGTGCAGGGAGAGACAAAAAAAAAAAAAAAAAAAAAAGAAGCCCAGAAAGACCCCCAGAATTCCCTGACCGGGAATCGAACCCGGGCCGTGGCGGTGAGAGCGCCAAATCCTGACCACTAGACCACCAGGGATCCCCCATGACAGTGCTTTGCGCCCTGTCATACAGAAATACTCACAGGTGCCCCTTCAGGTCAGACCTGGCAAAGCCTTCCGTCTTCAGGGCACATTTCGCCTATGTGCCGTACAGCACTGCCCTGTGTCTTAAAGGAGAAGTCGCTTTTTTTTTCATGACTGGGTTACAGCTTAATGCTGCATAAAGAGTAGCCACAGAGTGTGTCAAAGTGGCTTGTGTTTCCACCTCATCTCCTTTGCTCTGCCTGCGGGGGTATAGCTCAGTGGTAGAGCATTTGACTGCAGATCAAGAGGTCCTAGGTTCAAATCCTGGTGCCCCCTGCGCTGGTTCTCCTGAGTGCCATTCAGGCTGTGCTTCTTGCTGCCAGTATGGCGTTCCTTGCTGGTCCCCTTTGCTTGATGTGAGTGCTGGCAACGTGAAAGAGTGCCAGAGTCTTCCCCCCCAGCACGGTGCACCAAAAGGTGCTACTGGGGACCCATCCGGCGCTATGAAATCTCCCCTCGACGTGCTACACGCCCGGAAAGCATTCCGTCTGCGATGCTGTAGAAGTGCATGGCGCTGCATTTTTTGTGCCATGTATACCACACGCAAATTTGTTGTTGTTTTAGCAGTTTTGGCGCAAGAGTGTTTTTTCCCAGAGACAAAGAAAGAAGAAAGACAAAGTATTTTAGTGCAAAATTGTTTTAGTTGATTCACAGCGATATTCTTTTTTTGAGAGGCAAACTATAAAGAAAGCAAAGAGACTAACAAGTCTGGTAAAACTCTGATATTGCATGCTAGGATAATAGAGAAATAATGCAACGCACCATAAAGGGAGACTGATGGAGAGATCATCCGCTTCAAGTCAGAGAGGAAAAAGAGAGCACGTCCCCGGGTGGGTTTGAACCACCAACCTCTCGGTTAACAGCCGAGCGCGCTAACCGATTGCGCCACGGAGACAGCGAGTACATGAGCACAGCTGTGCTTTATGGGGTTCGGAGTCAGAAGGCACTTCGCAGAGAAGAACCGGTTCAGAAAGTTGCCGGTCCAGAAGCCCCGACATCTGTGTGTTGGCCCGGCTAGCTCAGTCGGTAGAGCATGAGACTCTTAATCTCAGGGTCGTGGGTTCGAGCCCCACGCTGGGCGCTGTCTTCTTGGCGCTTAGAAGCCCATCGCCCTCCGAGACGTGAACATGAAGAGTCACGCCGTCAATAAAACTTGATCGTGACTCACTCTGCCTTCTTGTGAGAGGCCAGATAGGACCCGTGGCCTGCGTGGTGAATGCGCTGTGTTCTCCCATGCAAGTGGATGCCCGTGCTGTCGTGCAGCTCACTTGAAAATGCCCTGCTGCTCATTATATTGGCCAGGAGTGAAAAACAGAAGGGTGAGAAGGTAGCTGAGGGCGCGACTGCACTGGGAATGCTGTGAGGGCCTCGTTCAGGTCCCGGAAGTCAGAAGCTGGCCGTAAGGGTCACAATGGGAAGTGCAGGGAGAGACAAAAAAAAAAAAAAAAAAACAAGAAGCCCAGAAAGACCCCCGGACTTCCCTGACCGGGAATCGAACCCGGGCCGTGGCGGTGAGAGCGCCAAATCCTGACCACTAGACCACCAGGGATCCCCCATGACAGTGCTTTGCGCCCTGTCATACAGAAATACTCACAGGTGCCCCTTCAGGTCAGACCTGGCAAAGCCTTCCGTCTTCAGGGCACATTTCGCCTATGTGCCGTACAGCACTGCCCTGTGTCTTAAAGGAGAAGTCGCTTTTTTTTTCATGACTGGGTTACAGCTTAATGCTGCATAAAGAGTAGCCACAGAGTGTGTCAAAGTGGCTTGTGTTTCCACCTCATCTCCTTTGCTCTGCCTGCGGGGGTATAGCTCAGTGGTAGAGCATTTGACTGCAGATCAAGAGGTCCTAGGTTCAAATCCTGGTGCCCCCTGCGCTGGTTCTCCTGAGTGCCATTCAGGCTGTGCTTCTTGCTGCCAGTATGGCGTTCCTTGCTGGTCCCCTTTGCTTGATGTGAGTGCTGGCAACGTGAAAGAGTGCCAGAGTCTTCCCCCCCAGCACGGTGCACCAAAAGGTGCTACTGGGGACCCATCCGGCGCTATGAAATCTCCCCTCGACGTGCTACACCCCAGCTACGACACGCCCGGAAAGCATTCCGTCTGCGATGCTGTAGAAGTGCATGGCGCTGCATTTTTTGTGCCATGTATACCACACGCAAATTTGTTGTTGTTTTAGCAGTTTTGGCGCAAGAGTGTTTTTTCCCAGAGACAAAGAAAGAAGAAAGACAAAGTATTTTAGTGCAAAATTGTTTTAGTTGATTCACAGCGATATTCTTTTTTTGAGAGGCAAACTATAAAGAAAGCAAAGAGACTAACAAGTCTGGTAAAACTCTGATATTGCATGCTAGGATAATAGAGAAATAATGCAACGCACCATAAAGGGAGACTGATGGAGAGATCATCCGCTTCAAGTCAGAGAGGAAAAAGAGAGCACGTCCCCGGGTGGGTTTGAACCACCAACCTCTCGGTTAACAGCCGAGCGCGCTAACCGATTGCGCCACGGAGACAGCGAGTACATGAGCACAGCTGTGCTTTATGGGGTTCGGAGTCAGAAGGCACTTCGCAGAGAAGAACCGGTTCAGAAAGTTGCCGGTCCAGAAGCCCCGACATCTGTGTGTTGGCCCGGCTAGCTCAGTCGGTAGAGCATGAGACTCTTAATCTCAGGGTCGTGGGTTCGAGCCCCACGCTGGGCGCTGTCTTCTTGGCGCTTAGAAGCCCATCGCCCTCCGAGACGTGAACATGAAGAGTCACGCCGTCAATAAAACTTGATCGTGACTCACTCTGCCTTCTTGTGAGAGGCCAGATAGGACCCGTGGCCTGCGTGGTGAATGCGCTGTGTTCTCCCATGCAAGTGGATGTCCGTGCTGTCGTGCAGCTCACTTGAAAATGCCCTGCTGCTCATTATATTGGCCAGGAGTGAAAAACAGAAGGGTGAGAAGGTAGCTGAGGGCGCGACTGCACTGGGAATGCTGTGAGGGCCTCGTTCAGGTCCCGGAAGTCAGAAGCTGGCCGTAAGGGTCACAATGGGAAGTGCAGGGAGAGACAAAAAAAAAAAAAAAAAAACAAGAAGCCCAGAAAGACCCCCGGACTTCCCTGACCGGGAATCGAACCCGGGCCGTGGCGGTGAAAGCGCCAAATCCTGACCACTAGACCACCAGGGATCCCCCATGACAGTGCTTTGCGCCCTGTCATACAGAAATACTCACAGGTGCCCCTTCAGGTCAGACCTGGCAAAGCCTTCCGTCTTCAGGGCACATTTCGCCTATGTGCCGTACAGCACTGCCCTGTGTCTTAAAGGAGAAGTCGCTTTTTTTTTCATGACTGGGTTACAGCTTAATGCTGCATAAAGAGTAGCCACAGAGTGTGTCAAAGTGGCTTGTGTTTCCACCTCATCTCCTTTGCTCTGCCTGCGGGGGTATAGCTCAGTGGTAGAGCATTTGACTGCAGATCAAGAGGTCCTAGGTTCAAATCCTGGTGCCCCCTGCGCTGGTTCTCCTGAGTGCCGTTCAGGCTGTGCTTCTTGCTGCCAGTATGGCGTTCCTTGCTGGTCCCCTTTGCTTGATGTGAGTGCTGGCAACGTGAAAGAGTGCCAGAGTCTTCCCCCCCAGCACGGTGCACCAAAAGGTGCTACTGGGGACCCATCCGGCGCTATGAAATCTCCCCTCGACGTGCTACACCCCAGCTACGACACGCCCGGAAAGCATTCCGTCTGCAATGCTGTAGAAGTGCATGGCGCTGCGTTTTTTGTGCCATGTATACCACACGCAAATTTGTTGTTGTTTTAGCAGTTTTGGCGCAAGAGTGTTTTTTCCCAGAGACAAAGAAAGAAGAAAGACAAAGTATTTTAGTGCAAAATTGTTTTAGTTGATTCACAGCGATATTCTTTTTTTGAGAGGCAAACTATAAAGAAAGCAAAGAGACTAACAAGTCTGGTAAAACTCTGATATTGCATGCTAGGATAATAGAGAAATAATGCAACGCACCATAAAGGGAGACTGCTTCAAGTCAGAGAGGAAAAAGAGAGCACGTCCCCGGGTGGGTTTGAACCACCAACCTCTCGGTTAACAGCCGAGCGCGCTAACCGATTGCGCCACGGAGACAGCGAGTACATGAGCACAGCTCTGCTTTATGGGGTTCGGAGTCAGAAGGCACTTCGCAGAGAAGAACCGGTTCAGAAAGTTGCCGGTCCAGAAGCCCTGACATCTGTGTGTTGGCCTGGCTAGCTCAGTCGGTAGAGCATGAGACTCTTAATCTCAGGGTCGTGGGTTCGAGCCCCACGCTGGGCGCTGTCTTCTTGGCACATAGAAGCCCATCACCCTCCGAGACGTGAACATGAAGGGTCACGCCGTCAATAAAACTTGATCGTGACTCACTCTGCCTTCTTGTGAGAGGCCAGATAGGACCCGTGGCCTGCGTGGTGAATGCGCTGTGTTCTCCCATGCAAGTGGATGTCCGTGCTGTCGTGCAGCTCACTTGAAAATGCCCTGCTGCTCATTATATTGGCCAGGAGTGAAAAACAGTAGGGTGAGAAGGTAGCTGAGGGCGCGACTGCACTGGGAATGCTGTGAGGGCCTCGTTCAGGTCCCGGAAGTCAGAAGCTGGCCGTAAGGGTCACAATGGGAAGTGCAGGGAGAGACAAAAAAAAAAAAAAAAAAAAAAAAAGAAGCCCAGAAAGACCCCCGGACTTCCCTAACCGGGAATCGAACCCGGGCCGTGGTGGTGAGAGCGCCAAATCCTGACCACTAGACCACCAGGGATCCCCCATGACAGTGCTTTGCGCCCTGTCATACAGAAATACTCACAGGTGCCCCTTCAGGTCAGACCTGGCAAAGCCTTCCGTCTTCAGGGCACATTTCGCCTATGTGCCGTACAGCACTGCCCTGTGTCTTAAAGGAGAAGTCGCTTTTTTTTTGATGACTGGGTTACAGCTTAATGCTGCATAAAGAGTAGCCACAGAGTGTGTCAAAGTGGCTTGTGTTTCCACCTCATCTCCTTTGCTCTGCCTGCGGGGGGTAAAGCTCAGTGGTAGAGCATTTGACTGCAGGTCAAGAGGTCCTAGGTTCAAATCCTGGTGCCCCCTGCGCTGGTTCTCCTGAGTGCCATTCAGGCTGTGCTTCTTGCTGCCAGTATGGCGTTCCTTGCTGGTCCCCTTTGCTTGATGTGAGTGCTGGCAACGTGAAAGAGTGCCAGAGTCTTCCCCCCCAGCACGGTGCACCAAAAGGTGCTACTGGGGACCCATCCGGCGCTATGAAATCTCCCCTCGACGTGCTACACCCCAGCTACGACACGCCCGGAAAGCATTCCGTCTGCGATGCTGTAGAAGTGCATGGCGCTGCGTTTTTTGTGCCATGTATACCACACGCAAATTTGTTGTTGTTTTAGCAGTTTTGGCGCAAGAGTGTTTTTTCCCAGAGACAAAGAAAGAAGAAAGACAAAGTATTTTAGTGCAAAATTGTTTTAGTTGATTCACAGCGATATTCTTTTTTTGAGAGGCAAACTATAAAGAAAGCAAAGAGACTAACAAGTCTGGTAAAACTCTGATATTGCATGCTAGGATAATAGAGAAATAATGCAACGCACCATAAAGGGAGACTGATGGAGAGATCATCCGCTTCAAGTCAGAGAGGAAAAAGAGAGCACGTCCCCAGGTGGGTTTGAACCACCAACCTCTCGGTTAACAGCCGAGCGCGCTAACCGATTGCGCCACGGAGACAGCGAGTACATGAGCACAGCTGTGCTTTATGGGGTTCGGAGTCAGAAGGCACTTCGCAGAGAAGAACCGGTTCAGAATGTTGCCGGTCCAGAAGCCCTGACATCTGTATGTTGGCCCGGCTAGCTCAGTCGGTAGAGCATGAGACTCTTAATCTCAGGGTCGTGGGTTCGAGCCCCACGCTGGGCGCTGTCTTCTTGGCGCATAGAAGCCCATCACCCTCCGAGACGTGAACATGAAGAGTCACGCCGTCAATAAAACTTGATCGTGACTCACTCTGCCTTCTTGTGAGAGGCCAGATAGGACCCGTGGCCTGCGTGGTGAATGCGCTGTGTTCTCCCATGCAAGTGGATGTCCGTGCTGTCGTGCAGCTCACTTGAAAATGCCCTGCTGCTCATTATATTGGCCAGGAGTGAAAAACAGAAGGGTGAGAAGGTAGCTGAGGGCGTGACTGCACTGGGAATGCTGTGAGGGCCTCGTTCAGGTCCCGGAAGTCAGAAGCTGGCCGTAAGGGTCACAATGGGAAGTGCAGGGAGAGACAAAAAAAAAAAAAAAAAAGAAGCCCAGAAAGACCCCCGGACTTCCCTGACCGGGAATCGAACCCGGGCCATGGCGGTGAGAGCGCCAAATCCTGACCACTAGACCACCAGGGATCCCCCATGACAGTGCTTTGCGCCCTGTCATACAGAAATACTCACAGGTGCCCCTTCAGGTCAGACCTGGCAAAGCCTTCCGTCTTCAGGGCACATTTCGCCTATGTGCCGTACAGCACTGCCCTGTGTCTTAAAGGAGAAGTCGCTTTTTTTTTCATGACTGGGTTACAGCTTAATGCTGCATAAAGAGTAGCCACAGAGTGTGTCAAAGTGGCTTGTGTTTCCACCTCATCTCCTTTGCTCTGCCTGCGGGGGGTATAGCTCAGTGGTAGAGCATTTGACTGCAGATCAAGAGGTCCTAGGTTCAAATCCTGGTGCCCCCTGCGCTGGTTCTCCTGAGTGCCATTCAGGCTGTGCTTCTTGCTGCCAGTATGGCGTTCCTTGCTGGTCCCCTTTGCTTGATGTGAGTGCTGGCAACGTGAAAGAGTGCCAGAGTCTTCCCCCCCAGCACGGTGCACCAAAAGGTGCTACTGGGGACCCATCCGGCGCTATGAAATCTCCCCTCGACGTGCTACACCCCAGCTACGACACGCCCGGAAAGCATTCCGTCTGCGATGCTGTAGAAGTGCATGGCGCTGTGTTTTTTGTGCCATGTATACCACACGCAAATTTGTTGTTGTTTTAGCAGTTTTGGCGCAAGAGTGTTTTTTCCCAGAGACAAAGAAAGAAGAAAGACAAAGTATTTTAGTGCAAAATTGTTTTAGTTGATTCACAGCGATATTCTTTTTTTGAGAGGCAAACTATAAAGAAAGCAAAGAGACTAACAAGTCTGGTAAAACTCTGATATTGCATGCTAGGATAATAGAGAAATAATGCAACGCACCATAAAGGGAGACTGATGGAGAGATCATCCGCTTCAAGTCAGAGAGGAAAAAGAGAGCACGTCCCCAGGTGGGTTTGAACCACCAACCTCTCGGTTAACAGCCGAGCGCGCTAACCGATTGCGCCACGGAGACAGCGAGTACATGAGCACAGCTGTGCTTTATGGGGTTCGGAGTCAGAAGGCACTTCGCAGAGAAGAACCGGTTCAGAAAGTTGCCGGTCCAGAAGCCCTGACATCTGTATGTTGGCCCGGCTAGCTCAGTCGGTAGAGCATGAGACTCTTAATCTCAGGGTCGTGGGTTCGAGCCCCACGCTGGGCGCTGTCTTCTTGGCGCATAGAAGCCCATCACCCTCCGAGACGTGAACATGAAGAGTCACGCCGTCAATAAAACTTGATCGTGACTCACTCTGCCTTCTTGTGAGAGGCCAGATAGGACCCGTGGCCTGCGTGGTGAATGCGCTGTGTTCTCCCATGCAAGTGGATGTCCGTGCTGTCGTGCAGCTCACTTGAAAATGCCCTGCTGCTCATTATATTGGCCAGGAGTGAAAAACAGAAGGGTGAGAAGGTAGCTGAGGGCGTGACTGCACTGGGAATGCTGTGAGGGCCTCGTTCAGGTCCCGGAAGTCAGAAGCTGGCCGTAAGGGTCACAATGGGAAGTGCAGGGAGAGACAAAAAAAAAAAAAAAAAAGAAGCCCAGAAAGACCCCCGGACTTCCCTGACCGGGAATCGAACCCGGGCCGTGGCGGTGAGAGCGCCAAATCCTGACCACTAGACCACCAGGGATCCCCCATGACAGTGCTTTGCGCCCTGTCATACAGAAATACTCACAGGTGCCCCTTCAGGTCAGACCTGGCAAAGCCTTCCGTCTTCAGGGCACATTTCGCCTATGTGCCGTACAGCACTGCCCTGTGTCTTAAAGGAGAAGTCGCTTTTTTTTTCATGACTGGGTTACAGCTTAATGCTGCATAAAGAGTAGCCACAGAGTGTGTCAAAGTGGCTTGTGTTTCCACCTCATCTCCTTTGCTCTGCCTGCGGGGGGTATAGCTCAGTGGTAGAGCATTTGACTGCAGATCAAGAGGTCCTAGGTTCAAATCCTGGTGCCCCCTGCGCTGGTTCTCCTGAGTGCCATTCAGGCTGTGCTTCTTGCTGCCAGTATGGCGTTCCTTGCTGGTCCCCTTTGCTTGATGTGAGTGCTGGCAACGTGAAAGAGTGCCAGAGTCTTCCCCCCCAGCACGGTGCACCAAAAGGTGCTACTGGGGACCCATCCGGCGCTATGAAATCTCCCCTCGACGTGCTACACCCCAGCTACGACACGCCCGGAAAGCATTCCGTCTGCGATGCTGTAGAAGTGCATGGCGCTGTGTTTTTTGTGCCATGTATACCACACGCAAATTTGTTGTTGTTTTAGCAGTTTTGGCGCAAGAGTGTTTTTTCCCAGAGACAAAGAAAGAAGAAAGACAAAGTATTTTAGTGCAAAATTGTTTTAGTTGATTCACAGCGATATTCTTTTTTTGAGAGGCAAACTATAAAGAAAGCAAAGAGACTAACAAGTCTGGTAAAACTCTGATATTGCATGCTAGGATAATAGAGAAATAATGCAACGCACCATAAAGGGAGACTGATGGAGAGATCATCCGCTTCAAGTCAGAGAGGAAAAAGAGAGCACGTCCCCAGGTGGGTTTGAACCACCAACCTCTCGGTTAACAGCCGAGCGCGCTAACCGATTGCGCCACGGAGACAGCGAGTACATGAGCACAGCTGTGCTTTATGGGGTTCGGAGTCAGAAGGCACTTCGCAGAGAAGAACCGGTTCAGAAAGTTGCCGGTCCAGAAGCCCTGACATCTGTGTGTTGGCCCGGCTAGCTCAGTCGGTAGAGCATGAGACTCTTAATCTCAGGGTCGTGGGTTCGAGCCCCACGCTGGGCGCTGTCTTCTTGGCGCATAGAAGCCCATCACCCTCCGAGACGTGAACATGAAGAGTCACGCCGTCAATAAAACTTGATCGTGACTCACTCTGCCTTCTTGTGAGAGGCCAGATAGGACCCGTGGCCTGCGTGGTGAATGCGCTGTGTTCTCCCATGCAAGTGGATGTCCGTGCTGTCGTGCAGCTCACTTGAAAATGCCCTGCTGCTCATTATATTGGCCAGGAGTGAAAAACAGAAGGGTGAGAAGGTAGCTGAGGGCGTGACTGCACTGGGAATGCTGTGAGGGCCTCGTTCAGGTCCCGGAAGTCAGAAGCTGGCCGTAAGGGTCACAATGGGAAGTGCAGGGAGAGACAAAAAAAAAAAAAAAAAAGAAGCCCAGAAAGACCCCTGGACTTCCCTGACCGGGAATCGAACCCGGGCCGTGGCGGTGAGAGCGCCAAATCCTGACCACTAGACCACCAGGGATCCCCCATGACAGTGCTTTGCGCCCTGTCATACAGAAATACTCACAGGTGCCCCTTCAGGTCAGACCTGGCAAAGCCTTCCGTCTTCAGGGCACATTTCGCCTATGTGCCGTACAGCACTGCCCTGTGTCTTAAAGGAGAAGTCGCTTTTTTTTTCATGACTGGGTTACAGCTTAATGCTGCATAAAGAGTAGCCACAGAGTGTGTCAAAGTGGCTTGTGTTTCCACCTCATCTCCTTTGCTCTGCCTGCGGGGGGTATAGCTCAGTGGTAGAGCATTTGACTGCAGATCAAGAGGTCCTAGGTTCAAATCCTGGTGCCCCCTGCGCTGGTTCTCCTGAGTGCCATTCAGGCTGTGCTTCTTGCTGCCAGTATGGCGTTCCTTGCTGGTCCCCTTTGCTTGATGTGAGTGCTGGCAACGTGAAAGAGTGCCAGAGTCTTCCCCCCCAGCACGGTGCACCAAAAGGTGCTACTGGGGACCCATCCGGCGCTATGAAATCTCCCCTCGACGTGCTACACCCCAGCTACGACACGCCCGGAAAGCATTCCGTCTGCGATGCTGTAGAAGTGCATGGCACTGCATTTTTTGTGCCATGTATACCACACGCAAATTTGTTGTTGTTTTAGCAGTTTTGGCGCAAGAGTGTTTTTTCCCAGAGACAAAGAAAGAAGAAAGACAAAGTATTTTAGTGCAAAATTGTTTTAGTTGATTCACAGCGATATTCTTTTTTTGAGAGGCAAACTATAAAGAAAGCAAAGAGACTAACAAGTCTGGTAAAACTCTGATATTGCATGCTAGGATAATAGAGAAATAATGCAACGCACCATAAAGGGAGACTGATGGAGACATCATCCGCTTCAAGTCAGAGAGGAAAAAGAGAGCACGTCCCCGGGTGGGTTTGAACCACCAACCTCTCGGTTAACAGCCGAGCGCGCTAACCGATTGCGCCACGGAGACAGCGAGTACATGAGCACAGCTGTGCTTTATGGGGTTCGGAGTCAGAAGGCACTTCGCAGAGAAGAACCGGTTCAGAAAGTTGCCGGTCCAGAATCCCTGACATCTGTGTGTTGGCCCGGCTAGCTCAGTCGGTAGAGCATGAGACTCTTAATCTCAGGGTCGTGGGTTCGAGCCCCACGCTGGGCGCTGTCTTCTTGGCGCATAGAAGCCCATCACCCTCCGAGACGTGAACATGAAGAGTCACGCCGTCAATAAAACTTGATCGTGACTCACTCTGCCATCTTGTGAGAGGCCAGATAGGACCCGTGGCCTGCGTGGTGAATGCGCTGTGTTCTCCCATGCAAGTGGATGTCCGTGCTGTCGTGCAGCTCACTTGAAAATGCCCTGCTGCTCATTATATTGGCCAGGAGTGAAAAACAGAAGGGTGAGAAGGTAGCTGAGGGCGCGACTGCACTGGGAATGCTGTGAGGGCCTCGTTCAGGTCCCGGAAGTCAGAAGCTGGCCGTAAGGGTCACAATGGGAAATGCAGGGAGAGACAAAAAAAAAAAAAAAAAAAAAGAAGCCCAGAAAGACCCCCGGACTTCCCTGACCGGGAATCGAACCCGGGCCGTGGCGGTGAGAGCGCCAAATCCTGACCACTAGACCACCAGGGATCCCCCATGACAGTGCTTTGCGCCCTGTCATACAGAAATACTCACAGGTGCCCCTTCAGGTCAGACCTGGCAAAACCTTCCGTCTTCAGGGCACATTTCGCCTATGTGCCGTACAGCACTGCCCTGTGTCTTAAAGGAGAAGTCGCTTTTTTTTTCATGACTGGGTTACAGCTTAATGCTGCATAAAGAGTAGCCACAGAGTGTGTCAAAGTGGCTTGTGTTTCCACCTCATCTCCTTTGCTCTGCCTGCGGGGGGTATAGCTCAGTGGTAGAGCATTTGACTGCAGATCAAGAGGTCCTAGGTTCAAATCCTGGTGCCCCCTGCGCTGGTTCTCCTGAGTGCCATTCAGGCTGTGCTTCTTGCTGCCAGTATGGCGTTCCTTGCTGGTCCCCTTTGCTTGATGTGAGTGCTGGCAACGTGAAAGAGTGCCAGAGTCTTCCCCCCCAGCACGGTGCACCAAAAGGTGCTACTGGGGACCCATCTGGCGCTATGAAATCTCCCCTCGACGTGCTACACCCCAGCTACGACACGCCCGGAAAGCATTCCGTCTGCGATGCTGTAGAAGTGCATGGCGCTGCGTTTTTTGTGCCATGTATACCACACGCAAATTTGTTGTTGTTTTAGCAGTTTTGGCGCAAGAGTGTTTTTTCCCAGAGACAAAGAAAGAAGAAAGACAAAGTATTTTAGTGCAAAATTGTTTTAGTTGATTCACAGCGATATTCTTTTTTTGAGAGGCAAACTATAAAGAAAGCAAAGAGACTAACAAGTCTGGTACAACTCTGATATTGCATGCTAGGATAATAGAGAAATAATGCAACGCACCATAAAGGGAGACTGATGGAGAGATCATCCGCTTCAAGTCAGAGAGGAAAAAGAGAGCACGTCCCCGGGTGGGTTTGAACCACCAACCTCTCGGTTAACAGCCGAGCGCGCTAACCGATTGCGCCACGGAGACAGCGAGTACATGAGCACAGCTGTGCTTTATGGGGTTCGGAGTCAGAAGGCACTTCGCAGAGAAGAACCGGTTCAGAAAGTTGCCGGTCCAGAAGCCCTGACATCTGTGTGTTGGCCCGGCTAGCTCAGTCGGTAGAGCATGAGACTCTTAATCTCAGGGTCGTGGGTTCGAGCCCCACGCTGGGCGCTGTCTTCTTGGCGCTTAGAAGCCCATCACCCTCCGAGACGTGAACATGAAGAGTCACGCCGTCAATAAAACTTGATCGTGACTCACTCTGCCTTCTTGTGAGAGGCCAGATAGGACCCGTGGCCTGCGTGGTGAATGCGCTGTGTTCTCCCATGCAAGTGGATGTCCGTGCTGTCGTGCAGCTCACTTGAAAATGCCCTGCTGCTCATTATATTGGCCAGGAGTGAAAAACAGAAGGGTGAGAAGGTAGCTGAGGGCGCGACTGCACTGGGAATGCTGTGAGGGCCTCGTTCAGGTCCCGGAAGTCAGAAGCTGGCCGTAAGGGTCACAATGGGAAGTGCAGGGAGAGACAAAAAAAAAAAAAAAAAAAAGAAGCCCAGAAAGACCCCCGGACTTCCCTGACCGGGAATCGAACCCGGGCCATGGCGGTGAGAGCGCCAAATCCTGACCACTAGACCACCAGGGATCCCCCATGACAGTGCTTTGCGCCCTGTCATACAGAAATACTCACAGGTGCCCCTTCAGGTCAGACCTGGCAAAGCCTTCCGTCTTCAGGGCACATTTCGCCTATGTGCCGTACAGCACTGCCCTGTGTCTTAAAGGAGAAGTCGCTTTTTTTTTCATGACTGGGTTACAGCTTAATGCTGCATAAAGAGTAGCCACAGAGTGTGTCAAAGTGGCTTGTGTTTCCACCTCATCTCCTTTGCTCTGCCTGCGGGGGGTATAGCTCAGTGGTAGAGCATTTGACTGCAGATCAAGAGGTCCTAGGTTCAAATCCTGGTGCCCCCTGCGCTGGTTCTCCTGAGTGCCATACAGGCTGTGCTTCTTGCTGCCAGTATGGCGTTCCTTGCTGGTCCCCTTTGCTTGATGTGAGTGCTGGCAACGTGAAAGAGTGCCAGAGTCTTCCCCCCCCAGCACGGTGCACCAAAAGGTGCTACTGGGGACCCATCCGGCGCTATGAAATCTCCCCTCGACGTGCTACACCCCAGCTACGACACGCCCGGAAAGCATTCCGTCTGCGATGCTGTAGAAGTGCATGGCGCTGCGTTTTTTGTGCCATGTATACCACACGCAAATTTGTTGTTGTTTTAGCAGTTTTGGCGCAAGAGTGTTTTTTCCCAGAGACAAAGAAAGAAGAAAGACAAAGTATTTTAGTGCAAAATTGTTTTAGTTGATTCACAGCGATATTCTTTTTTTGAGAGGCAAACTATAAAGAAAGCAAAGAGACTAACAAGTCTGGTAAAACTCTGATATTGCATGCTAGGATAATAGAGAAATAATGCAACGCACCATAAAGGGAGACTGATGGAGAGATCATCCGCTTCAAGTCAGAGAGGAAAAAGAGAGCACGTCCCCGGGTGGGTTTGAACCACCAACCTCTCGGTTAACAGCCGAGCGCGCTAACCGATTGCGCCACGGAGACAGCGAGTACATGAGCACAGCTGTGCTTTATGGGGTTCGGAGTCAGAAGGCACTTCGCAGAGAAGAACCGGTTCAGAAAGTTGCCGGTCCAGAAGCCCTGACATCTGTGTGTTGGCCCGGCTAGCTCAGTCGGTAGAGCATGAGACTCTTAATCTCAGGGTCGTGGGTTCGAGCCCCACGCTGGGCGCTGTCTTCTTGGCGCATAGAAGCCCATCGCCCTCCGAGACGTGAACATGAAGAGTCACGCCGTCAATAAAACTTGATCGTGACTCACTCTGCCTTCTTGTGAGAGGCCAGATAGGACCCGTGGCCTGCGTGGTGAATGCGCTGTGTTCTCCCATGCAAGTGGATGTCCGTGCTGGCTGTCGTGCAGCTCACTTGAAAATGCCCTGCTGCTCATTATATTGGCCAGGAGTGAAAAACAGAAGGGTGAGAAGGTAGCTGAGGGCGCGACTGCACTGGGAATGCTGTGAGGGCCTCGTTCAGGTCCCGGAAGTCAGAAGCTGGCCGTAAGGGTCACAATGGGAAGTGCAGGGAGAGACAAAAAAAAAAAAAAAAAAAAAAGAAGCCCAGAAAGACCCCCGGACTTCCCTGACCGGGAATCGAACCCGGGCCGTGGCGGTGAGAGCGCCAAATCCTGACCACTAGACCACCAGGGATCCCCCATGACAGTGCTTTGCGCCCTGTCATACAGAAATACTCACAGGTGCCCCTTCAGGTCAGACCTGGCAAAGCCTTCCGTCTTCAGGGCACATTTCGCCTATGTGCCGTACAGCACTGCCCTGTGTCTTAAAGGAGAAGTCGCTTTTTTTTTCATGACTGGGTTACAGCTTAATGCTGCATAAAGAGTAGCCACAGAGTGTGTCAAAGTGGCTTGTGTTTCCACCTCATCTCCTTTGCTCTGCCTGCGGGGGGTATAGCTCAGTGGTAGAGCATTTGACTGCAGATCAAGAGGTCCTAGGTTCAAATCCTGGTGCCCCCTGCGCTGGTTCTCCTGAGTGCCATTCAGGCTGTGCTTCTTGCTGCCAGTATGGCGTTCCTTGCTGGTCCCCTTTGCTTGATGTGAGTGCTGGCAACGTGAAAGAGTGCCAGAGTCTTCCCCCCCCAGCACGGTGCACCAAAAGGTGCTACTGGGGACCCATCCGGCGCTATGAAATCTCCCCTCGACGTGCTACACCCCAGCTACGACACGCCCGGAAAGCATTCCGTCTGCGATGCTGTAGAAGTGCATGGCGCTGCGTTTTTTGTGCCATGTATACCACACGCAAATTTGTTGTTGTTTTAGCAGTTTTGGCGCAAGAGTGTTTTTTCCCAGAGACAAAGAAAGAAGAAAGACAAAGTATTTTAGTGCAAAATTGTTTTAGTTGATTCACAGCGATATTCTTTTTTTGAGAGGCAAACTATAAAGAAAGCAAAGAGACTAACAAGTCTGGTAAAACTCTGATATTGCATGCTAGGATAATAGAGAAATAATGCAACGCACCATAAAGGGAGACTGATGGAGAGATCATCCGCTTCAAGTCAGAGAGGAAAAAGAGAGCACGTCCCCGGGTGGGTTTGAACCACCAACCTCTCGGTTAACAGCCGAGCGCGCTAACCGATTGCGCCACGGAGACAGCGAGTACATGAGCACAGCTCTGCTTTATGGGGTTCGGAGTCAGAAGGCACTTCGCAGAGAAGAACCGGTTCAGAAAGTTGCCGGTCCAGAAGCCCTGACATCTGTGTGTTGGCCCGGCTAGCTCAGTCGGTAGAGCATGAGACTCTTAATCTCAGGGTCGTGGGTTCGAGCCCCACGCTGGGCGCTGTCTTCTTGGCGCATAGAAGCCCATCACCCTCCGAGACGTGAACATGAAGAGTCACGCCGTCAATAAAACTTGATCGTGACTCACTCTGCCTTCTTGTGAGAGGCCAGATAGGACCCGTGGCCTGCGTGGTGAATGCGCTGTGTTCTCCCATGCAAGTGGATGTCCGTGCTGTCGTGCAGCTCACTTGAAAATGCCCTGCTGCTCATTATATTGGCCAGGAGTGAAAAACAGAAGGGTGAGAAGGTAGCTGAGGGCGCGACTGCACTGGGAATGCTGTGAGGGCCTCGTTCAGGTCCCGGAAGTCAGAAGCTGGCCGTAAGGGTCACAATGGGAAGTGCAGGGAGAGACAAAAAAAAAAAAAAAAAGAAGCCTAGAAAGACCCCTGGACTTCCCTGACCGGGAATCGAACCCGGGCCGTGGCGGTGAGAGCGCCAAATCCTGACCACTAGACCACCAGGGATCCCCCATGACAGTGCTTTGCGCCCTGTCATACAGAAATACTCACAGGTGCCCCTTCAGGTCAGACCTGGCAAAGCCTTCCGTCTTCAGGGCACATTTCGCCTATGTGCCGTACAGCACTGCCCTGTGTCTTAAAGGAGAAGTCGCTTTTTTTTTCATGACTGGGTTACAGCTTAATGCTGCATAAAGAGTAGCCACAGAGTGTGTCAAAGTGGCTTGTGTTTCCACCTCATCTCCTTTGCTCTGCCTGCGGGGGGTATAGCTCAGTGGTAGAGCATTTGACTGCAGATCAAGAGGTCCTAGGTTCAAATCCTGGTGCCCCCTGCGCTGGTTCTCCTGAGTGCCATTCAGGCTGTGCTTCTTGCTGCCAGTATGGCGTTCCTTGCTGGTCCCCTTTGCTTGATGTGAGTGCTGGCAACGTGAAAGAGTGCCAGAGTCTTCCCCCCCAGCACGGTGCACCAAAAGGTGCTACTGGGGACCCATCCGGCGCTATGAAATCTCCCCTCGACGTGCTACACCCCAGCTACGACACGCCCGGAAAGCATTCCGTCTGCGATGCTGTAGAAGTGCATGGCGCTGCGTTTTTTGTGCCATGTATACCACACGCAAATTTGTTGTTGTTTTAGCAGTTTTGGCGCAAGAGTGTTTTTTCCCAGAGACAAAGAAAGAAGAAAGACAAAGTATTTTAGTGCAAAATTGTTTTAGTTGATTCACAGCGATATTCTTTTTTTGAGAGGCAAACTATAAAGAAAGCAAAGAGACTAACAAGTCTGGTAAAACTCTGATATTGCATGCTAGGATAATAGAGAAATAATGCAACGCACCATAAAGGGAGACTGATGGAGAGATCATCCGCTTCAAGTCAGAGAGGAAAACGAGAGCACGTCCCCGGGTGGGTTTGAACCACCAACCTCTCGGTTAACAGCCGAGCGCGCTAACCGATTGCGCCACGGAGACAGCGAGTACATGAGCACAGCTGTGCTTTATGGGGTTCGGAGTCAGAAGGCACTTCGCAGAGAAGAACCGGTTCAGAAAGTTGCCAGTCCAGAAGCCCCGACATCTGTGTGTTGGCCCGGCTAGCTCAGTCGGTAGAGCATGAGACTCTTAATCTCAGGGTCGTGGGTTCGAGCCCCACGCTGGGCGCTGTCTTCTTGGCGCTTAGAAGCCCATCGCCCTCCGAGACGTGAACATGAAGAGTCACGCCGTCAATAAAACTTGATCGTGACTCACTCTGCCTTCTTGTGAGAGGCCAGATAGGACCCGTGGCCTGCGTGGTGAATGCGCTGTGTTCTCCCATGCAAGTGGATGTCCGTGCTGGATGTCGTGCAGCTCACTTGAAAATGCCCTGCTGCTCATTATATTGGCCAGGAGTGAAAAACAGAAGGGTGAGAAGGTAGCTGAGGGCGCGACTGCACTGGGAATGCTGTGAGGGCCTCGTTCAGGTCCCGGAAGTCAGAAGCTGGCCGTAAGGGTCACAATGGGAAGTGCAGGGAGAGACAAAAAAAAAAAAAAAAAAAAAAGAAGCCCAGAAAGACCCCCGGACTTCCCTGACCGGGAATCGAACCCAGGCCGTGGCGGTGAGAGCGCCAAATCCTGACCACTAGACCACCAGGGATCCCCCATGACACTGCTTTGCGCCCTGTCATACAGAAATACTCACAGGTGCCCCTTCAGGTCAGACCTGGCAAAGCCTTCCGTCTTCAGGGCACATTTCGCCTATGTGCCGTACAGCACTGCCCTGTGTCTTAAAGGAGAAGTCGCTTTTTTTTTCATGACTGGGTTACAGCTTAATGCTGCATAAAGAGTAGCCACAGAGTGTGTCAAAGTGGCTTGTGTTTCCACCTCATCTCCTTTGCTCTGCCTGCGGGGGGTATAGCTCAGTGGTAGAGCATTTGACTGCAGATCAAGAGGTCCTAGGTTCAAATCCTGGTGCCCCCTGCGCTGGTTCTCCTGAGTGCCATTCAGGCTGTGCTTCTTGCTGCCAGTATGGCATTCCTTGCTGGTCCCCTTTGCTTGATGTGAGTGCTGGCAACGTGAAAGAGTGCCAGAGTCTTCCCCCCCCAGCACGGTGCACCAAAAGGTGCTACTGGGGACCCATCCGGCGCTATGAAATCTCCCCTCGACGTGCTACACCCCAGCTACGACACGCCCGGAAAGCATTCCGTCTGCGATGCTGTAGAAGTGCATGGCGCTGCTTTTTTTGTGCCATGTATACCACACGCAAATTTGTTGTTGTTTTAGCAGTTTTGGCGCAAGAGTGTTTTTTCCCAGAGACAAAGAAAGAAGAAAGACAAAGTATTTTAGTGCAAAATTGTTTTAGTTGATTCACAGCGATATTCTTTTTTTGAGAGGCAAACTATAAAGAAAGCAAAGAGACTAACAAGTCTGGTAAAACTCTGATATTGCATGCTAGGATAATAGAGAAATAATGCAACGCACCATAAAGGGAGACTGATGGAGAGATCATCCGCTTCAAGTCAGAGAGGAAAAAGAGAGCACGTCCCCGGGTGGGTTTGAACCACCAACCTCTCGGTTAACAGCCGAGCGCGCTAACCGATTGCGCCACGGAGACAGCGAGTACATGAGCACAGCTGTGCTTTATGGGGTTCGGAGTCAGAAGGCACTTCGCAGAGAAGAACCGGTTCAGAAAGTTGCCGGTCCAGAAGCCCCGACATCTGTGTGTTGGCCCGGCTAGCTCAGTCGGTAGAGCATGAGACTCTTAATCTCAGGGTTGTGGGTTCGAGCCCCACGCTGGGCGCTGTCTTCTTGGCGCTTAGAAGCCCATCGCCCTCCGAGACGTGAACATGAAGAGTCACGCCGTCAATAAAACTTGATCGTGACTCACTCTGCCTTCTTGTGAGAGGCCAGATAGGACCCGTGGCCTGCGTGGTGAATGCGCTGTGTTCTCCCATGCAAGTGGATGTCCGTGCTGGCTGTCGTGCAGCTCACTTGAAAATGCCCTGCTGCTCATTATATTGGCCAGGAGTGAAAAACAGAAGGGGGAGAAGGTAGCTGAGGGCGCGACTGCACTGGGAATGCTGTGAGGGCCTCGTTCAGGTCCCGGAAGTCAGAAGCTGGCCGTAAGGGTCACAATGGGAAGTGCAGGGAGAGACAAGAAAAAAAAAAAAAAAAAAGAAGCCCAGAAAGACCCCCGGACTTCCCTGACCGGGAATCGAACCCGGGCCGTGGCGGTGAGAGCGCCAAATCCTGACCACTAGACCACCAGGGATCCCCCATGACACTGCTTTGCGCCCTGTCATACAGAAATACTCACAGGTGCCCCTTCAGGTCAGACCTGGCAAAGCCTTCCGTCTTCAGGGCACATTTCGCCTATGTGCCGTACAGCACTGCCCTGTGTCTTAAAGGAGAAGTCGCTTTTTTTTTCATGACTGGGTTACAGCTTAATGCTGCATAAAGAGTAGCCACAGAGTGTGTCAAAGTGGCTTGTGTTTCCACCTCATCTCCTTTGCTCTGCCTGCGGGGGGTATAGCTCAGTGGTAGAGCATTTGACTGCAGATCAAGAGGTCCTAGGTTCAAATCCTGGTGCCCCCTGCGCTGGTTCTCCTGAGTGCCATTCAGGCTGTGCTTCTTGCTGCCAGTATGGCGTTCCTTGCTGGTCCCCTTTGCTTGATGTGAGTGCTGGCAACGTGAAAGAGTGCCAGTGTCTTCCCCCCCAGCACGGTGCACCAAAAGGTGCTACTGTGGACCCATCCGGCGCTATGAAATCTCCCCTCGACGTGCTACACCCCAGCTATGACACGCCCGGAAAGCATTCCGTCTGCGATGCTGTAGAAGTGCATGGCGCTGCATTTTTTGTGCCATGTATACCACACGCAAATTTGTTGTTGTTTTAGCAGTTTTGGCGCAAGAGTGTTTTTTCCCAGAGACAAAGAAAGAAGAAAGACAAAGTATTTTAGTGCAAAATTGTTTTAGTTGATTCACAGCGATATTCTTTTTTTGAGAGGCAAACTATAAAGAAAGCAAAGAGACTAACAAGTCTGGTAAAACTCTGATATTGCATGCTAGGATAATAGAGAAATAATGCAACGCACCATAAAGGGAGACTGATGGAGAGATCATCCGCTTCAAGTCAGAGAGGAAAAAGAGAGCACGTCCCCGGGTGGGTTTGAACCACCAACCTCTCGGTTAACAGCCGAGCGCGCTAACCGATTGCGCCACGGAGACAGCGAGTACATGAGCACAGCTGTGCTTTATGGGGTTCGGAGTCAGAAGGCACTTCGCAGAGAAGAACCGGTTCAGAAAGTTGCCGGTCCAGAGGCCCCGACATCTGTGTGTTGGCCCGGCTAGCTCAGTCGGTAGAGCATGAGACTCTTAATCTCAGGGTCGTGGGTTCGAGCCCCACGCTGGGCGCTGTCTTCTTGGCGCATAGAAGCCCATCACCCTCCGAGACGTGAACATGAAGAGTCACGCCGTCAATAAAACTTGATCGTGACTCACTCTGCCTTCTTGTGAGAGGCCAGATAGGACCCGTGGCCTGCGTGGTGAATGCGCTGTGTTCTCCCATGCAAGTGGATGTCCGTGCTGGCTGTCGTGCAGCTCACTTGAAAATGCCCTGCTGCTCATTATATTGGCCAGGAGTGAAAAACAGAAGGGTGAGAAGGTAGCTGAGGGCGCGACTGCACTGGGAATGCTGTGAGGGCCTCGTTCAGGTCCCGGAAGTCAGAAGCTGGCCGTAAGGGTCACAATGGGAAGTGCAGGGAGAGACAGAAAAAAAAAAAAAAAAAAAAAAAAGAAGCCCAGAAAGACCCCCGGACTTCCCTGACCGGGAATCGAACCCGGGCCGTGGCGGTGAGAGCGCCAAATCCTGACCACTAGACCACCAGGGATCCCCCATGACACTGCTTTGCGCCCTGTCATACAGAAATACTCACAGGTGCCCCTTCAGGTCAGACCTGGCAAAGCCTTCCGTCTTCAGGGCACATTTCGCCTATGTGCCGTACAGCACTGCCCTGTGTCTTAAAGGAGAAGTCGCTTTTTTTTTCATGACTGGGTTACAGCTTAATGCTGCATAAAGAGTAGCCACAGAGTGTGTCAAAGTGGCTTGTGTTTCCACCTCATCTCCTTTGCTCTGCCTGCGGGGGTATAGCTCAGTGGTAGAGCATTTGACTGCAGATCAAGAGGTCCTAGGTTCAAATCCTGGTGCCCCCTGCGCTGGTTCTCCTGAGTGCCATTCAGGCTGTGCTTCTTGCTGCCAGTATGGCGTTCCTTGCTGGTCCCCTTTGCTTGATGTGAGTGCTGGCAACGTGAAAGAGTGCCAGTGTCTTCCCCCCCAGCACGGTGCACCAAAAGGTGCTACTGGGGACCCATCCGGCGCTATGAAATCTCCCCTCGACGTGCTACACCCCAGCTACGACACGCCCGGAAAGCATTCCGTCTGCGATGCTGTAGAAGTGCATGGCGCTGCATTTTTTGTGCCATGTATACCACACGCAAATTTGTTGTTGTTTTAGCAGTTTTGGCGCAAGAGTGTTTTTTCCCAGAGACAAAGAAAGAAGAAAGACAAAGTATTTTAGTGCAAAATTGTTTTAGTTGATTCACAGCGATATTCTTTTTTTGAGAGGCAAACTATAAAGAAAGCAAAGAGACTAACAAGTCTGGTAAAACTCTGATATTGCATGCTAGGATAATAGAGAAATAATGCAACGCACCATAAAGGGAGACTGATGGAGAGATCATCCGCTTCAAGTCAGAGAGGAAAAAGAGAGCACGTCCCCGGGTGGGTTTGAACCACCAACCTCTCGGTTAACAGCCGAGCGCGCTAACCGATTGCGCCACGGAGACAGCGAGTACATGAGCACAGCTGTGCTTTATGGGGTTCGGAGTCAGAAGGCACTTCGCAGAGAAGAACCGGTTCAGAAAGTTGCCGGTCCAGAGGCCCCGACATCTGTGTGTTGGCCCGGCTAGCTCAGTCGGTAGAGCATGAGACTCTTAATCTCAGGGTCGTGGGTTCGAGCCCCACGCTGGGCGCTGTCTTCTTGGCGCATAGAAGCCCATCACCCTCCGAGACGTGAACATGAAGAGTCACGCCGTCAATAAAACTTGATCGTGACTCACTCTGCCTTCTTGTGAGAGGCCAGATAGGACCCGTGGCCTGCGTGGTGAATGCGCTGTGTTCTCCCATGCAAGTGGATGTCCGTGCTGGCTGTCGTGCAGCTCACTTGAAAATGCCCTGCTGCTCATTATATTGGCCAGGAGTGAAAAACAGAAGGGTGAGAAGGTAGCTGAGGGCGCGACTGCACTGGGAATGCTGTGAGGGCCTCGTTCAGGTCCCGGAAGTCAGAAGCTGGCCGTAAGGGTCACAATGGGAAGTGCAGGGAGAGACAAAAAAAAAAAAAAAAAAAAAGAAGCCCAGAAAGACCCCCGGACTTCCCTGACCGGGAATCGAACCCGGGCCGTGGCGGTGAGAGCGCCAAATCCTGACCACTAGACCACCAGGGATCCCCCATGACACTGCTTTGCGCCCTGTCATACAGAAATACTCACAGGTGCCCCTTCAGGTCAGACCTGGCAAAGCCTTCCGTCTTCAGGGCACATTTCGCCTATGTGCCGTACAGCACTGCCCTGTGTCTTAAAGGAGAAGTCGCTTTTTTTTTCATGACTGGGTTACAGCTTAATGCTGCATAAAGAGTAGCCACAGAGTGTGTCAAAGTGGCTTGTGTTTCCACCTCATCTCCTTTGCTCTGCCTGCGGGGGTATAGCTCAGTGGTAGAGCATTTGACTGCAGATCAAGAGGTCCTAGGTTCAAATCCTGGTGCCCCCTGCGCTGGTTCTCCTGAGTGCCATTCAGGCTGTGCTTCTTGCTGCCAGTATGGCGTTCCTTGCTGGTCCCCTTTGCTTGATGTGAGTGCTGGCAACGTGAAAGAGTGCCAGTGTCTTCCCCCCCAGCACGGTGCACCAAAAGGTGCTACTGGGGACCCATCCGGCGCTATGAAATCTCCCCTCGACGTGCTACACCCCAGCTACGACACGCCCGGAAAGCATTCCGTCTGCGATGCTGTAGAAGTGCATGGCGCTGCATTTTTTGTGCCATGTATACCACACGCAAATTTGTTGTTGTTTTAGCAGTTTTGGCGCAAGAGTGTTTTTTCCCAGAGACAAAGAAAGAAGAAAGACAAAGTATTTTAGTGCAAAATTGTTTTAGTTGATTCACAGCGATATTCTTTTTTTGAGAGGCAAACTATAAAGAAAGCAAAGAGACTAACAAGTCTGGTAAAACTCTGATATTGCATGCTAGGATAATAGAGAAATAATGCAACGCACCATAAAGGGAGACTGATGGAGAGATCATCCGCTTCAAGTCAGAGAGGAAAAAGAGAGCACGTCCCCGGGTGGGTTTGAACCACCAACCTCTCGGTTAACAGCCGAGCGCGCTAACCGATTGCGCCACGGAGACAGCGAGTACATGAGCACAGCTGTGCTTTATGGGGTTCGGAGTCAGAAGGCACTTCGCAGAGAAGAACCGGTTCAGAAAGTTGCCGGTCCAGAGGCCCCGACATCTGTGTGTTGGCCCGGCTAGCTCAGTCGGTAGAGCATGAGACTCTTAATCTCAGGGTCGTGGGTTCGAGCCCCACGCTGGGCGCTGTCTTCTTGGCGCATAGAAGCCCATCACCCTCCGAGACGTGAACATGAAGAGTCACGCCGTCAATAAAACTTGATCGTGACTCACTCTGCCTTCTTGTGAGAGGCCAGATAGGACCCGTGGCCTGCGTGGTGAATGCGCTGTGTTCTCCCATGCAAGTGGATGTCCGTGCTGGCTGTCGTGCAGCTCACTTGAAAATGCCCTGCTGCTCATTATATTGGCCAGGAGTGAAAAACAGAAGGGTGAGAAGGTAGCTGAGGGCGCGACTGCACTGGGAATGCTGTGAGGGCCTCGTTCAGGTCCCGGAAGTCAGAAGCTGGCCGTAAGGGTCACAATGGGAAGTGCAGGGAGAGACAAAAAAAAAAAAAAAAAAAAGAAGCCCAGAAAGACCGCCGGACTTCCCTGACCGGGAATCGAACCCGGGCCGTGGCGGTGAGAGCGCCAAATCCTGACCACTAGACCACCAGGGATCCCCCATGACAGTGCTTTGCGCCCTGTCATACAGAAATACTCACAGGTGCCCCTTCAGGTCAGACCTGGCAAAGCCTTCCGTCTTCAGGGCACATTTCGCCTATGTGCCGTACAGCACTGCCCTGTGTCTTAAAGGAGAAGTCGCTTTTTTTTTCATGACTGGGTTACAGCTTAATGCTGCATAAAGAGTAGCCACAGAGTGTGTCAAAGTGGCTTGTGTTTCCACCTCATCTCCTTTGCTCTGCCTGCGGGGGGTATAGCTCAGTGGTAGAGCATTTGACTGCAGATCAAGAGGTCCTAGGTTCAAATCCTGGTGCCCCCTGCGCTGGTTCTCCTGAGTGCCATTCAGGCTGTGCTTCTTGCTGCCAGTATGGCGTTCCTTGCTGGTCCCCTTTGCTTGATGTGAGTGCTGGCAACGTGAAAGAGTGCCAGAGTCTTCCGCCCCAGCACGGTGCACCAAAAGGTGCTACTGGGGACCCATCCGGCGCTATGAAATCTCCCCTCGACGTGCTACACCCCAGCTACGACACGCCCGGAAAGCATTCCGTCTGCGATGCTGTAGAAGTGCATGGCGCTGCGTTTTTTGTGCCATGTATACCACACGCAAATTTGTTGTTGTTTTAGCAGTTTTGGCGCAAGAGTGTTTTTTCCCAGAGACAAAGAAAGAAGAAAGACAAAGTATTTTAGTGCAAAATTGTTTTAGTTGATTCACAGCGATATTCTTTTTTCGAGAGGCAAACTATAAAGAAAGCAAAGAGACTAACAAGTCTGGTAAAACTCTGATATTGCATGCTAGGATAATAGAGAAATAATGCAACGCACCATAAAGGGAGACTGATGGAGAGATCATCCGCTTCAAGTCAGAGAGGAAAAAGAGAGCACGTCCCCGGGTGGGTTTGAACCACCAACCTCTCGGTTAACAGCCGAGCGCGCTAACCGATTGCGCCACGGAGACAGCGAGTACATGAGCACAGCTGTGCTTTATGGGGTTCGGAGTCAGAAGGCACTTCGCAGAGAAGAACCGGTTCAGAAAGTTGCCGGTCCAGAAGCCCCGACATCTGTGTGTTGGCCCGGCTAGCTCAGTCGGTAGAGCATGAGACTCTTAATCTCAGGGTCGTGGGTTTGAGCCCCACGCTGGGCGCTGTCTTCTTGGCGCATAGAAGCCCATCGCCCTCCGAGACGTGAACATGAAGAGTCACGCCGTCAATAAAACTTGATCGTGACTCACTCTGCCTTCTTGTGAGAGGCCAGATAGGACCCGTGGCCTGCGTGGTGAATGCGCTGTGTTCTCCCATGCAAGTGGATGTCCGTGCTGGCTGTCGTGCAGCTCACTTGAAAATGCCCTGCTGCTCATTATATTGGCCAGGAGTGAAAAACAGAAGGGTGAGAAGGTAGCTGAGGGCGCGACTGCACTGGGAATGCTGTGAGGGCCTCGTTCAGGTCCCGGAAGTCAGAAGCTGGCCGTAAGGGTCACAATGGGAAGTGCAGGGAGAGACAAAAAAAAAAAAAAAAAAAAGAAGCCCAGAAAGACCCCCGGACTTCCCTGACCGGGAATCGAACCCGGGCCGTGGCGGTGAGAGCACCAAATCCTGACCACTAGACCACCAGGGATCCCCCATGACAGTGCTTTGCGCCCTGTCATACAGAAATACTCACAGGTGCCCCTTCAGGTCAGACCTGGCAAAGCCTTCCGTCTTCAGGGCACATTTCGCCTATGTGCCGTACAGCACTGCCCTGTGTCTTAAAGGAGAAGTCGCTTTTTTTTTCATGACTGGGTTACAGCTTAATGCTGCATAAAGAGTAGCCACAGAGTGTGTCAAAGTGGCTTGTGTTTCCACCTCATCTCCTTTGCTCTGCCTGCGGGGGGTATAGCTCAGTGGTAGAGCATTTGACTGCAGATCAAGAGGTCCTAGGTTCAAATCCTGGTGCCCCCTGCGCTGGTTCTCCTGAGTGCCATTCAGGCTGTGCTTCTTGCTGCCAGTATGGCGTTCCTTGCTGGTCCCCTTTGCTTGATGTGAGTGCTGGCAACGTGAAAGAGTGCCAGAGTCTTCCCCCCCCAGCACGGTGCACCAAAAGGTGCTACTGGGGACCCATCCGGCGCTATGAAATCTCCCCTCGACGTGCTACACCCCAGCTACGACACGCCCGGAAAGCATTCCGTTTGCGATGCTGTAGAAGTGCATGGCGCTGCGTTTTTTGTGCCATGTATACCACACGCAAATTTGTTGTTGTTTTAGCAGTTTTGGCGCAAGAGTGTTTTTTCCCAGAGACAAAGAAAGAAGAAAGACAAAGTATTTTAGTGCAAAATTGTTTTAGTTGATTCACAGCGATATTCTTTTTTTGAGAGGCAAACTATAAAGAAAGCAAAGAGACTAACAAGTCTGGTAAAACTCTGATATTGCATGCTAGGATAATAGAGAAATAATGCAACGCACCATAAAGGGAGACTGATGGAGAGATCATCCGCTTCAAGTCAGAGAGGAAAAAGAGAGCACGTCCCCGGGTGGGTTTGAACCACCAACCTCTCGGTTAACAGCCGAGCGCGCTAACCGATTGCGCCACGGAGACAGCGAGTACATGAGCACAGCTGTGCTTTATGGGGTTCGGAGTCAGAAGGCACTTCGCAGAGAAGAACCGGTTCAGAAAGTTGCCGGTCCAGAAGCCCCGACATCTGTGTGTTGGCCCGGCTAGCTCAGTCGGTAGAGCATGAGACTCTTAATCTCAGGGTCGTGGGTTCGAGCCCCACGCTGGGCGCTGTCTTCTTGGCGCTTAGAAGCCCATCGCCCTCCGAGACGTGAACATGAAGAGTCACGCCGTCAATAAAACTTGATCGTGACTCACTCTGCCTTCTTGTGAGAGGCCAGATAGGACCCGTGGCCTGCGTGGTGAATGCGCTGTGTTCTCCCATGCAAGTGGATGTCCGTGCTGGCTGTCGTGCAGCTCACTTGAAAATGCCCTGCTGCTCATTATATTGGCCAGGAGTGAAAAACAGAAGGGTGAGAAGGTAGCTGAGGGCGCGACTGCACTGGGAATGCTGTGAGGGCCTCGTTCAGGTCCCGGAAGTCAGAAGCTGGCCGTAAGGGTCACAATGGGAAGTGCAGGGAGAGACAAAAAAAAAAAAAAAAAAAAAAGAAGCCCAGAAAGACCCCCGGACTTCCCTGACCGGGAATCGAACCCGGGCCGTGGCGGTGAGAGCGCCAAATCCTGACCACTAGACCACCAGGGATCCCCCATGACAGTGCTTTGCGCCCTGTCATACAGAAATACTCACAGGTGCCCCTTCAGGTCAGACCTGGCAAAGCCTTCCGTCTTCAGGGCACATTTCGCCTATGTGCCGTACAGCACTGCCCTGTGTCTTAAAGGAGAAGTCGCTTTTTTTTTCATGACTGGGTTACAGCTTAATGCTGCATAAAGAGTAGCCACAGAGTGTGTCAAAGTGGCTTGTGTTTCCACCTCATCTCCTTTGCTCTGCCTACGGGGGGTATAGCTCAGTGGTAGAGCATTTGACTGCAGATCAAGAGGTCCTAGGTTCAAATCCTGGTGCCCCCTGCGCTGGTTCTCCTGAGTGCCATTCAGGCTGTGCTTCTTGCTGCCAGTATGGCGTTCCTTGCTGGTCCCCTTTGCTTGATGTGAGTGCTGGCAACGTGAAAGAGTGCCAGAGTCTTCCCCCCCAGCACGGTGCACCAAAAGGTGCTACTGGGGACCCATCCGGCGCTATGAAATCTCCCCTCGACGTGCTACACCCCAGCTACGACACGCCCGGAAAGCATTCCGTCTGCGATGCTGTAGAAGTGCATGGCGCTGCGTTTTTTGTGCCATGTATACCACACGCAAATTTGTTGTTGTTTTAGCAGTTTTGGCGCAAGAGTGTTTTTTCCCAGAGACAAAGAAAGAAGAAAGACAAAGTATTTTAGTGCAAAATTGTTTTAGTTGATTCACAGCGATATTCTTTTTTCGAGAGGCAAACTATAAAGAAAGCAAAGAGACTAACAAGTCTGGTAAAACTCTGATATTGCATGCTAGGATAATAGAGAAATAATGCAACGCACCATAAAGGGAGACTGATGGAGAGATCATCCGCTTCAAGTCAGAGAGGAAAAAGAGAGCACGTCCCCGGGTGGGTTTGAACCACCAACCTCTCGGTTAACAGCCGAGCGCGCTAACCGATTGCGCCACGGAGACAGCGAGTACATGAGCACAGCTGTTCTTTATGGGGTTCGGAGTCAGAAGGCACTTCGCAGAGAAGAACCGGTTCAGAAAGTTGCCGGTCCAGAAGCCCCGACATCTGTGTGTTGGCCCGGCTAGCTCAGTCGGTAGAGCATGAGACTCTTAATCTCAGGGTCGTGGGTTTGAGCCCCACGCTGGGCGCTGTCTTCTTGGCGCATAGAAGCCCATCGCCCTCCGAGACGTGAACATGAAGAGTCACGCCGTCAATAAAACTTGATCGTGACTCACTCTGCCTTCTTGTGAGAGGCCAGATAGGACCCGTGGCCTGCGTGGTGAATGCGCTGTGTTCTCCCATGCAAGTGGATGTCCGTGCTGGCTGTCGTGCAGCTCACTTGAAAATGCCCTGCTGCTCATTATATTGGCCAGGAGTGAAAAACAGAAGGGTGAGAAGGTAGCTGAGGGCGCGACTGCACTGGGAATGCTGTGAGGGCCTCGTTCAGGTCCCGGAAGTCAGAAGCTGGCCGTAAGGGTCACAATGGGAAGTGCAGGGAGAGACAAAAAAAAAAAAAAAAAAAAAGAAGCCCAGAAAGACCCCCGGACTTCCCTGACCGGGAATCGAACCCGGGCCGTGGCGGTGAGAGCACCAAATCCTGACCACTAGACCACCAGGGATCCCCCATGACAGTGCTTTGCGCCCTGTCATACAGAAATACTCACAGGTGCCCCTTCAGGTCAGACCTGGCAAAGCCTTCCGTCTTCAGGGCACATTTCGCCTATGTGCCGTACAGCACTGCCCTGTGTCTTAAAGGAGAAGTCGCTTTTTTTTTCATGACTGGGTTACAGCTTAATGCTGCATAAAGAGTAGCCACAGAGTGTGTCAAAGTGGCTTGTGTTTCCACCTCATCTCCTTTGCTCTGCCTGCGGGGGGTATAGCTCAGTGGTAGAGCATTTGACTGCAGATCAAGAGGTCCTAGGTTCAAATCCTGGTGCCCCCTGCGCTGGTTCTCCTGAGTGCCATTCAGGCTGTGCTTCTTGCTGCCAGTATGGCGTTCCTTGCTGGTCCCCTTTGCTTGATGTGAGTGCTGGCAACGTGAAAGAGTGCCAGAGTCTTCCCCCCCCAGCACGGTGCACCAAAAGGTGCTACTGGGGACCCATCCGGCGCTATGAAATCTCCCCTCGACGTGCTACACCCCAGCTACGACACGCCCGGAAAGCATTCCGTCTGCGATGCTGTAGAAGTGCATGGCGCTGCGTTTTTTGTGCCATGTATACCACACGCAAATTTGTTGTTGTTTTAGCAGTTTTGGCGCAAGAGTGTTTTTTCCCAGAGACAAAGAAAGAAGAAAGACAAAGTATTTTAGTGCAAAATTGTTTTAGTTGATTCACAGCGATATTCTTTTTTTGAGAGGCAAACTATAAAGAAAGCAAAGAGACTAACAAGTCTGGTAAAACTCTGATATTGCATGCTAGGATAATAGAGAAATAATGCAACGCACCATAAAGGGAGACTGATGGAGAGATCATCCGCTTCAAGTCAGAGAGGAAAAAGAGAGCACGTCCCCGGGTGGGTTTGAACCACCAACCTCTCGGTTAACAGCCGAGCGCGCTAACCGATTGCGCCACGGAGACAGCGAGTACATGAGCACAGCTGTGCTTTATGGGGTTCGGAGTCAGAAGGCACTTCGCAGAGAAGAACCGGTTCAGAAAGTTGCCGGTCCAGAAGCCCCGACATCTGTGTGTTGGCCCGGCTAGCTCAGTCGGTAGAGCATGAGACTCTTAATCTCAGGGTCGTGGGTTCGAGCCCCACGCTGGGCGCTGTCTTCTTGGCGCTTAGAAGCCCATCGCCCTCCGAGACGTGAACATGAAGAGTCACGCCGTCAATAAAACTTGATCGTGACTCACTCTGCCTTCTTGTGAGAGGCCAGATAGGACCCGTGGCCTGCGTGGTGAATGCGCTGTGTTCTCCCATGCAAGTGGATGTCCGTGCTGGCTGTCGTGCAGCTCACTTGAAAATGCCCTGCTGCTCATTATATTGGCCAGGAGTGAAAAACAGAAGGGTGAGAAGGTAGCTGAGGGCGCGACTGCACTGGGAATGCTGTGAGGGCCTCGTTCAGGTCCCGGAAGTCAGAAGCTGGCCGTAAGGGTCACAATGGGAAGTGCAGGGAGAGACAAAAAAAAAAAAAAAAAAAAAAGAAGCCCAGAAAGACCCCCGGACTTCCCTGACCGGGAATCGAACCCGGGCCGTGGCGGTGAGAGCGCCAAATCCTGACCACTAGACCACCAGGGATCCCCCATGACAGTGCTTTGCGCCCTGTCATACAGAAATACTCACAGGTGCCCCTTCAGGTCAGACCTGGCAAAGCCTTCCGTCTTCAGGGCACATTTCGCCTATGTGCCGTACAGCACTGCCCTGTGTCTTAAAGGAGAAGTCGCTTTTTTTTTCATGACTGGGTTACAGCTTAATGCTGCATAAAGAGTAGCCACAGAGTGTGTCAAAGTGGCTTGTGTTTCCACCTCATCTCCTTTGCTCTGCCTACGGGGGGTATAGCTCAGTGGTAGAGCATTTGACTGCAGATCAAGAGGTCCTAGGTTCAAATCCTGGTGCCCCCTGCGCTGGTTCTCCTGAGTGCCATTCAGGCTGTGCTTCTTGCTGCCAGTATGGCGTTCCTTGCTGGTCCCCTTTGCTTGATGTGAGTGCTGGCAACGTGAAAGAGTGCCAGAGTCTTCCCCCCCAGCACGGTGCACCAAAAGGTGCTACTGGGGACCCATCCGGCGCTATGAAATCTCCCCTCGACGTGCTACACCCCAGCTACGACACGCCCGGAAAGCATTCCGTCTGCGATGCTGTAGAAGTGCATGGCGCTGCGTTTTTTGTGCCATGTATACCACACGCAAATTTGTTGTTGTTTTAGCAGTTTTGGCGCAAGAGTGTTTTTTCCCAGAGACAAAGAAAGAAGAAAGACAAAGTATTTTAGTGCAAAATTGTTTTAGTTGATTCACAGCGATATTCTTTTTTCGAGAGGCAAACTATAAAGAAAGCAAAGAGACTAACAAGTCTGGTAAAACTCTGATATTGCATGCTAGGATAATAGAGAAATAATGCAACGCACCATAAAGGGAGACTGATGGAGAGATCATCCGCTTCAAGTCAGAGAGCAAAAAGAGAGCACGTCCCCGGGTGGGTTTGAACCACCAACCTCTCGGTTAACAGCCGAGCGCGCTAACCGATTGCGCCACGGAGACAGCGAGTACATGAGCACAGCTGTGCTTTATGGGCTTCGGAGTCAGAAGGCACTTCGCAGAGAAGAACCGGTTCAGAAAGTTGCCGGTCCAGAAGCCCCGACATCTGTGTGTTGGCCCGGCTAGCTCAGTCGGTAGAGCATGAGACTCTTAATCTCAGGGTCGTGGGTTCGAGCCCCACGCTGGGCGCTGTCTTCTTGGCGCTTAGAAGCCCATCGCCCTCCGAGACGTGAACATGAAGAGTCACGCCGTCAATAAAACTTGATCGTGACTCACTCTGCCTTCTTGTGAGAGGCCAGATAGGACCCGTGGCCTGCGTGGTGAATGCGCTGTGTTCTCCCATGCAAGTGGATGTCCGTGCTGTCGTGCAGCTCACTTGAAAATGCCCTGCTGCTCATTATATTGGCCAGGAGTGAAAAACAGAAGGGTGAGAAGGTAGCTGAGGGCGCGACTGCACTGGGAATGCTGTGAGGGCCTCGTTCAGGTCCCGGAAGTCAGAAGCTGGCCGTAAGGGTCACAATGGGAAGTGCAGGGAGAGACAAAAAAAAAAAAAAGAAGCCCAGAAAGACCCCCGGACTTCCCTGACCAGGAATCGAACCCGGGCCGTGGCGGTGAGAGCGCCAAATCCTGACCACTAGACCACCAGGGATCCCCCATGACAGTGCTTTGCGCCCTGTCATACAGAAATACTCACAGGTGCCCCTTCAGGTCAGACCTGGCAAAGCCTTCCGTCTTCAGGGCACATTTCGCCTATGTGCCGTACAGCACTGCCCTGTGTCTTAAAGGAGAAGTCGCTTTTTTTTTCATGACTGGGTTACAGCTTAATGCTGCATAAAGAGTAGCCACAGAGTGTGTCAAAGTGGCTTGTGTTTCCACCTCATCTCCTTTGCTCTGCCTGCGGGGGTATAGCTCAGTGGTAGAGCATTTGACTGCAGATCAAGAGGTCCTAGGTTCAAATCCTGGTGCCCGCTGCGCTGGTTCTCCTGAGTGCCATTCAGGCTGTGCTTCTTGCTGCCAGTATGGCGTTCCTTGCTGGTCCCCTTTGCTTGATGTGAGTGCTGGCAACGTGAAAGAGTGCCAGAGTCTTCCCCCCCAGCACGGTGCACCAAAAGGTGCTACTGGGGACCCATCCGGCGCTATGAAATCTCCCCTCGACGTGCTACACCCCAGCTACGACACGCCCGGAAAGCATTCCGTCTGCGATGCTGTAGAAGTGCATGGCGCTGCGTTTTTTGTGCCATGTATACCACACGCAAATTTGTTGTTGTTTTAGCAGTTTTGGCGCAAGAGTGTTTTTTCCCAGAGACAAAGAAAGAAGAAAGACAAAGTATTTTAGTGCAAAATTGTTTTAGTTGATTCACAGCGATATTCTTTTTTTGAGAGGCAAACTATAAAGAAAGCAAAGAGACTAACAAGTCTGGTAAAACTCTGATATTGCATGCTAGGATAATAGAGAAATAATGCAACGCACCATAAAGGGAGACTGATGGAGAGATCATCCGCTTCAAGTCAGAGAGGAAAAAGAGAGCACGTCCCCGGGTGGGTTTGAACCACCAACCTCTCGGTTAACAGCCGAGCGCGCTAACCGATTGCGCCACGGAGACAGCGAGTACATGAGCACAGCTGTGCTTTATGGGGTTCGGAGTCAGAAGGCACTTCGCAGAGAAGAACCGGTTCAGAAAGTTGCCGGTCCAGAAGCCCCGACATCTGTGTGTTGGCCCGGCTAGCTCAGTCGGTAGAGCATGAGACTCTTAATCTCAGGGTCGTGGGTTCGAGCCCCACGCTGGGCGCTGTCTTCTTGGCGCTTAGAAGCCCATCGCCCTCCGAGACGTGAACATGAAGAGTCACGCCGTCAATAAAACTTGATCGTGACTCACTCTGCCTTCTTGTGAGAGGCCAGATAAGACCCGTGGCCTGCGTGGTGAATGCGCTGTGTTCTCCCATGCAAGTGGATGTCCGTGCTGGCTGTCGTGCAGCTCACTTGAAAATGCCCTGCTGCTCATTATATTGGCCAGGAGTGAAAAACAGAAGGGTGAGAAGGTAGCTGAGGGCGCGACTGCACTGGGAATGCTGTGAGGGCCTCGTTCAGGTCCCGGAAGTCAGAAGCTGGCCGTAAGGGTCACAATGGGAAGTGCAGGGAGAGACAAAAAAAAAAAAAAAAAAAAAAGAAGCCCAGAAAGACCCCCGGACTTCCCTGACCGGGAATCGAACCCGGGCCGTGGCGGTGAGAGCGCCAAATCCTGACCACTAGACCACCAGGGATCCCCCATGACAGTGCTTTGCGCCCTGTCATACAGAAATACTCACAGGTGCCCCTTCAGGTCAGACCTGGCAAAGCCTTCCGTCTTCAGGGCACATTTCGCCTATGTGCCGTACAGCACTGCCCTGTGTCTTAAAGGAGAAGTCGCTTTTTTTTTCATGACTGGGTTACAGCTTAATGCTGCATAAAGAGTAGCCACAGAGTGTGTCAAAGTGGCTTGTGTTTCCACCTCATCTCCTTTGCTCTGCCTACGGGGGGTATAGCTCAGTGGTAGAGCATTTGACTGCAGATCAAGAGGTCCTAGGTTCAAATCCTGGTGCCCCCTGCGCTGGTTCTCCTGAGTGCCATTCAGGCTGTGCTTCTTGCTGCCAGTATGGCGTTCCTTGCTGGTCCCCTTTGCTTGATGTGAGTGCTGGCAACGTGAAAGAGTGCCAGAGTCTTCCCCCCCAGCACGGTGCACCAAAAGGTGCTACTGGGGACCCATCCGGCGCTATGAAATCTCCCCTCGACGTGCTACACCCCAGCTACGACACGCCCGGAAAGCATTCCGTCTGCGATGCTGTAGAAGTGCATGGCGCTGCGTTTTTTGTGCCATGTATACCACACGCAAATTTGTTGTTGTTTTAGCAGTTTTGGCGCAAGAGTGTTTTTTCCCAGAGACAAAGAAAGAAGAAAGACAAAGTATTTTAGTGCAAAATTGTTTTAGTTGATTCACAGCGATATTCTTTTTTCGAGAGGCAAACTATAAAGAAAGCAAAGAGACTAACAAGTCTGGTAAAACTCTGATATTGCATGCTAGGATAATAGAGAAATAATGCAACGCACCATAAAGGGAGACTGATGGAGAGATCATCCGCTTCAAGTCAGAGAGGAAAAAGAGAGCACGTCCCCGGGTGGGTTTGAACCACCAACCTCTCGGTTAACAGCCGAGCGCGCTAACCGATTGCGCCACGGAGACAGCGAGTACATGAGCACAGCTGTGCTTTATGGGCTTCGGAGTCAGAAGGCACTTCGCAGAGAAGAACCGGTTCAGAAAGTTGCCGGTCCAGAAGCCCCGACATCTGTGTGTTGGCCCGGCTAGCTCAGTCGGTAGAGCATGAGACTCTTAATCTCAGGGTCGTGGGTTCGAGCCCCACGCTGGGCGCTGTCTTCTTGGCGCTTAGAAGCCCATCGCCCTCCGAGACGTGAACATGAAGAATCACGCCGTCAATAAAACTTGATCGTGACTCACTCTGCCTTCTTGTGAGAGGCCAGATAGGACCCGTGGCCTGCGTGGTGAATGCGCTGTGTTCTCCCATGCAAGTGGATGTCCGTGCTGTCGTGCAGCTCACTTGAAAATGCCCTGCTGCTCATTATATTGGCCAGGAGTGAAAAACAGAAGGGTGAGAAGGTAGCTGAGGGCGCGACTGCACTGGGAATGCTGTGAGGGCCTCGTTCAGGTCCCGGAAGTCAGAAGCTGGCCGTAAGGGTCACAATGGGAAGTGCAGGGAGAGACAAAAAAAAAAAAAAAGAAGCCCAGAAAGACCCCCGGACTTCCCTGACCGGGAATCGAACCCGGGCCGTGGCGGTGAGAGCGCCAAATCCTGACCACTAGACCACCAGGGATCCCCCATGACAGTGCTTTGCGCCCTGTCATACAGAAATACTCACAGGTGCCCCTTCAGGTCAGACCTGGCAAAGCCTTCCGTCTTCAGGGCACATTTCGCCTATGTGCCGTACAGCACTGCCCTGTGTCTTAAAGGAGAAGTCGCTTTTTTTTTCATGACTGGGTTACAGCTTAATGCTGCATAAAGAGTAGCCACAGAGTGTGTCAAAGTGGCTTGTGTTTCCACCTCATCTCCTTTGCTCTGCCCGTAGGGGGTATAGCTCAGTGGTAGAGCATTTGACTGCAGATCAAGAGGTCCTAGGTTCAAATCCTGGTGCCCGCTGCGCTGGTTCTCCTGAGTGCCATTCAGGCTGTGCTTCTTGCTGCCAGTATGGCGTTCCTTGCTGGTCCCCTTTGCTTGATGTGAGTGCTGGCAACGTGAAAGAGTGCCAGAGTCTTCCCCCCCAGCACGGTGCACCAAAAGGTGCTACTGGGGACCCATCCGGCGCTATGAAATCTCCCCTCGACGTGCTACACCCCAGCGACGACACGCCCGGAAAGCATTCCGTCTGCGATGCTGTAGAAGTGCATGGCGCTGCGTTTTTTGTGCCATGTATACCACACGCAAATTTGTTGTTGTTTTAGCAGTTTTGGCGCAAGAGTGTTTTTTCCCAGAGACAAAGAAAGAAGAAAGACAAAGTATTTTAGTGCAAAATTGTTTTAGTTGATTCACAGCGATATTCTTTTTTTGAGAGGCAAACTATAAAGAAAGCAAAGAGACTAACAAGTCTGGTAAAACTCTGATATTGCATGCTAGGATAATAGAGAAATAGTGCAACGCACCATAAAGGGAGACTGATGGAGAGATCATCCGCTTCAAGTCAGAGAGGAAAAAGAGAGCACGTCCCCGGGTGGGTTTGAACCACCAACCTCTCGGTTAACAGCCGAGCGCGCTAACCGATTGCGCCACAGAGACAGCGAGTACATGAGCACAGCTGTGCTTTATGGGGTTCGGAGTCAGAAGGCACTTCGCAGAGAAGAACCGGTTCAGAAAGTTGCCGGTCCAGAAGCCCCGACATCTGTGTGTTGGCCCGGCTAGCTCAGTCGGTAGAGCATGAGACTCTTAATCTCAGGGTCGTGGGTTCGAGCCCCACGCTGGGCGCTGTCTTCTTGGCGCTTAGAAGCCCATCGCCCTCCGAGACGTGAACATGAAGAGTCACGCCGTCAATAAAACTTGATCGTGACTCACTCTGCCTTCTTGTGAGAGGCCAGATAGGACCCGTGGCCTGCGTGGTGAATGCGCTGTGTTCTCCCATGCAAGTGGATGTCCGTGCTGTCGTGCAGCTCACTTGAAAATGCCCTGCTGCTCATTATATTGGCCAGGAGTGAAAAACAGAAGGGTGAGAAGGTAGCTGAGGGCGCGACTGCACTGGGAATGCTGTGAGGGCCTCGTTCAGGTCCCGGAAGTCAGAAGCTGGCCGTAAGGGTCACAATGGGAAGTGCAGGGAGAGACAAAAAAAAAAAAAAAAAAAAAAAAGAAGCCCAGAAAGACCCCCGGACTTCCCTGACCGGGAATCGAACCCGGGCCGTGGCGGTGAGAGCGCCAAATCCTGACCACTAGACCACCAGGGATCCCCCATGACAGTGCTTTGCGCCCTGTCATACAGAAATACTCGCAGGTGCCCCTTCAGGTCAGACCTGGCAAAGCCTTCCGTCTTCAGGGCACATTTCGCCTATGTGCCGTACAGCACTGCCCTGTGTCTTAAAGGAGAAGTCGCTTTTTTTTTCATGACTGGGTTACAGCTTAATGCTGCATAAAGAGTAGCCACAGAGTGTGTCAAAGTGGCTTGTGTTTCCACCTCATCTCCTTTGCTCTGCCTGCGGGGGGTATAGCTCAGTGGTAGAGCATTTGACTGCAGATCAAGAGGTCCTAGGTTCAAATCCTGGTGCCCCCTGCGCTGGTTCTCCTGAGTGCCATTCAGGCTGTGCTTCTTGCTGCCAGTATGGCGTTCCTTGCTGGTCCCCTTTGCTTGATGTGAGTGCTGGCAACGTGAAAGAGTGCCAGAGTCTTCCCCCCCAGCACGGTGCACCAAAAGGTGCTACTGGGGACCCATCCGGCGCAATGAAATCTCCCCTCGACGTGCTACACCCCAGCTACGACACGCCCGGAAAGCATTCCGTCTGCGATGCTGTAGAAGTGCATGGCGCTGCCTTTTTTGTGCCATGTATACCACACGCAAATTTGTTGTTGTTTTAGCAGTTTTGGCGCAAGAGTGTTTTTTCCCAGAGACAAAGAAAGAAGAAAGACAAAGTATTTTAGTGCAAAATTGTTTTAGTTGATTCACAGCGATATTCTTTTTTTGAGAGGCAAACTATAAAGAAAGCAAAGAGACTAACAAGTCTGGTAAAACTCTGATATTGCATGCTAGGATAATAGAGAAATAGTGCAACGCACCATAAAGGGAGACTGATGGAGAGATCATCCGCTTCAAGTCAGAGAGGAAAAAGAGAGCACGTCCCCGGGTGGGTTTGAACCACCAACCTCTCGGTTAACAGCCGAGCGCGCTAACCGATTGCGCCACGGAGACAGCGAGTACATGAGCACAGCTGTGCTTTATGGGGTTCGGAGTCAGAAGGCACTTCGCAGAGAAGAACCGGTTCAGAAAGTTGCCGGTCCAGAAGCCCCGACATCTGTGTGTTGGCCCGGCTAGCTCAGTCGGTAGAGCATGAGACTCTTAATCTCAGGGTCGTGGGTTCGAGCCCCACGCTGGGCGCTGTCTTCTTGGCGCTTAGAAGCCCATCGCCCTCCGAGACATGAACATGAAGAGTCACGCCGTCAATAAAACTTGATCGTGACTCACTCTGCCTTCTTGTGAGAGGCCAGATAGGACCCGTGGCCTGCGTGGTGAATGCGCTGTGTTCTCCCATGCAAGTGGATGTCCGTGCTGTCGTGCAGCTCACTTGAAAATGCCCTGCTGCTCATTATATTGGCCAGGAGTGAAAAACAGAAGGGTGAGAAGGTAGCTGAGGGCGCGACTGCACTGGGAATGCTGTGAGGGCCTCGTTCAGGTCCCGGAAGTCAGAAGCTGGCCGTAAGGGTCACAATGGGAAGTGCAGGGAGAGACAAAAAAAAAAAAAAAAAAAAAAGAAGCCCAGAAAGACCCCCGGACTTCCCTGACCGGGAATCGAACCCGGGCCGTGGCGGTGAGAGCGCCAAATCCTGACCACTAGACCACCAGGGATCCCCCATGACAGTGCTTTGTGCCCTGTCATACAGAAATACTCACAGGTGCCCCTTCAGGTCAGACCTGGCAAAGCCTTCCGTCTTCAGGGCACATTTCGCCTATGTGCCGTACAGCACTGCCCTGTGTCTTAAAGGAGAAGTCGCTTTTTTTTTCATGACTGGGTTACAGCTTAATGCTGCATAAAGAGTAGCCACAGAGTGTGTCAAAGTGGCTTGTGTTTCCACCTCATCTCCTTTGCTCTGCCTGCGGGGGGTATAGCTCAGTGGTAGAGCATTTGACTGCAGCTCAAGAGGTCCTAGGTTCAAATCCTGGTGCCCCCTGCGCTGGTTCTCCTGAGTGCCATTCAGGCTGTGCTTCTTGCTGCCAGTATGGCGTTCCTTGCTGGTCCCCTTTGCTTGATGTGAGTGCTGGCAACGTGAAAGAGTGCCAGAGTCTTCCCCCCCAGCACGGTGCACCAAAAGGTGCTACTGGGGACCCATCCGGCGCAATGAAATCTCCCCTCGACGTGCTACACCCCAGCTACGACACGCCCGGAAAGCATTCCGTCTGCGATGCTGTAGAAGTGCATGGCGCTGCGTTTTTTGTGCCATGTATACCACACGCAAATTTGTTGTTGTTTTAGCAGTTTTGGCGCAAGAGTGTTTTTTTCCCAGAGACAAAGAAAGAAGAAAGACAAAGTATTTTAGTGCAAAATTGTTTTAGTTGATTCACAGCGATATTCTTTTTTTGAGAGGCAAACTATAAAGAAAGCAAAGAGACTAACAAGTCTGGTAAAACTCTGATATTGCATGCTAGGATAATAGAGAAATAGTGCAACGCACCATAAAGGGAGACTGATGGAGAGATCATCCGCTTCAAGTCAGAGAGGAAAAAGAGAGCACGTCCCCGGGTGGGTTTGAACCACCAACCTCTCGGTTAACAGCCGAGCGCGCTAACCGATTGCGCCACGGAGACAGCGAGTACATGAGCACAGCTGTGCTTTATGGGGTTCGGAGTCAGAAGGCACTTCGCAGAGAAGAACCGGTTCAGAAAGTTGCCGGTCCAGAAGCCCCGACATCTGTGTGTTGGCCCGGCTAGCTCAGTCGGTAGAGCATGAGACTCTTAATCTCAGGGTCGTGGGTTCGAGCCCCACGCTGGGCGCTGTCTTCTTGGCGCTTAGAAGCCCATCGCCCTCCGAGACGTGAACATGAAGAGTCACGTCGTCAATAAAACTTGATCGTGACTCACTCTGCCTTCTTTTGAGAGGCCAGATAGGACCCGTGGCCTGCGTGGTGAATGCGCTGTGTTCTCCCATGCAAGTGGATGTCCGTGCTGTCGTGCAGCTCACTTGAAAATGCCCTGCTGCTCATTATATTGGCCAGGAGTGAAAAACAGAAGGGTGAGAAGGTAGCTGAGGGCGCGACTGCACTGGGAATGCTGTGAGGGCCTCGTTCAGGTCCCGGAAGTCAGAAGCTGGCCGTAAGGGTCACAATGGGAAGTGCAGGGAGAGACAAAAAAAAAAAAAAAGAAGCCCAGAAAGACCCCCGGACTTCCCTGACCGGGAATCGAACCCGGGCCGTGGCGGTGAGAGCGCCAAATCCTGACCACTAGACCACCAGGGATCCCCCATGACAGTGCTTTGCGCCCTGTCATACAGAAATACTCACAGGTGCCCCTTCAGGTCAGACCTGGCAAAGCCTTCCGTCTTCAGGGCACATTTCGCCTATGTGCCGTACAGCACTGCCCTGTGTCTTAAAGGAGAAGTCGCTTTTTTTTTCATGACTGGGTTACAGCTTAATGCTGCATAAAGAGTAGCCACAGAGTGTGTCAAAGTGGCTTGTGTTTCCACCTCATCTCCTTTGCTCTGCCTGCGGGGGTATAGCTCAGTGGTAGAGCATTTGACTGCAGATCAAGAGGTCCTAGGTTCAAATCCTGGTGCCCCCTGCGCTGGTTCTCCTGAGTGCCGTTCAGGCTGTGCTTCTTGCTGCCAGTATGGCGTTCCTTGCTGGTCCCCTTTGCTTGATGTGAGTGCTGGCAACGTGAAAGAGTGCCAGAGTCTTCCCCCCCAGCACGGTGCACCAAAAGGTGCTACTGGGGACCCATCCGGCGCTATGAAATCTCCCCTCGACGTGCTACACCCCAGCTACGACACGCCCGGAAAGCATTCCGTCTGCGATGCTGTAGAAGTGCATGGCGCTGCGTTTTTTGTGCCATGTATACCACACGCAAATTTGTTGTTGTTTTAGCAGTTTTGGCGCAAGAGTGTTTTTTCCCAGAGACAAAGAAAGAAGAAAGACAAAGTATTTTAGTGCAAAATTGTTTTAGTTGATTCACAGCGATATTCTTTTTTCGAGAGGCAAACTATAAAGAAAGCAAAGAGACTAACAAGTCTGGTAAAACTCTGATATTGCATGCTAGGATAATAGAGAAATAATGCAACGCACCATAAAGGGAGACTGATGGAGAGATCATCCGCTTCAAGTCAGAGAGGAAAAAGAGAGCACGTCCCCGGGTGGGTTTGAACCACCAACCTCTCGGTTAACAGCCGAGCGCGCTAACCGATTGCGCCACGGAGACAGCGAGTACATGAGCACAGCTGTGCTTTATGGGGTTCGGAGTCAGAAGGCACTTCGCAGAGAAGAACCGGTTCAGAAAGTTGCCGGTCCAGAAGCCCCGACATCTGTGTGTTGGCCCGGCTAGCTCAGTCGGTAGAGCATGAGACTCTTAATCTCAGGGTCGTGGGTTCGAGCCCCACGCTGGGCGCTGTCTTCTTGGCGCTTAGAAGCCCATCGCCCTCCGAGACGTGAACATGAAGAGTCACGCCGTCAATAAAACTTGATCGTGACTCACTCTGCCTTCTTGTGAGAGGCCAGATAGGACCCGTGGCCTGCGTGGTGAATGCGCTGTGTTCTCCCATGCAAGTGGATGTCCGTGCTGTCGTGCAGCTCACTTGAAAATGCCCTGCTGCTCATTATATTGGCCAGGAGTGAAAAACAGAAGGGTGAGAAGGTAGCTGAGGGCGCGACTGCACTGGGAATGCTGTGAGGGCCTCGTTCAGGTCCCGGAAGTCAGAAGCTGGCCGTAAGGGTCACAATGGGAAGTGCAGGGAGAGACAAAAAAAAAAAAAAAAAAAAAAAAAGAAGCCCAGAAAGACCCCCGGACTTCCCTAACCGGGAATCGAACCCGGGCCGTGGCGGTGAGAGCGCCAAATCCTGACCACTAGACCACCAGGGATCCCCCATGACAGTGCTTTGCGCCCTGTCATACAGAAATACTCACAGGTGCCCCTTCAGGTCAGACCTGGCAAAGCCTTCCGTCTTCAGGGCACATTTCGCCTATGTGCCGTACAGCACTGCCCTGTGTCTTAAAGGAGAAGTCGCTTTTTTTTTCATGACTGGGTTACAGCTTAATGCTGCATAAAGAGTAGCCACAGAGTGTGTCAAAGTGGCTTGTGTTTCCACCTCATCTCCTTTGCTCTGCCTGCGGGGGTATAGCTCAGTGGTAGAGCATTTGACTGCAGATCAAGAGGTCCTAGGTTCAAATCCTGGTGCCCCCTGCGCTGGTTCTCCTGAGTGCCGTTCAGGCTGTGCTTCTTGCTGCCAGTATGGCGTTCCTTGCTGGTCCCCTTTGCTTGATGTGAGTGCTGGCAACGTGAAAGAGTGCCAGAGTCTTCCCCCCCAGCACGGTGCACCAAAAGGTGCTACTGGGGACCCATCCGGCGCTATGAAATCTCCCCTCGACGTGCTACACCCCAGCTACGACACGCCCGGAAAGCATTCCGTCTGCGATGCTGTAGAAGTGCATGGCGCTGCGTTTTTTGTGCCATGTATACCACACGCAAATTTGTTGTTGTTTTAGCAGTTTTGGCGCAAGAGTGTTTTTTCCCAGAGACAAAGAAAGAAGAAAGACAAAGTATTTTAGTGCAAAATTGTTTTAGTTGATTCACAGCGATATTCTTTTTTTGAGAGGCAAACTATAAAGAAAGCAAAGAGACTAACAAGTCTGGTAAAACTCTGATATTGCATGCTAGGATAATAGAGAAATAGTGCAACGCACCATAAAGGGAGACTGATGGAGAGATCATCCGCTTCAAGTCAGAGAGGAAAAAGAGAGCACGTCCCCGGGTGGGTTTGAACCACCAACCTCTCGGTTAACAGCCGAGCGCGCTAACCGATTGCGCCACGGAGACAGCGAGTACATGAGCACAGCTGTGCTTTATGGGGTTCGGAGTCAGAAGGCACTTCGCAGAGAAGAACCGGTTCAGAAAGTTGCCGGTCCAGAAGCCCCGACATCTGTGTGTTGGCCCGGCTAGCTCAGTCGGTAGAGCATGAGACTCTTAATCTCAGGGTCGTGGGTTCGAGCCCCACGCTGGGCGCTGTCTTCTTGGCGCTTAGAAGCCCATCGCCCTCCGAGACGTGAACATGAAGAGTCACGCCGTCAATAAAACTTGATCGTGACTCACTCTGCCTTCTTGTGAGAGGCCAGATAGGACCCGTGGCCTGCGTGGTGAATGCGCTGTGTTCTCCCATGCAAGTGGATGTCCGTGCTGTCGTGCAGCTCACTTGAAAATGCCCTGCTGCTCATTATATTGGCCAGGAGTGAAAAACAGAAGGGTGAGAAGGTAGCTGAGGGCGCGACTGCACTGGGAATGCTGTGAGGGCCTCGTTCAGGTCCCGGAAGTCAGAAGCTGGCCGTAAGGGTCACAATGGGAAGTGCAGGGAGAGATCAAAAAAAAAAAAAAAAAAAAAAAAAGAAGCCCAGAAAGACCCCCGGACTTCCCTGACCGGGAATCGAACCCGGGCCGTGGCGGTGAGAGCGCCAAATCCTGACCACTAGACCACCAGGGATCCCCCATGACAGTGCTTTGCGCCCTGTCATACAGAAATACTCACAGGTGCCCCTTCAGGTCAGACCTGGCAAAGCCTTCCGTCTTCAGGGCACATTTCGCCTATGTGCCGTACAGCACTGCCCTGTGTCTTAAAGGAGAAGTCGCTTTTTTTTTCATGACTGGGTTACAGCTTAATGCTGCATAAAGAGTAGCCACAGAGTGTGTCAAAGTGGCTTGTGTTTCCACCTCATCTCCTTTGCTCTGCCTGCGGGGGTATAGCTCAGTGGTAGAGCATTTGACTGCAGATCAAGAGGTCCTAGGTTCAAATCCTGGTGCCCCCTGCGCTGGTTCTCCTGAGTGCCGTTCAGGCTGTGCTTCTTGCTGCCAGTATGGCGTTCCTTGCTGGTCCCCTTTGCTTGATGTGAGTGCTGGCAACGTGAAAGAGTGCCAGAGTCTTCCCCCCCAGCACGGTGCACCAAAAGGTGCTACTGGGGACCCATCCGGCGCTATGAAATCTCCCCTCGACGTGCTACACCCCAGCTACGACACGCCCGGAAAGCATTCCGTCTGCGATGCTGTAGAAGTGCATGGCGCTGCGTTTTTTGTGCCATGTATACCACACGCAAATTTGTTGTTGTTTTAGCAGTTTTGGCGCAAGAGTGTTTTTTCCCAGAGACAAAGAAAGAAGAAAGACAAAGTATTTTAGTGCAAAATTGTTTTAGTTGATTCACAGCGATATTCTTTTTTCGAGAGGCAAACTATAAAGAAAGCAAAGAGACTAACAAGTCTGGTAAAACTCTGATATTGCATGCTAGGATAATAGAGAAATAATGCAACGCACCATAAAGGGAGACTGATGGAGAGATCATCCGCTTCAAGTCAGAGAGGAAAAAGAGAGCACGTCCCCGGGTGGGTTTGAACCACCAACCTCTCGGTTAACAGCCGAGTGCGCTAACCGATTGCGCCACGGAGACAGCGAGTACATGAGCACAGCTGTGCTTTATGGGGTTCGGAGTCAGAAGGCACTTCGCAGAGAAGAACCGGTTCAGAAAGTTGCCGGTCCAGAAGCCCTGACATCTGTGTGTTGGCCCGGCTAGCTCAGTCGGTAGAGCATGAGACTCTTAATCTCAGGGTCGTGGGTTTGAGCCCCACGCTGGGCGCTGTCTTCTTGGCGCTTAGAAGCCCATCGCCCTCCGAGACGTGAACATGAAGAGTCACGCCGTCAATAAAACTTGATCGTGACTCACTCTGCCTTCTTGTGAGAGGCCAGATAGGACCCGTGGCCTGCGTGGTGAATGCGCTGTGTTCTCCCATGCAAGTGGATGTCCGTGCTAGTTGTCGTGCAGCTCACTTGAAAATGCCCTGCTGCTCATTATATTGGCCAGGAGTGAAAAACAGAAGGGTGAGAAGGTAGCTGAGGGCGCGACTGCACTGGGAATGCTGTGAGGGCCTCGTTCAGGTCCCGGAAGTCAGAAGCTGGCCGTAAGGGTCACAATGGGAAGTGCAGGGAGAGACAAAAAAAAAAAAAAAAAAAAAGAAGCCCAGAAAGACCCCTGGACTTCCCTGACCGGGAATCGAACCCGGGCCGTGGCGGTGAGAGCGCCAAATCCTGACCACTAGACCACCAGGGATCCCCCATGGCAGTGCTTTGCGCCCTGTCATACAGAAATACTCACAGGTGCCCCTTCAGGTCAGACCTGGCAAAGCCTTCCATCTTCAGGGCACATTTCGCCTATGTGCCGTACAGCACTGCCCTGTGTCTTAAAGGAGAAGTCGCTTTTTTTTTCATGACTGGGTTACAGCTTAATGCTGCATAAAGAGTAGCCACAGAGTGTGTCAAAGTGGCTTGTGTTTCCACCTCATCTCCTTTGCTCTGCCTGCGGGGGGTATAGCTCAGTGGTAGAGCATTTGACTGCAGATCAAGAGGTCCTAGGTTCAAATCCTGGTGCCCCCTGCGCTGGTTCTCCTGAGTGCCATTCAGGCTGTGCTTCTTGCTGCCAGTATGGCGTTCCTTGCTGGTCCCCTTTGCTTGATGTGAGTGCTGGCAACGTGAAAGAGTGCCAGAGTCTTCCCCCCCAGCACGGTGCACCAAAAGGTGCTACTGGGGACCCATCCGGCGCTATGAAATCTCCCCTCGACGTGCTACACCCCAGCTACGACACGCCCGGAAAGCATTCCGTCTGCGATGCTGTAGAAGTGCATGGCGCTGCGTTTTTTGTGCCATGTATACCACACGCAAATTTGTTGTTGTTTTAGCAGTTTTGGCGCAAGAGTGTTTTTTCCCAGAGACAAAGAAAGAAGAAAGACAAAGTATTTTAGTGCAAAATTGTTTTAGTTGATTCACAGCGATATTCTTTTTTCGAGAGGCAACCTATAAAGAAAGCAAAGAGACTAACAAGTCTGGTAAAACTCTGATATTGCATGCTAGGATAATAGAGAAATAGTGCAACGCACCATAAAGGGAGACTGATGGAGAGATCATCCGCTTCAAGTCAGAGAGGAAAAAGAGAGCACGTCCCCGGGTGGGTTTGAACCACCAACCTCTCGGTTAACAGCCGAGCGCGCTAACCGATTGCGCCACGGAGACAGCGAGTACATGAGCACAGCTGTGCTTTATGGGGTTCGGAGTCAGAAGGCACTTCGCAGAGAAGAAACGGTTCAGAAAGTTGCCGGTCCAGAAGCCCTGACATCTGTGTGTTGGCCTGGCTAGCTCAGTCGGTAGAGCATGAGACTCTTAATCTCAGGGTCGTGGGTTCGAGCCCCACGCTGGGCGCTGTCTTCTTGGCGCTTAGAAGCCCATCGCCCACCGAGACGTGAACATGAAGAGTCACGCCGTCAATAAAACTTGATCGTGACTCACTCTGCCTTCTTGTGAGAGGCCAGATAGGACCCGTGGCCTGCGTGGTGAATGCGCTGTGTTCTCCCATGCAAGTGGATGTCCGTGCTGTCGTGCAGCTCACTTGAAAATGCCCTGCTGCTCATTATATTGGCCAGGAGTGAAAAACAGAAGGGTGAGAAGGTAGCTGAGGGCGCGACTGCACTGGGAATGCTGTGAGGGCCTCGTTCAGGTCCCGGAAGTCAGAAGCTGGCCGTAAGGGTCACAATGGGAAGTGCAGGGAGAGACAAAAAAAAAAAAAAAAAAAAGAAGCCCAGAAAGACCCCTGGACTTCCCTGACCGGGAATCGAACCCGGGCCGTGGCGGTGAGAGCGCCAAATCCTGACCACTAGACCACCAGGGATCCCCCATGGCAGTGCTTTGCGCCCTGTCATACAGAAATACTCACAGGTGCCCCTTCAGGTCAGACCTGGCAAAGCCTTCCATCTTCAGGGCACATTTCGCCTATGTGCCGTACAGCACTGCCCTGTGTCTTAAAGGAGAAGTCGCTTTTTTTTTCATGACTGGGTTACAGCTTAATGCTGCATAAAGAGTAGCCACAGAGTGTGTCAAAGTGGCTTGTGTTTCCACCTCATCTCCTTTGCTCTGCCTGCGGGGGGTATAGCTCAGTGGTAGAGCATTTGACTGCAGATCAAGAGGTCCTAGGTTCAAATCCTGGTGCCCCCTGCGCTGGTTCTCCTGAGTGCCATTCAGGCTGTGCTTCTTGCTGCCAGTATGGCGTTCCTTGCTGGTCCCCTTTGCTTGATGTGAGTGCTGGCAACGTGAAAGAGTGCCAGAGTCTTCCCCCCCAGCACGGTGCACCAAAAGGTGCTACTGGGGACCCATCCGGCGCTATGAAATCTCCCCTCGACGTGCTACACCCCAGCTACGACACGCCCGGAAAGCATTCCGTCTGCGATGCTGTAGAAGTGCATGGCGCTGCGTTTTTTGTGCCATGTATACCACACGCAAATTTGTTGTTGTTTTAGCAGTTTTGGCGCAAGAGTGTTTTTTCCCAGAGACAAAGAAAGAAGAAAGACAAAGTATTTTAGTGCAAAATTGTTTTAGTTGATTCACAGCGATATTCTTTTTTCGAGAGGCAACCTATAAAGAAAGCAAAGAGACTAACAAGTCTGGTAAAACTCTGATATTGCATGCTAGGATAATAGAGAAATAGTGCAACGCACCATAAAGGGAGACTGATGGAGAGATCATCCGCTTCAAGTCAGAGAGGAAAAAGAGAGCACGTCCCCGGGTGGGTTTGAACCACCAACCTCTCGGTTAACAGCCGAGCGCGCTAACCGATTGCGCCACGGAGACAGCGAGTACATGAGCACAGCTGTGCTTTATGGGGTTCGGAGTCAGAAGGCACTTCGCAGAGAAGAAACGGTTCAGAAAGTTGCCGGTCCAGAAGCCCTGACATCTGTGTGTTGGCCTGGCTAGCTCAGTCGGTAGAGCATGAGACTCTTAATCTCAGGGTCGTGGGTTCGAGCCCCACGCTGGGCGCTGTCTTCTTGGCGCTTAGAAGCCCATCGCCCACCGAGACGTGAACATGAAGAGTCACGCCGTCAATAAAACTTGATCGTGACTCACTCTGCCTTCTTGTGAGAGGCCAGATAGGACCCGTGGCCTGCGTGGTGAATGCGCTGTGTTCTCCCATGCAAGTGGATGTCCGTGCTGTCGTGCAGCTCACTTGAAAATGCCCTGCTGCTCATTATATTGGCCAGGAGTGAAAAACAGAAGGGTGAGAAGGTAGCTGAGGGCGCGACTGCACTGGGAATGCTGTGAGGGCCTCGTTCAGGTCCCGGAAGTCAGAAGCTGGCCGTAAGGGTCACAATGGGAAGTGCAGGGAGAGACAAAAAAAAAAAAAAAAAAAAAAGAAGCCCAGAAAGACCCCCGGACTTCCCTGACCGGGAATCGAACCCGGGCCGTGGCGGTGAGAGCGCCAAATCCTGACCACTAGACCACCAGGGATCCCCCATGGCAGTGCTTTGCGCCCTGTCATACAGAAATACTCACAGGTGCCCCTTCAGGTCAGACCTGGCAAAGCCTTCCGTCTTCAGGGCACATTTCGCCTATGTGCCGTACAGCACTGCCCTGTGTCTTAAAGGAGAAGTCGCTTTTTTTTTCATGACTGGGTTACAGCTTAATGCTGCATAAAGAGTAGCCACAGAGTGTGTCAAAGTGGCTTGTGTTTCCACCTCATCTCCTTTGCTCTGCCTGCGGGGGGTATAGCTCAGTGGTAGAGCATTTGACTGCAGATCAAGAGGTCCTAGGTTTAAATCCTGGTGCCCCCTGCGCTGGTTCTCCTGAGTGCCATTCAGGCTGTGCTTCTTGCTGCCAGTATGGCGTTCCTTGCTGGTCACCTTTGCTTGATGTGAGTGCTGGCAACGTGAAAGAGTGCCAGAGTCTTCCCCCCCAGCACGGTGCACCAAAAGGTGCTACTGGGGACCCATCCGGCGCTATGAAATCTCCCCTCGACGTGCTACACCCCAGCTACGACACGCCCGGAAAGCATTCCGTCTGCGATGCTGTAGAAGTGCATGGCGCTGCGTTTTTTGTGCCATGTATACCACACGCAAATTTGTTGTTGTTTTAGCAGTTTTGGCGCAAGAGTGTTTTTTCCCAGAGACAAAGAAAGAAGAAAGACAAAGTATTTTAGTGCAAAATTGTTTTAGTTGATTCACAGCGATATTCTTTTTTTGAGAGGCAAACTATAAAGAAAGCAAAGAGACTAACAAGTCTGGTAAAACTCTGATATTGCATGCTAGGATAATAGAGAAATAGTGCAACGCACCATAAAGGGAGACTGATGGAGAGATCATCCGCTTCAAGTCAGAGAGGAAAAAGAGAGCACGTCCCCGGGTGGGTTTGAACCACCAACCTCTCGGTTAACAGCCGAGCGCGCTAACCGATTGCGCCACGGAGACAGCGAGTACATGAGCACAGCTGTGCTTTATGGGGTTCGGAGTCAGAAGGCACTTCGCAGAGAAGAACCGGTTCAGAAAGTTGCCGGTCCAGAAGCCCCGACATCTGTGTGTTGGCCCGGCTAGCTCAGTCGGTAGAGCATGAGACTCTTAATCTCAGGGTCGTGGGTTCGAGCCCCACGCTGGGCGCTGTCTTCTTGGCGCTTAGAAGCCCATCGCCCTACGAGACGTGAACATGAAGAGTCACGCCGTCAATAAAACTTGATCGTGACTCACTCTGCCTTCTTGTGAGAGGCCAGATAGGACCCGTGGCCTGCGTGGTGAATGCGCTGTGTTCTCCCATGCAAGTGGATGTCCGTGCTGTCGTGCAGCTCACTTGAAAATGCCCTGCTGCTCATTATATTGGCCAGGAGTGAAAAACAGAAGGGTGAGAAGGTAGCTGAGGGCGCGACTGCACTGGGAATGCTGTGAGGGCCTCGTTCAGGTCCCGGAAGTCAGAAGCTGGCCGTAAGGGTCACAATGGGAAGTGCAGGGAGAGATCAAAAAAAAAAAAAAAAAAAAAAAAAGAAGCCCAGAAAGACCCCCGGACTTCCCTGACCGGGAATCGAACCCGGGCCGTGGCGGTGAGAGCACCAAATCCTGACCACTAGACCACCAGGGATCCCCCATGACAGTGCTTTGCGCCCTGTCATACAGAAATACTCACAGGTGCCCCTTCAGGTCAGACCTGGCAAAGCCTTCCGTCTTCAGGGCACATTTCGCCTATGTGCCGTACAGCACTGCCCTGTGTCTTAAAGGAGAAGTCGCTTTTTTTTTCATGACTGGGTTACAGCTTAATGCTGCATAAAGAGTAGCCACAGAGTGTGTCAAAGTGGCTTGTGTTTCCACCTCATCTCCTTTGCTCTGCCTGCGGGGGGTATAGCTCAGTGGTAGGGCATTTGACTGCAGATCAAGAGGTCCTAGGTTCAAATCCTGGTGCCCCCTGCGCTGGTTCTCCTGAGTGCCGTTCAGGCTGTGCTTCTTGCTGCCAGTATGGCGTTCCTTGCTGGTCCCCTTTGCTTGATGTGAGTGCTGGCAATGTGAAAGAGTGCCAGAGTCTTCCCCCCCAGCACGGTGCACCAAAAGGTGCTACTGGGGACCCATCCGGCGCTATGAAATCTCCCCTCGACGTGCTACACCCCAGCTACGACACGCCCGGAAAGCATTCCGTCTGCGATGCTGTAGAAGTGCATGGCGCTGCGTTTTTTGTGCCATGTATACCACACGCAAATTTGTTGTTGTTTTAGCAGTTTTGGCGCAAGAGTGTTTTTTCCCAGAGACAAAGAAAGAAGAAAGACAAAGTATTTTAGTGCAAAATTGTTTTAGTTGATTCACAGCGATATTCTTTTTTCGAGAGGCAAACTATAAAGAAAGCAAAGAGACTAACAAGTCTGGTAAAACTCTGATATTGCATGCTAGGATAATAGAGAAATAGTGCAACGCACCATAAAGGGAGACTGATGGAGAGATCATCCGCTTCAAGTCAGAGAGGAAAAAGAGAGCACGTCCCCGGGTGGGTTTGAACCACCAACCTCTCGGTTAACAGCCGAGCGCGCTAACCGATTGCGCCACGGAGACAGCGAGTACATGAGCACAGCTGTGCTTTATGGGGTTCGGAGTCAGAAGGCACTTCGCAGAGAAGAAACGGTTCAGAAAGTTGCCGGTCCAGAAGCCCCGACATCTGTGTGTTGGCCCGGCTAGCTCAGTCGGTAGAGCATGAGACTCTTAATCTCAGGGTCGTGGGTTCGAGCCCCACGCTGGGCGCTGTCTTCTTGGCGCTTAGAAGCCCATCGCCCTCCGAGACGTGAACATGAAGAGTCACGCCGTCAATAAAACTTGATCGTGACTCACTCTGCCTTCTTGTGAGAGGCCAGATAGGACCCGTGGCCTGCGTGGTGAATGCGCTGTGTTCTCCCATGCAAGTGGATGTCCGTGCTGGCTGTCGTGCAGCTCACTTGAAAATGCCCTGCTGCTCATTATATTGGCCAGGAGTGAAAAACAGAAGGGTGAGAAGGTAGCTGAGGGCGCGACTGCACTGGGAATGCTGTGAGGGCCTCGTTCAGGTCCCGGAAGTCAGAAGCTGGCCGTAAGGGTCACAATGGGAAGTGCAGGGAGAGACAAAAAAAAAAAAAAAAAAAGAAGCCCAGAAAGACCCCCGGACTTCCCTGACCGGGAATTGAACCCGGGCCGTGGCGGTGAGAGTGCCAAATCCTGACCACTAGACCACCAGGGATCCCCCATGACAGTGCTTTGCGCCCTGTCATACAGAAATACTCACAGGTGCCCCTTCAGGTCAGACCTGGCAAAGCCTTCCGTCTTCAGGGCACATTTCGCCTATGTGCCGTACAGCACTGCCCTGTGTCTTAAAGGAGAAGTCGCTTTTTTTTTCATGACTGGGTTACAGCTTAATGCTGCATAAAGAGTAGCCACAGAGTGTGTCAAAGTGGCTTGTGTTTCCACCTCATCTCCTTTGCTCTGCCTGCGGGGGGTATAGCTCAGTGGTAGAGCATTTGACTGCAGATCAAGAGGTCCTAGGTTCAAATCCTGGTGCCCCCTGCGCTGGTTCTCCTGAGTGCCATTCAGGCTGTGCTTCTTGCTGCCAGTATGGCGTTCCTTGCTGGTCCCCTTTGCTTGATGTGAGTGCTGGCAACGTGAAAGAGTGCCAGAGTCTTCCCCCCCAGCACGGTGCACCAAAAGGTGCTACTGGGGACCCATCCGGAGCTATGAAATCTCCCCTCGACGTGCTACACCCCAGCTACGACACGCCCGGAAAGCATTCCGTCTGCGATGCTGTAGAAGTGCATGGCGCTGCGTTTTTTGTGCCATGTATACCACACGCAAATTTGTTGTTGTTTTAGCAGTTTTGGCGCAAGAGTGTTTTTTCCCAGAGACAAAGAAAGAAGAAAGACAAAGTATTTTAGTGCAAAATTGTTTTAGTTGATTCACAGCGATATTCTTTTTTTGAGAGGCAAACTATAAAGAAAGCAAAGAGACTAACAAGTCTGGTAAAACTCTGATATTGCATGCTAGGATAATAGAGAAATAGTGCAACGCACCATAAAGGGAGACTGATGGAGAGATCATCCGCTTCAAGTCAGAGAGGAAAAAGAGAGCACGTCCCCGGGTGGGTTTGAACCACCAACCTCTCGGTTAACAGCCGAGCGCGCTAACCGATTGCGCCAAGGAGACAGCGAGTACATGAGCACAGCTGTGCTTTATGGGGTTCGGAGTCAGAAGGCACTTCGCAGAGAAGAACCGGTTCAGAAAGTTGCCGGTCCAGAAGCCCCGACATCTGTGTGTTGGCCTGGCTAGCTCAGTCGGTAGAGCATGAGACTCTTAATCTCAGGGTCGTGGGTTCGAGCCCCACGCTGGGCGCTGTCTTCTTGGCGCTTAGAAGCCCATCGCCCTCCGAGACGTGAACATGAAGAGTCACGCCGTCAATAAAACTTGATCGTGACTCACTCTGCCTTCTTGTGAGAGGCCAGATAGGACCCGTGGCCTGCGTGGTGAATGCGCTGTGTTCTCCCATGCAAGTGGATGTCCGTGCTGGCTGTCGTGCAGCTCACTTAAAAATGCCCTGCTGCTCATTATATTGGCCAGGAGTGAAAAACAGAAGGGTGAGAAGGTAGCTGAGGGCGCGACTGCACTGGGAATGCTGTGAGGGCCTCGTTCAGGTCCCGGAAGTCAGAAGCTGGCTGTAAGGGTCACAATGGGAAGTGCAGGGAGAGACAAAAAAAAAAAAAAAAAAAAAGAAGCCCAGAAAGACCCCCGGACTTCCCTGACCGGGAATCGAACCCGGGCCGTGGCGGTGAGAGCGCCAAATCCTGACCACTAGACCACCAGGGATCCCCCATGACAGTGCTTTGCGCCCTGTCATACAGAAATACTCACAGGTGCCCCTTCAGGTCAGACCTGGCAAAGCCTTCCGTCTTCAGGGCACATTTCGCCTATGTGCCGTACAGCACTGCCCTGTGTCTTAAAGGAGAAGTCGCTTTTTTTTTCATGACTGGGTTACAGCTTAATGCTGCATAAAGAGTAGCCACAGAGTGTGTCAAAGTGGCTTGTGTTTCCACCTCATCTCCTTTGCTCTGCCTGCGGGGGTATAGCTCAGTGGTAGAGCATTTGACTGCAGATCAAGAGGTCCTAGGTTCAAATCCTGGTGCCCGCTGCGCTGGTTCTCCTGAGTGCCATTCAGGCTGTGCTTCTTGCTGCCAGTATGGCGTTCCTTGCTGGTCCCCTTTGCTTGATGTGAGTGCTGGCAACGTGAAAGAGTGCCAGAGTCTTCCCCCCCAGCACGGTGCACCAAAAGGTGCTACTGGGGACCCATCCGGCGCTATGAAATCTCCCCTCGACGTGCTACACCCCAGCTACGACACGCCCGGAAAGCATTCCGTCTGCGATGCTGTAGAAGTGCATGGCGCTGCGTTTTTTGTGCCATGTATACCACACGCAAATTTGTTGTTGTTTTAGCAGTTTTGGCGCAAGAGTGTTTTTTCCCAGAGACAAAGAAAGAAGAAAGACAAAGTATTTTAGTGCAAAATTGTTTTAGTTGATTCACAGCGATATTCTTTTTTTGAGAGGCAAACTATAAAGAAAGCAAAGAGACTAACAAGTCTGGTAAAACTCTGATATTGCATGCTAGGATAATAGAGAAATAGTGCAACGCACCATAAAGGGAGACTGATGGAGAGATCATCCGCTTCAAGTCAGAGAGGAAAAAGAGAGCACGTCCCAGGGTGGGTTTGAACCACCAACCTCTCGGTTAACAGCCGAGCGCGCTAACCGATTGCGCCACGGAGACAGTGAGTACATGAGCACAGCTGTGCTTTATGGGGTTCGGAGTCAGAAGGCACTTCGCAGAGAAGAACCGGTTCAGAAAGTTGCCGGTCCAGAAGCCCTGACATCTGTGTGTTGGCCCGGCTAGCTCAGTCGGTAGAGCATGAGACTCTTAATCTCAGGGTCGTGGGTTCGAGCCCAATGCTGGGTGCTGTCTTCTTGGCGCTTAGAAGCCCATCACCCTCCGAGACGTGAACATGAAGAGTCACGCCGTCAATAAAACTTGATCGTGACTCACTCTGCCTTCTTGTGAGAGGCCAGATAGGACCCGTGGCCTGCGTGATGAATGCGCTGTGTTCTCCCATGCAAGTGGATGTCCGTGCTGTCGTGCAGCTCACTTGAAAATGCCCTGCTGCTCATTATATTGGCCAGGAGTGAAAAACAGAAGGGTGAGAAGGTAGCTGAGGGCGCGACTGCACTGGGAATGCTGTGAGGGCCTCGTTCAGGTCCCGGAAGTCAGAAGCTGGCCGTAAGGGTCACAATGGGAAGTGCAGGGAGAGACAAAAAAAAAAAAAAAGAAGCCCAGAAAGACCCCCGGACTTCCCTGACCGGGAATCGAACCCGGGCCGTGGCGGTGAGAGCGCCAAATCCTGACCACTAGACCACCAGGGATCCCCCATGACAGTGCTTTGCGCCCTGTCATACAGAAATACTCACAGGTGCCCCTTCAGGTCAGACCTGGCAAAGCCTTCCGTCTTCAGGGCACATTTCGCCTATGTGCCGTACAGCACTGCCCTGTGTCTTAAAGGAGAAGTCGCTTTTTTTTTCATGACTGGGTTACAGCTTAATGCTGCATAAAGAGTAGCCACAGAGTGTGTCAAAGTGGCTTGTGTTTCCACCTCATCTCCTTTGCTCTGCCTGCGGGGGGTATAGCTCAGTGGTAGAGCATTTGACTGCAGATCAAGAGGTCGTAGGTTCAAATCCTGGTGCCCCCTGCGCTGGTTCTCCTGAGTGCCGTTCAGGCTGTGCTTCTTGCTGCCAGTATGGCGTTCCTTGCTGGTCCCCTTTGCTTGATGTGAGTGCTGGCAACGTGAAAGAGTGCCAGAGTCTTCCCCCCCAGCACGGTGCACCAAAAGGTGCTACTGGGGACCCATCCGGCGCTATGAAATCTCCCCTCGACGTGCTACACCCCAGCTACGACACGCCCGGAAAGCATTCCGTCTGCGATGCTGTAGAAGTGCATGGCGCTGCATTTTTTGTGCCATGTATACCACACGCAAATTTGTTGTTGTTTTAGCAGTTTTGGCGCAAGAGTGTTTTTTCCCAGAGACAAAGAAAGAAGAAAGACAAAGTATTTTAGTGCAAAATTGTTTTAGTTGATTCACAGCGATATTCTTTTTTTGAGAGGCAAACTATAAAGAAAGCAAAGAGACTAACAAGTCTGGTAAAACTCTGATATTGCATGCTAGGATAATAGAGAAATAGTGCAACGCACCATAAAGGGAGACTGATGGAGAGATCATCCGCTTCAAGTCAGAGAGGAAAAAGAGAGCACGTCCCAGGGTGGGTTTGAACCACCAACCTCTCGGTTAACAGCCGAGCGCGCTAACCGATTGCGCCACGGAGACAGTGAGTACATGAGCACAGCTGTGCTTTATGGGGTTCGGAGTCAGAAGGCACTTCGCAGAGAAGAACCGGTTCAGAAAGTTGCCGGTCCAGAAGCCCTGACATCTGTGTGTTGGCCCGGCTAGCTCAGTCGGTAGAGCATGAGACTCTTAATCTCAGGGTTGTGGGTTCGAGCCCAATGCTGGGTGCTGTCTTCTTGGCGCTTAGAAGCCCATCACCCTCCGAGACGTGAACATGAAGAGTCACGCCGTCAATAAAACTTGATCGTGACTCACTCTGCCTTCTTGTGAGAGGCCAGATAGGACCCGTGGCCTGCGTGATGAATGCGCTGTGTTCTCCCATGCAAGTGGATGTCTGTGCTGTCGTGCAGCTCACTTGAAAATGCCCTGCTGCTCATTATATTGGCCAGGAGTGAAAAACAGAAGGGTGAGAAGGTAGCTGAGGGCGCGACTGCACTGGGAATGCTGTGAGGGCCTCGTTCAGGTCCCGGAAGTCAGAAGCTGGCCGTAAGGGTCACAATGGGAAGTGCAGGGAGAGACAAAAAAAAAAAAAAAGAAGCCCAGAAAGACCCCCGGACTTCCCTGACCGGGAATCGAACCCGGGCCGTGGCGGTGAGAGCGCCAAATCCTGACCACTAGACCACCAGGGATCCCCCATGACAGTGCTTTGCGCCCTGTCATACAGAAATACTCACAGGTGCCCCTTCAGGTCAGACCTGGCAAAGCCTTCCGTCTTCAGGGAACATTTCGCCTATGTGCCGTACAGCACTGCCCTGTGTCTTAAAGGAGAAGTCGCTTTTTTTTTCATGACTGGGTTACAGCTTAATGCTGCATAAAGAGTAGCCACAGAGTGTGTCAAAGTGGCTTGTGTTTCCACCTCATCTCCTTTGCTCTGCCTGCGGGGGGTATAGCTCAGTGGTAGAGCATTTGACTGCAGATCAAGAGGTCGTAGGTTCAAATCCTGGTGCCCCCTGCGCTGGTTCTCCTGAGTGCCGTTCAGGCTGTGCTTCTTGCTGCCAGTATGGCGTTCCTTGCTGGTCCCCTTTGCTTGATGTGAGTGCTGGCAACGTGAAAGAGTGCCAGAGTCTTCCCCCCCAGCACGGTGCACCAAAAGGTGCTACTGGGGACCCATCCGGCGCTATGAAATCTCCCCTCGACGTGCTACACCCCAGCTACGACACGCCCGGAAAGCATTCCGTCTGCGATGCTGTAGAAGTGCATGGCGCTGCATTTTTTGTGCCATGTATACCACACGCAAATTTGTTGTTGTTTTAGCAGTTTTGGCGCAAGAGTGTTTTTTCCCAGAGACAAAGAAAGAAGAAAGACAAAGTATTTTAGTGCAAAATTGTTTTAGTTGATTCACAGCGATATTCTTTTTTTGAGAGGCAAACTATAAAGAAAGCAAAGAGACTAACAAGTCTGGTAAAACTCTGATATTGCATGCTAGGATAATAGAGAAATAGTGCAACGCACCATAAAGGGAGACTGATGGAGAGATCATCCGCTTCAAGTCAGAGAGGAAAAAGAGAGCACGTCCCAGGGTGGGTTTGAACCACCAACCTCTCGGTTAACAGCCGAGCGCGCTAACCGATTGCGCCACGGAGACAGCGAGTACATGAGCACAGCTGTGCTTTATGGGGTTCGGAGTCAGAAGGCACTTCGCAGAGAAGAACCGGTTCAGAAAGTTGCCGGTCCAGAAGCCCCGACATCTGTGTGTTGGCCTGGCTAGCTCAGTCGGTAGAGCATGAGACTCTTAATCTCAGGGTCGTGGGTTCGAGCCCCACGCTGGGCGCTGTCTTCTTGGCGCTTAGAAGCCCATCGCCCTCCGAGACGTGAACATGAAGAGTCACGCCGTCAATAAAATTTGATCGTGACTCACTCTGCCTTCTTGTGAGAGGCCAGATAGGACCCGTGGCCTGCGTGGTGAATGCGCTGTGTTCTCCCATGCAAGTGGATGTCCGTGCTGGCTGTCGTGCAGCTCACTTGAAAATGCCCTGCTGCTCATTATATTGGCCAGGAGTGAAAAACAGAAGGGTGAGAAGGTAGCTGAGGGCGCGACTGCACTGGGAATGCTGTGAGGGCCTCGTTCAGGTCCCGGAAGTCAGAAGCTGGCCGTAAGGGTCACAATGGGAAGTGCAGGGAGAGACAAAAAAAAAAAAAAAGAAGCCCAGAAAGACCCCTGGACTTCCCTGACCGGGAATCGAACCCGGGCCGTGGCGGTGAGAGCGCCAAATCCTGACCACTAGACCACCAGGGATCCCCCATGACAGTGCTTTGCGCCCTGTCATACAGAATAACTCACAGGTGCCCCTTCAGGTCAGACCTGGCAAAGCCTTCCGTCTTCAGGGCACATTTCGCCTATGTGCCGTACAGCACTGCCCTGTGTCTTAAAGGAGAAGTCGCTTTTTTTTTCATGACTGGGTTACAGCTTAATGCTGCATAAAGAGTAGCCACAGAGTGTGTCAAAGTGGCTTGTGTTTCCACCTCATCTCCTTTGCTCTGCCTGCGGGGGGTATAGCTCAGTGGTAGAGCATTTGACTGCAGATCAAGAGGTCCTAGGTTCAAATCCTGGTGCCCGCTGCGCTGGTTCTCCTGAGTGCCGTTCAGGCTGTGCTTCTTGCTGCCAGTATGGCGTTCCTTGCTGGTCCCCTTTGCTTGATGTGAGTGCTGGCAACGTGAAAGAGTGCCAGAGTCTTCCCCCCCAGCACGGTGCACCAAAAGGTGCTACTGGGGACCCATCCGGCGCTATGAAATCTCCCCTCGACGTGCTACACCCCAGCTACGACACGCCCGGAAAGCATTCCATCTGCGATGCTGTAGAAGTGCATGGCGCTGCGTTTTTTGTGCCATGTATACCACACGCAAATTTGTTGTTGTTTTAGCAGTTTTGGCGCAAGAGTGTTTTTTCCCAGAGACAAAGAAAGAAGAAAGACAAAGTATTTTAGTGCAAAATTGTTTTAGTTGATTCACAGCGATATTCTTTTTTCGAGAGGCAAACTATAAAGAAAGCAAAGAGACTAACAAGTCTGGTAAAACTCTGATATTGCATGCTAGGATAATAGAGAAATAATGCAACGCACCATAAAGGGAGACTGATGGAGAGATCATCCGCTTCAAGTCAGAGAGGAAAAAGAGAGCACGTCCCCGGGTGGGTTTGAACCACCAACCTCTCGGTTAACAGCCGAGCGCGCTAACCGATTGCGCCACGGAGACAGCGAGTACATGAGCACAGCTGTGCTTTATGGGGTTCGGAGTCAGAAGGCACTTCGCAGAGAAGAACCGGTTCAGAAAGTTGCCGGTCCAGAAGCCCTGACATCTGTGTGTTGGCCCGGCTAGCTCAGTCGGTAGAGCATGAGACTCTTAATCTCAGGGTCGTGGGTTCGAGCCCCACGCTGGGCGCTGTCTTCTTGGCGCTTAGAAGCCCATCACCCTCCGAGACGTGAACATGAAGAGTCACGCCGTCAATAAAACTTGATCGTGACTCACTCTGCCTTCTTGTGAGAGGCCAGATAGGACCCGTGGCCTGCGTGGTGAATGCGCTGTGTTCTCCCATGCAAGTGGATGTCCGTGCTGTCGTGCAGCTCACTTGAAAATGCCCTGCTGCTCATTATATTGGCCAGGAGTGAAAAACAGAAGGGTGAGAAGGTAGCTGAGGGCGCGACTGCACTGGGAATGCTGTGAGGGCCTCGTTCAGGTCCTGGAAGTCAGAAGCTGGCCGTAAGGGTCACAATGGGAAGTGCAGGGAGAGACAAAAAAAAAAAAAAAAAAAGAAGCCCAGAAAGACCCCCGGACTTTCCTGACCGGGAATCGAACCCGGGCCGTGGCGGTGAGAGCGCCAAATCCTGACCACTAGACCACCAGGGATCCCCCATGACAGTGCTTTGCGCCCTGTCATACAGAAATACTCACAGGTGCCCCTTCAGGTCAGACCTGGCAAAGCCTTCCGTCTTCAGGGCACATTTCGCCTATGTGCCGTACAGCACTGCCCTGTGTCTTAAAGGAGAAGTCGCTTTTTTTTTCATGACTGGGTTACAGCTTAATGCTGCATAAAGAGTAGCCACAGAGTGTGTCAAAGTGGCTTGTGTTTCCACCTCATCTCCTTTGCTCTGCCTGCGGGGGGTATAGCTCAGTGGTAGAGCATTTGACTGCAGATCAAGAGGTCCTAGGTTCAAATCCTGGTGCCCCCTGCGCTGGTTCTCCTGAGTGCCATTCAGGCTGTGCTTCTTGCTGCCAGTATGGCGTTCCTTGCTGGTCCCCTTTGCTTGATGTGAGTGCTGGCAACGTGAAAGAGTGCCAGAGTCTTCCCCCCCAGCACGGTGCACCAAAAGGTGCTACTGGGGACCCATCCGGCGCTATGAAATCTCCCCTCGATGTGCTACACCCCAGCTACGACACGCCCGGAAAGCATTCCGTCTGCGATGCTGTAGAAGTGCATGGCGCTGCGTTTTTTGTGCCATGTATACCACACGCAAATTTGTTGTTGTTTTAGCAGTTTTGGCGCAAGAGTGTTTTTTCCCAGAGACAAAGAAAGAAGAAAGACAAAGTATTTTAGTGCAAAATTGTTTTAGTTGATTCACAGCGATATTCTTTTTTTGAGAGGCAAACTATAAAGAAAGCAAAGAGACTAACAAGTCTGGTAAAACTCTGATATTGCATGCTAGGATAATAGAGAAATAGTGCAACGCACCATAAAGGGAGACTGATGGAGAGATCATCCGCTTCAAGTCAGAGAGGAAAAAGAGAGCACGTCCCCGGGTGGGTTTGAACCACCAACCTCTCGGTTAACAGCCTAGCGCGCTAACCGATTGCGCCACGGAGACAGCGAGTACATGAGCACAGCTGTGCTTTATGGGGTTCGGAGTCAGAAGGCACTTCGCAGAGAAGAACCGGTTCAGAAAGTTGCCGGTCCAGAAGCCCCGACATCTGTTTGTTGGCCCGGCTAGCTCAGTCGGTAGAGCATGAGACTCTTAATCTCAGGGTCGTGGGTTCGAGCCCCACGCTGGGCGCTGTCTTCTTGGCGCTTAGAAGCCCATCGCCCTCCGAGACGTGAACATGAAGAGTCACGCCGTCAATAAAACTTGATCGTGACTCACTCTGCCTTCTTGTGAGAGGCCAGATAGGACCCGTGGCCTGCGTGGTGAATGCGCTGTGTTCTCCCATGCAAGTGGATGTCCGTGCTGGCTGTCGTGCAGCTCACTTGAAAATGCCCTGCTGCTCATTATATTGGCCAGGAGTGAAAAACAGAAGGGTGAGAAGGTAGCTGAGGGCGCGACTGCACTGGGAATGCTGTGAGGGCCTCGTTCAGGTCCCGGAAGTCAGAAGCTGGCTGTAAGGGTCACAATGGGAAGTGCAGGGAGAGACAAAAAAAAAAAAAAAGAAGCCCAGAAAGACCCCCGGACTTCCCTGACCGGGAATCGAACCCGGGCCGTGGCGGTGAGAGCGCCAAATCCTGACCACTAGACCACCAGGGATCCCCCATGACAGTGCTTTGCGCCCTGTCATACAGAAATACTCACAGGTGCCCCTTCAGGTCAGACCTGGCAAAGCCTTCCGTCTTCAGGGCACATTTCGCCTATGTGCCGTACAGCACTGCCCTGTGTCTTAAAGGAGAAGTCGCTTTTTTTTTCATGACTGGGTTACAGCTTAATGCTGCATAAAGAGTAGCCACAGAGTGTGTCAAAGTGGCTTGTGTTTCCACCTCATCTCTTTTGCTCTGCCTGCGGGGGTATAGCTCAGTGGTAGAGCATTTGACTGCAGATCCAGAGGTCCTAGGTTCAAATCCTGGTGCCCGCTGCGCTGGTTCTCCTGAGTGCCATTCAGGCTGTGCTTCTTGCTGCCAGTATGGCGTTCCTTGCTGGTCCCCTTTGCTTTATGTGAGTGCTGGCAACGTGAAAGAGTGCCAGAGTCTTCCCCCCCAGCACGGTGCACCAAAAGGTGCTACTGGGGACCCATCCGGCGCTATGAAATCTCCCCTCGACGTGCTACACCCCAGCTACGACACGCCCGGAAAGCATTCCGTCTGCGATGCTGTAGAAGTGCATGGCGCTGCGTTTTTTGTGCCATGTATACCACACGCAAATTTGTTGTTGTTTTAGCAGTTTTGGCGCAAGAGTGTTTTTTCCCAGAGACAAAGAAAGAAGAAAGACAAAGTATTTTAGTGCAAAATTGTTTTAGTTGATTCACAGCGATATTCTTTTTTCGAGAGGCAAACTATAAAGAAAGCAAAGAGACTAACAAGTCTGGTAAAACTCTGATATTGCATGCTAGGATAATAGAGAAATAATGCAACGCACCATAAAGGGAGACTGATGGAGAGATCATCCGCTTCAAGTCAGAGAGGAAAAAGAGAGCACGTCCCCGGGTGGGTTTGAACCACCAACCTCTCGGTTAACAGCCGAGCGCGCTAACCGATTGCGCCACGGAGACAGCGAGTACATGAGCACAGCTGTGCTTTATGGGGTTCGGAGTCAGAAGGCACTTCGCAGAGAAGAACCGGTTCAGAAAGTTGCCGGTCCAGAAGCCCTGACATCTGTGTGTTGGCCCGGCTAGCTCAGTCGGTAGAGCATGAGACTCTTAATCTCAGGGTCGTGGGTTCGAGCCCAACGCTGGGCGCTGTCTTCTTGGCGCTTAGAAGCCCATCACCCTCCGAGACGTGAACATGAAGAGTCACGCCGTCAATAAAACTTGATCGTGACTCACTCTGCCTTCTTGTGAGAGGCCAGATAGGACCCGTGGCCTGCGTGGTGAATGCGCTGTGTTCTCCCATGCAAGTGGATGTCCGTGCTGTCGTGCAGCTCACTTGAAAATGCCCTGCTGCTCATTATATTGGCCAGGAGTGAAAAACAGAAGGGTGAGAAGGTAGCTGAGGGCGCGACTGCACTGGGAATGCTGTGAGGGCCTCGTTCAGGTCCCGGAAGTCAGAAGCTGGCCGTAAGGGTCACAATGGGAAGTGCAGGGAGAGACAAAAGAAAAAAAAAAAAAAAGAAGCCCAGAAAGACCCCCGGACTTCCCTGACCAGGAATCGAACCCGGGCCGTGGCGGTGAGAGCGCCAAATCCTGACCACTAGACCACCAGGGATCCCCCATGACAGTGCTTTGCGCCCTGTCATACAGAAATACTCACAGGTGCCCCTTCAGGTCAGACCTGGCAAAGCCTTCCGTCTTCAGGGCACATTTCGCCTATGTGCCGTACAGCACTGCCCTGTGTCTTAAAGGAGAAGTCGCTTTTTTTTTCATGACTGGGTTACAGCTTAATGCTGCATAAAGAGTAGCCACAGAGTGTGTCAAAGTGGCTTGTGTTTCCACCTCATCTCCTTTGCTCTGCCTGCGGGGGTATAGCTCAGTGGTAGAGCATTTGACTGCAGATCAAGAGGTCCTAGTTTCAAATCCTGGTGCCCCCTGCGCTGGCTCTCCTGAGTGCCATTCAGGCTGTGCTTCTTGCTGCCAGTATGGCGTTCCCCTATGCTTGATGTGAGTGCTGGCAACGTGAAAGAGTGCCAGAGTCTTCCCCCCCAGCACGGTGCACCAAAAGGTGCTACTGGGGACCCATCCGGCGCTATGAAATCTCCCCTCGACGTGCTACACCCCAGCTACGACACGCCCGGAAAGCATTCCGTCTGCGATGCTGTAGAAGTGCATGGCGCTGCGTTTTTTGTGCCATGTATACCACACGCAAATTTGTTGTTGTTTTAGCAGTTTTGGCGCAAGAGTGTTTTTTCCCAGAGACAAAGAAAGAAGAAAGACAAAGTATTTTAGTGCAAAATTGTTTTAGTTGATTCACAGCGATATTCTTTTTTCGAGAGGCAAACTATAAAGAAAGCAAAGAGACTAACAAGTCTGGTAAAACTCTGATATTGCATGCTAGGATAATAGAGAAATAATGCAACGCACCATAAAGGGAGACTGATGGAGAGATCATCCGCTTCAAGTCAGAGAGGAAAAAGAGAGCACGTCCCCGGGTGGGTTTGAACCACCAACCTCTAGGTTAACAGCCGAGCGCGCTAACCGATAGCGCCACGGAGACAGCGAGTACATGAGCACAGCTGTGCTTTATGGGGTTCGGAGTCAGAAGGCACTTCGCAGAGAAGAACCGGTTCAGAAAGTTGCCGGTCCAGAAGCCCTGACATCTGTGTGTTGGCCCGGCTAGCTCAGTCGGTAGAGCATGAGACTCTTAATCTCAGGGTCGTGGGTTCGAGCCCCACGCTGGGCGCTGTCTTCTTGGCGCTTAGAAGCCCATCACCCTCCGAGACGTGAACATGAAGAGTCACGCCGTCAATAAAACTTGATCGTGACTCACTCTGCCTTCTTGTGAGAGGCCAGATAGGACCCGTGGCCTGCGTGGTGAATGCGCTGTGTTCTCCCATGCAAGTGGATGTCCGTGCTGTCGTGCAGCTCACTTGAAAATGCCCTGCTGCTCATTATATTGGCCAGGAGTGAAAAACAGAAGGGTGAGAAGGTAGCTGAGGGCGCGACTGCACTGGGAATGCTGTGAGGTCCTCGTTCTGGTCCCGGAAGTCAGAAGCTGGCCGTAAGGGTCACAATGGGAAGTGCAGGGAGAGACAAAAAAAAAAAAAAAAAAAAAGAAGCCCAGAAAGACCCCTGGACTTCCCTGACCAGGAATCGAACCCGGGCCATGGCGGTGAGAGCACCAAATCCTGACCACTAGACCACCAGGGATCCCCCATGACAGTGCTTTGCGCCCTGTCATACAGAAATACTCACAGGTGCCCCTTCAGGTCAGACCTGGCAAAGCCTTCCGTCTTCAGGGCACATTTCGCCTATGTGCCGTACAGCACTGCCCTGTGTCTTAAAGGAGAAGTCGCTTTTTTTTTCATGGCTGGGTTACAGCTTAATGCTGCATAAAGAGTAGCCACAGAGTGTGTCAAAGTGGCTTGTGTTTCCACCTCATCTCCTTTGCTCTGCCTGCGGGGGTATAGCTCAGTGGTAGAGCATTTGACTGCAGATCAAGAGGTCCTAGGTTCAAATCCTGGTGCCCCCTGCGCTGGTTCTCCTGAGTGCCATTCAGGCTGTGCTTCTTGCTGCCAGTATGGCGTTCCTTGCTGGTCCCCTTTGCTTGATGTGAGTGCTGGCAACGTGAAAGAGTGCTAGAGTCTTCCCCCCCAGCACGGTGCACCAAAAGGTGCTACTGGGGACCCATCCGGCGCTATGAAATCTCCCCTCGACGTGCTACACCCCAGCTACGACAAGCCCGGAAAGCATTCCGTCTGCGATGCTGTAGAAGTGCATGGCGCTGCGTTTTTTGTGCCATGTATACCACACGCAAATTTGTTGTTGTTTTAGCAGTTTTGGCGCAAGAGTGTTTTTTCCCAGAGACAAAGAAAGAAGAAAGACAAAGTATTTTAGTGCAAAATTGTTTTAGTTGATTCACAGCGATATTCTTTTTTCGAGAGGCAAACTATAAAGAAAGCAAAGAGACTAACAAGTCTGGTAAAACTCTGATATTGCATGCTAGGATAATAGAGAAATAATGCAACGCACCATAAAGGGAGACTGATGGAGAGATCATCCGCTTCAAGTCAGAGAGGAAAAAGAGAGCACGTCCCCGGGTGGGTTTGAACCACCAACCTCTCGGTTAACAGCCGAGCGCGCTAACCGATTGCGCCACGGAGACAGCGAGTACATGAGCACAGCTGTGCTTTATGGGGTTCGGAGTCAGAAGGCACTTCGCAGAGAAGAACCGGTTCAGAAAGTTGCCGGTCCAGAGGCCCCGACATCTGTGTGTTGGCCCGGCTAGCTCAGTCGGTAGAGCATGAGACTCTTAATCTCAGGGTCGTGGGTTCGAGCCCCACGCTGGGCGCTGTCTTCTTGGCGCTTAGAAGCCCATCGCCCTCCGAGACGTGAACATGAAGAGTCACGCCGTCAATAAAACTTGATCGTGACTCACTCTGCCTTCTTGTTAGAGGCCAGATAGGACCAGTGGCCTGCGTGGTGAATGCGCTGTGTTCTCCCATGCAAGTGGATGTCCGTGCTATCGTGCAGCTCACTTGAAAATGCCCTGCTGCTCATTATATTAGCCAGGAGTGAAAAACAGAAGGGTGAGAAGGTAGCTGAGGGCGCGACTGCACTGGGAATGCTGTGAGGGCCTCGTTCAGGTCCCGGAAGTCAGAAGCTGGCCGTAAGGGTCACAATGGGAAGTGCAGGGAGAGACAAAAAAAAAAAAAAAAAAGAAGCCCAGAAAGACCCCCGGACTTCCCTGACCGGGAATCGAACCCGGGCCGTGGCGGTGAGAGCGTCAAATCCTGACCACTAGACCACCAGGGATCCCCCATGACAGTGCTTTGCGCCCTGTCATACAGAAATACTCACAGGTGCCCCTTCAGGTCAGACCTGGCAAAGCCTTCCGTCTTCAGGGCACATTTCGCCTATGTGCCGTACAGCACTGCCCTGTGTCTTAAAGGAGAAGTCGCTTTTTTTTTCATGACTGGGTTACAGCTTAATGCTGCATAAAGAGTAGCCACAGAGTGTGTCAAAGTGGCTTGTGTTTCCACCTCATCTCCTTTGCTCTGCCTGCGGGGGGTATAGCTCAGTGGTAGAGCATTTGACTGCAGATCAAGAGGTCCTAGGTTCAAATCCTGGTGCCCCCTGCGCTGGTTCTCCTGAGTGCCGTTCAGGCTGTTCTTCTTGCTGCCAGTATGGCGTTCCTTGCTGGTCCCCTTTGCTTGATGTGAGTGCTGGCAACGTGAAAGAGTGCCAGAGTCTTCCCCCCCAGCACGGTGCACCAAAAGGTGCTACTGGGGACCCATCCGGCGCTATGAAATCTCCCCTCGACGTGCTACACCCCAGCTACGACACGCCCGGAAAGCATTCCGTCTGCGATGCTGTAGAAGTGCATGGCGCTGCGTTTTTTGTGCCATGTATACCACACGCAAATTTGTTGTTGTTTTAGCAGTTTTGGCGCAAGAGTGTTTTTCCCAGAGACAAAGAAAGAAGAAAGACAAAGTATTTTAGTGCAAAATTGTTTTAGTTGATTCACAGCGATATTCTTTTTTCGAGAGGCAAACTATAAAGAAAGCAAAGAGACTAACAAGTCTGGTAAAACTCTGATATTGCATGCTAGGATAATAGAGAAATAGTGCAACGCACCATAAAGGGAGACTGATGGAGAGATCATCCGCTTCAAGTCAGAGAGGAAAAAGAGAGCACGTCCCCGGGTGGGTTTGAACCACCAACCTCTCGGTTAACAGCCGAGCGCGCTAACCGATTGCGCCACGGAGACAGCGAGTACATGAGCACAGCTGTGCTTTATGGGGTTCGGAGTCAGAAGGCACTTCGCAGAGAAGAACCGGTTCAGAAAGTTGCCGGTCCAGAAGCCCCGACATCTGTGTGTTGGCCCGGCTAGCTCAGTCGGTAGAGCATGAGACTCTTAATCTCAGGGTCGTGGGTTCGAGCCCCACGCTTGGCGCTTAGAAGCCCATCGCCCTCCGAGACGTGAACATGAAGAGTCACGCCGTCAATAAAACTTGATCGTGACTCACTCTGCCTTCTTGTTAGAGGCCAGATAGGACCAGTGGCCTGCGTGGTGAATGCGCTGTGTTCTCCCATGCAAGTGGATGTCCGTGCTATCGTGCAGCTCACTTGAAAATGCCCTGCTGCTCATTATATTAGCCAGGAGTGAAAAACAGAAGGGTGAGATGGTAGCTGAGGGCGCGACTGCACTGGGAATGCTGTGAGGGCCTCGTTCAGGTCCCGGAAGTCAGAAGCTGGCCGTAAGGGTCACAATGGGAAGTGCAGGGAGAGACAAAAAAAAAAAAAAAAAAAGAAGCCCAGAAAGACCCCCGGACTTCCCTGACCGGGAATCGAACCGGGGCCGTGGCGGTGAGAGCGCCAAATCCTGACCACTAGACCACCAGGGATCCCCCATGACAGTGCTTTGCGCCCTGTCATACAGAAATACTCACAGGTGCCCCTTCAGGTCAGACCTGGCAAAGCCTTCCGTCTTCAGGGCACATTTCGCCTATGTGCCGTACAGCACTGCCCTGTGTCTTAAAGGAGAAGTCGCTTTTTTTTTCATGACTGGGTTACAGCTTAATGCTGCATAAAGAGTAGCCACAGAGTGTGTCAAAGTGGCTTGTGTTTCCACCTCATCTCCTTTGCTCTGCCTGCGGGGGGTATAGCTCAGTGGTAGAGCATTTGACTGCTGATCAAGAGGTCCTAGGTTCAAATCCTGGTGCCCCCTGCGCTGGTTCTCCTGAGTGCCGTTCAGGCTGTGCTTCTTGCTGCCAGTATGGCATTCCTTGCTGGTCCCCTTTGCTTGATGTGAGTGCTGGCAACGTGAAAGAGTGCCAGAGTCTTCCCCCCCAGCACGGTGCACCAAAAGGTGCTACTGGGGACCCATCCGGCGCTATGAAATCTCCCCTCGACGTGCTACACCCCAGCTACGACACGCCCGGAAAGCATTCCGTCTGCGATGCTGTAGAAGTGCATGGCGCTGCGTTTTTTGTGCCATGTATACCACACGCAAATTTGTTGTTGTTTTAGCAGTTTTGGCGCAAGAGTGTTTTTTTCCCAGAGACAAAGAAAGAAGAAAGACAAAGTATTTTAGTGCAAAATTGTTTTAGTTGATTCACAGCGATATTCTTTTTTTGAGAGGCAAACTATAAAAAAAGCAAAGAGACTAACAAGTCTGGTAAAACTCTGATATTGCATGCTAGGATAATAGAGAAATAATGCAACGCACCATAAAGGGAGACTGATGGAGAGATCATCCGCTTCAAGTCAGAGAGGAAAAAGAGAGCACGTCCCCGGGTGGGTTTGAACCACCAACCTCTCGGTTAACAGCCTAGCGCGCTAACCGATTGCGCCACGGAGACAGCGAGTACATGAGCACAGCTGTGCTTTATGGGGTTCGGAGTCAGAAGGCACTTCGCAGAGAAGAACCGGTTCAGAAAGTTGCCGGTCCAGAGGCCCCGACATCTGTGTGTTGGCCCGGCTAGCTCAGTCGGTAGAGCATGAGACTCTTAATCTCAGGGTTGTGGGTTCGAGCTGGGCGCTGTCTTCTTGGCGCTTAGAAGCCCATCACCCTCCGAGACGTGAACATGAAGAGTCACGCCGTCAATAAAACTTGATCGTGACTCACTCTGCCTTCTTGTGAGAGGCCAGATAGGACCCGTGGCCTGCGTGGTGAATGCGCTGTGTTCTCCCATGCAAGTGGATGTCCGTGCTGTCGTGCAGCTCACTTGAAAATGCCCTGCTGCTCATTATATTGGCCAGGAGTGAAAAACAGAAGGGTGAGAAGGTAGCTGAGGGCGCGACTGCACTGGGAATGCTGTGAGGGCCTCGTTCAGGTCCCGGAAGTCAGAAGCTGGCCGTAAGGGTCACAATGGGAAGTGCAGGGAGAGACAAAAAAAAAAAAAAAAAAGAAGCCCAGAAAGACCCCCGGACTTCCCTGACGGGGAATCGAGCCCGGGCCGTGGCGGTGAGAGCGCCAAATCCTGACCACTAGACCACCAGGGATCCCCCATTACATTGCTTTGCGCCCTATCATACAGAAATACTCACAGGTGCCCCTTCAGGTCAGACCTGGCAAAGCCTTCCGTCTATATCCGGGGTATAGCTCAGTGGTAGAGCATTTGACTGCAGATCAAGAGGTCCTAGGTTCAAATCCTGGTGCCCCCTGCGCTGGTTCTCCTGAGTGCCGTTCAGGCTGTGCTTCTTGCTGCCAGTATGGCGTTCCTTGCTGGTCCCCTTTGCTTGATGTGAGTGCTGGCAACGTGAAAGAGTGCCAGAGTCTTCCCCCCCAGCACGGTGCACCAAAAGGTGCTACTGGGGACCCATCCGGCGCTATGAAATCTCCCCTCGACGTGCTACACCCCAGCTACGACACGCCCGGAAAGCATTCCGTCTGCGATGCTGTAGAAGTGCATGGCGCTGCGTTTTTGTGCCATGTATACCACACGCAAATTTGTTGTTGTTTTAGCAGTTTTGGCGCAAGAGTGTTTTTCCCAGAGACAAAGAAAGAAGAAAGACAAAGTATTTTAGTGCAAAATTGTTTTAGTTGATTCACAGCGATATTCTTTTTTCGAGAGGCAAACTATAAAGAAAGCAAAGAGACTAACAAGTCTGGTAAAACTCTGATATTGCATGCTAGGATAATAGAGAAATAATGCAACGCACCATAAAGGGAGACTGATGGAGAGATCATCCGCTTCAAGTCAGAGAGGAAAAAGAGAGCACGTCCCCGGGTGGGTTTGAACCACCAACCTCTCGGTTAACAGCCGAGCGCGCTAACCGATTGCGCCACGGAGACAGCGAGTACATGAGCACAGCTCTGCTTTATGGGGTTCGGAGTCAGAAGGAACTTCGCAGAGAAGAACCGGTTCAGAAAGTTGCCGGTCCAGAGGCCCCGACATCTGTGTGTTGGCCTGGCTAGCTCAGTCGGTAGAGCATGAGACTCTTAATCTCAGGGTCGTGGGTTCGAGCTGGGCGCTGTCTTCTTGGCGCTTAGAAGCCCATCACCCTCCGAGACGTGAACATGAAGAGTCACGCCGTCAATAAAACTTGATCGTGACTCACTCTGCCTTCTTGTGAGAGGCCAGATAGGACCCGTGGCCTGCGTGGTGAATGCGCTGTGTTCTCCCATGCAAGTGGATGTCCGTGCTGTCGTGCAGCTCACTTGAAAATGCCCTGCTGCTCATTATATTGGCCAGGAGTGAAAAACAGAAGGGTGAGAAGGTAGCTGAGGGCGCGACTGCACTGGGAATGCTGTGAGGGCCTCGTTCAGGTCCCGGAAGTCAGAAGCTGGCCGTAAGGGTCACAATGGGAAGTGCAGGGAGAGACAAAAAAAAAAAAAAAAAAAAAAAAAAAAGAAGCCCAGAAAGACCCCCGGACTTCCCTGACGGGGAATCGAGCCCGGGCCGTGGCGGTGAGAGCGCCAAATCCTGACCACTAGACCACCAGGGATCCCCCATGACAGTGCTTTGCGCCCTGTCATACAGAAATACTCACAGGTGCCCCTTCAGGTCAGACCTGGCAAAGCCTTCCGTCTATATCCGGGGTATAGCTCAGTGGTAGAGCATTTGACTGCAGATCAAGAGGTCCTAGGTTCAAATCCTGGTGCCCCCTGCGCTGGTTCTCCTGAGTGCCGTTCAGGCTGTGCTTCTTGCTGCCAGTATGGCGTTCCTTGCTGGTCCCCTTTGCTTGATGTGAGTGCTGGCAACGTGAAAGAGTGCCAGAGTCTTCCCCCCCAGCACGGTGCACCAAAAGGTGCTACTGGGGACCCATCCGGCGCTATGAAATCTCCCCTCGACGTGCTACACCCCAGCTACGACACGCCCGGAAAGCATTCCGTCTGCGATGCTGTAGAAGTGCATGGCGCTGCGTTTTTTGTGCCATGTATACCACACGCAAATTTGTTGTTGTTTTAGCAGTTTTGGCGCAAGAGTGTTTTTTCCCAGAGACAAAGAAAGAAGAAAGACAAAGTATTTTAGTGCAAAATTGTTTTAGTTGATTCACAGCGATATTCTTTTTTTGAGAGGCAAACTATAAAGAAAGCAAAGAGACTAACAAGTCTGGTAAAACTCTGATATTGCATGCTAGGATAATAGAGAAATAATGCAACGCACCATAAAGGGAGACTGATGGAGAGATCATCCGCTTCAAGTCAGAGAGGAAAAAAAGAGCACGTCCCCGGGTGGGTTTGAACCACCAACCTCTCGGTTAACAGCCGAGCGCGCTAACCAATTGCGCCACGGAGACAGCGAGTACATGAGCACAGCTGTGCTTTATGGGGTTCGGAGTCAGAAGGCACTTCGCAGAGAAGAACCGGTTCAGAAAGTTGCCGGTCCAGAGGCCCCGACATCTGTGTGTTGGCCCGGCTAGCTCAGTCGGAAGAGCATGAGACTCTTAATCTCAGGGTCGTGGGTTCGAGCCCCACGCTGGGTGCTGTCTTCTTGGCGCTTAGAAGCCCATCACCCTCCGAGACGTGAACATGAAGAGTCACGCCGTCAATAAAACTTGATCGTGACTCACTCTGCCTTCTTGTGAGAGGCCAGATAGGACCCGTGGCCTGCGTGGTGAATGCGCTGTGTTCTCCCATGCAAGTGGATGTCCGTGCTGTCGTGCAGCTCACTTGAAAATGCCCTGCTGCTCATTATATTGGCCAGGAGTGAAAAACAGAAGGGTGAGAAGGTAGCTGAGGGCGCGACTGCACTGGGAATGCTGTGAGGGCCTCGTTCAGGTCCCGGAAGTCAGAAGCTGGCTGTAAGGGTCACAATGGGAAGTGCAGGGAGAGACAAAAAAAAAAAAAAAAAAAAAAAAAAAGAAGCCCAGAAAGACCCCCGGACTTCCCTGACTGGGAATCGAGCCCGGGCCGTGGCGGTGAGAGCGCCAAATCCTGACCACTAGACCACCAGGGATCCCCCATGACATTGCTTTGCGCCCTGTCATACAGAAATACTCACAGGTGCCCCTTCAGGTCAGACCTGGCAAAGCCTTCCGTCTATATCCGGGGTATAGCTCAGTGGTAGAGCATTTGACTGCAGATCAAGAGGTCCTAGGTTCAAATCCTGGTGCCCCCTGCGCTGGTTCTCCTGAGTGCCGTTCAGGCTGTGCTTCTTGCTGCCAGTATGGCGTTCCTTGCTGGTCCCCTTTGCTTGATGTGAGTGCTGGCAACGTGAAAGAGTGCCAGAGTCTTCCCCCCCAGCACGGTGCACCAAAAGGTGCTACTGGGGACCCATCCGGCGCTATGAAATCTCCCCTCGACGTGCTACACCCCAGCTACGACACGCCCGGAAAGCATTCCGTCTGCGATGCTGTAGAAGTGCATGGCGCTGCGTTTTTTGTGCCATGTATACCACACGCAAATTTGTTGTTGTTTTAGCAGTTTTGGCGCAAGAGTGTTTTTTCCCAGAGACAAAGAAAGAAGAAAGACAAAGTATTTTAGTGCAAAATTGTTTTAGTTGATTCACAGCGATATTCTTTTTTTGAGAGGCAAACTATAAAGAAAGCAAAGAGACTAACAAGTCTGGTAAAACTCTGATATTGCATGCTAGGATAATAGAGAAATAATGCAACGCACCATAAAGGGAGACTGATGGAGAGATCATCCGCTTCAAGTCAGAGAGGAAAAAGAGAGCACGTCCCCGGGTGGGTTTGAACCACCAACCTCTCGGTTAACAGCCGAGCGCGCTAACCGATTGCGCCACGGAGACAGCGAGTACATGAGCACAGCTGTGCTTTATGGGGTTCGGAGTCAGAAGGCACTTCGCAGAGAAGAACCGGTTCAGAAAGTTGCCGGTCCAGAAGCCCTGACATCTGTGTGTTGGCCCGGCTAGCTCAGTCGGTAGAGCATGAGACTCTTAATCTCAGGGTCGTGGGTTCGAGCCCCACGCTGGGCGCTGTCTTCTTGGCGCTTAGAAGCCCATCACCCTCCGAGACGTGAACATGAAGAGTCACGCCGTCAATAAAACTTGATCGTGACTCACTCTGCCTTCTTGTGAGAGGCCAGATAGGACCCGTGGCCTGCGTGGTGAATGCGCTGTGTTCTCCCATGCAAGTGGATGTCCGTGCTGTCGTGCAGCTCACTTGAAAATGCCCTGCTGCTCATTATATTGGCCAGGAGTGAAAAACAGAAGGGTGAGAAGGTAGCTGAGGGCGCGACTGCACTGGGAATGCTGTGAGGGCCTCGTTCAGGTCCCGGAAGTCAGAAGCTGGCCGTAAGGGTCACAATGGGAAGTGCAGGGAGAGACAAAAAAAAAAAAAGAAGCCCAGAAAGACCCCCGGACTTCCCTGACCAGGAATCGAACCCGGGCCGTGGCGGTGAGAGCGCCAAATCCTGACCACTAGACCACCAGGGATCCCCCATGACAGTGCTTTGCGCCCTGTCATACAGAAATACTCACAGGTGCCCCTTCAGGTCAGACCTGGCAAAGCCTTCCGTCTTCAGGGCACATTTCGCCTATGTGCCGTACAGCACTGCCCTGTGTCTTAAAGGAGAAGTCGCTTTTTTTTTCATGACTGGGTTACAGCTTAATGCTGCATAAAGAGTAGCAACAGAGTGTGTCAAAGTGGCTTGTGTTTCCACCTCATCTCCTTTGCTCTGCCTATGAAATCTCCCCTCGACGTGCTACACCTCAGCTACGACACGCCCAGAAAGCATTCCGTCTGCGATGCTGTAGAAGTGCATAGCGCTGCGTATTTCGTGCCATGTATACCACACGCAAATTTATTGTTGTTTTTGCATTTTTGGAGTAAGATGATTTTTTCCGATAGACATCTCATGTCATGAAATGTCTTGAGTAAATTCTGCATAGAAGCACTGTTCCTTAAACGTGTGTTGTTTTTCTCTCCCAGCAGACAACTTTGTCGCCTTCTTTTTTCGGAGTACACTGGCCCAGCCTTGCAGCTAGGTTGGTTCCATTGACAGCTCTCTCACATGTGCGATGCCACTCATGCTTTCAGACTCTTCCCTTCAAGCTCACGCAAAATATCTTACATCTGTTCTGCGCCTGTTTTAGCCAACCCTTGTGCAGGAGTAGGAGCTCTATGGGTCCATTTTTCTTTTAAAGGTTTTAATTTTTTAATTTCTTACATTTACTGTAAGGTGATATTTCAAACATGGTAATGGCCATAGTTATTTGAAAGTTTGTGCATTCTTTGTTTTTATGAAGAGTTTTATTGTTATTATTTTAAAAAAATATTGTGTGTTTTTACTAAGAAACTAATTAAATAAATTGTTTTCCCGCTGGATTGAATAGAAGTGGGTTAACTGTTCTTTTCCTATCTTGATCCCATTCTAACCAGGATAAAACAGGAATTCCATTATAAATCTAAAATTCGCTGTATCCAAAGCGTTGGGGCAGTTTTCAATCCCTACAGACTATTTACAAGGTAATAAAACTGTTACATACCTGTACATGCGTGTGCATGTGTGTGCAGACTTGTCTTGAAAATCTCGCTCCAATCTGCTGACCATAGTGGGTTTCCCTGTTGTTGCTGTCTAGAGGCACTTCCTCTATTGTAAACGTTCCCTGTGATCATTGTCAGTCTTTATAAACTTTCCCACAAAACAATCTCTGCTTTCTAAAGATATTTTCCTGTAACCTCGACTCCTGTACCTCCGTTCGTTACACCTTTTCTACAGATGTTTCAGCAATGAGTCTGTAATTGAAAGCTAATTTTACATAATTATTTTACCTTGTTTCAGTTAGGATTTATAGAGTACGGCAAAATATTGCAAAGTAGTTTTGGTTCTTAAGATTAAAAAAAAAAAACTAATCTGATGATGAATAGCGACAAGAGAGGGAGACAGTTAATGAAGGTATTCATTGGGTGATGCAGGAAACAGCAAACCACCGTGATCCAATCTTTTAATGAACAGCCTTTCTTCCCTTCTGGATTATATTCTTGACACAATAAATTTGAATGAAAATGCACAAATGCCTCACATTTGTTAACAAAGCGACAAATAAGAGACCAACACGAGGAGCCATGGATTGACATGAAGTTGCCCTTTTAATGAAGTCCGTATAGGTAATAAAGCAACGATACCGCATCACAAAAGCGGCACGCAAATGCAGGGAGGTTACACAATAAACAGGAAGGCTCACACACGGTAGGATATATACACAATGACTAGGCCCACGTCAAGATCACACATACAACACTGTTAAGGGTAAACATTATACATGATAAGTATTAACACTAATAACACTCGGACACTGGGGCGATTTACAATGGCTCACGAGCGTGCCGAGATATTCACAGCTTGGCGGAGCTACAATAATGTTTCCACAATGAAAGTATTTAGAAAAAATGGAACTAGTCATATATCAGAAGGATAATACCTACTCTATATCCAAAAAGTAGGAATGACATTGTTTAAAGCTGTTTATGTCAATCTATGCCTAAATGCCTTGTTGTGTGTTATTGAATGTTTCTTTTCTCTGTGATGGATTGGCATCCCGTTGGGGTGTCACCTATCCCGTGCCATATATTTTCTGATATAGGTGCCAGGTTAACTGTGATCCTGCATTACGAGCATTACTTTGAAATAAGATAAAGAAAATAATACAAGCTTGTGATCTCAAATAAAGAAATGATATGGCCTCTATGCAACGCTAATCTCATCTGATGTGGCATAGGAATGATGTTTCTGTCGAGCAAGAATCGTGATTTCTTCCTGTGTTTCTGAGTAATAAAGCATGAATCTGATAATGTCCAAATTTTATTAGAAGTAACGGGGGTGGGGGCATAGGGGGGGAGATGACAGCCTGAAGTCAGGTGGCTCCAGATAATTGCAACCAAAGCAGACTTATATTTTATAAGACGCACTCCAAGGTATTAGGCCTGACAGGGAATTGTTATGACATTGAAAAAACTGTGCCTATGGGCATATTAGTAAGTTTAGAAACCATCATAAAATAGATTCAATTTTTATTTTTAGGTGTCTTGAAAAAAAAGTTCCCAATGGCTGAAATAGTACGGACCACATTTCATTCTTGCTCAAAACCTAAACAACGTGTTTAGGTATAAGTGACTGGTGGCTGAGTATGTACCCCATCAGAATAACACATTATGTTACATTTATATTTGTTTATTTAGCCCAAACTGAGTGTGGCAAAAATAAAATATACTTTAAAGTAATTAAAGGCTCCCAATGTGTGGAAAAGCCCGTTTGGCAGTGTAAAGCAGGCCTCCTCTTAAGGGCAGCGTCATACTCACTGCCAGGGATGGATTATGGGCTGTGTGGGCCCCTGGGCAAAACGTTCGCGAGGGCCATCCCCCCCCCCCACCACCACCACCACCACCACCACAACCACCACAATTCAAGGGCCCTTGGCAGCCAAATGCCCTCCCTATATGGTCAGGGGCCCTTGTAGGCAGAGGATCAAAGAATGTAGGCCCTCTAAAATAGACAAACGAAAATACATTGTTGATAAGCGTTGCAAATTGTTTTGGGCTAGGGGCCCCATGGGCCCCCTGCACCCCAAATGGCCCCTGGGCAGTGGCCCCGCTGGCCCGGTCCGTAATCCGTCCCTGCTCACTGCAGATGCAGACGTGCTATAGCCGGCATGCCGCAGTGCCACATCATCTCCGTAACGTCACGCATGATACACTGGCCAAACAAATGCTAACAACTACAGTCACAGTTACAAGCTGCATTATTTTCCTTAAAAGAGGCAGTGAAAGGACATTTTGAGGGGCCAGTGGCTAAAGCACAGGAAAACACTCCCCCCTCCGAAACAAAAGACACCGGCACTGACATTGCAGTGGTTATTCCTAGAAAATGATAATTAAATGCTTCATGCACAACAAAATAAAACATACGCTGTTACATAGTGAACGCCTTGCTTAGGTTATCAGTACTGGTAACCGCCCCTTCTGCACGAATGATTGAAAGTACCCTTGCACTCTAAATTTTATCAAATGCCCATTTTTGAGCACCAACAATTGTCAACTAGGGGGAACCCTTGCTCAAACCACCTGTCCCTCTAAAAAGTCTCTGCACAACCCTGCTATTAACTATTAAATCAACTATTTACATATTTATATTTACATATAAATCATTAACATAATGAACTTCACAACTTTTGTCCTCCGGGGTTCCGCCTGTGGGTTTTTAATGCAAAACCTTTCTGTTTGATCTCATCTCTTTGAAGATCTTAGACTTCGAAGTATTTTAAATTTCGTTAACCTCAGCTTAGCTATCCTAGCTATGATTGTAGGCATCGATAATGCTGTGTAAAGAATGTGACATTACTTTGCCGTTCAAATCACAGACACTGAGGTCTTTAACAGAATAATAATTCAAAAGGGTACATCACAGTAATGGAGCGTTTTGGTGATTAGCGGCATGGTGGTTTAGTGCTTAGCGCTGCCTCACATATATATTCACTTAATATTCCCACTTTACACATGAAAATCACTTACAAAGTTTATTGTATTCTTATTCAAATGTATTCTACATATTGCCGCCATATTTAATACACAATTAGTTTTGTATAAAAATACAAATTATATTCTTACAGCTGTGGAAAAAAATGTTTCTCATTGTTTGGAACTACTGGCAGATGGGTATGGTAGGCGAACAAGAATGAATCAACGGAAGTTGCCAGGAATTGCAGCAGTGGAATTCATTGCCAAGAAGCTGGAATAGAAATGATCTTTTGTTTGCTACTGATTACGTCTAATTAAAGCTAAATTCCAGGTAAACAATTTTACCAGCAGCATTTTTGTTGCTTGGAGTTCTTTGTTAGAAATCCTTTCATCTGTTGAGGACAACCACCGATACAGATGGTGCAACCCTGAAACATTTATTATATAGATTTTTGCTTCCCATGTATGTAGCTCATGGGAATTGAGGCCTTTTGAATACAATTTAATGAATTCATTTGAACAATGAAAGAATGAAACATCGACAGTCTTTTACCATTTTCAGTCAGGACTGAAAACACCTATATGAGCACTGTAAGCATTACTGTACATGCAATAAATAATTATTTATTATAATTAAACACAGACACAAACAAGATTTTAAGGCAAGAAGAATTTAAATGAAAAATATTCATTGACAAATGCTCAGTGGTAGGAATTATTATCTGAAAACATTTATAGATGAACCTAAAGACACTTTCAAGGGGTTTGGTAACCCCTCTTCCACGGGGTCCTTGCCAAAAAAAATAAAATAATAAAATAATAATAATAAAAAGAATGCATAGTAACTGTTGGACGAGTACTATTAATATCTAGGAATAACTGCTTTCTGCTTTTTTATTGCCAGCATTAGAAAACAAGTCATACTAATGGCTCATATGCAGATTAATTTGAATGACACTGCTTATTTTACTGCCTCAATTAAAGCTTTACAATTGACAATAATGCAAATTAGCATCACAAACATTAGTCACTGGTGAGGCAACACGCCTATTTATGGAGGAATTCTAAGGCAGGTGCTAAAGGCAGAGTAACTTCACAATAGGCTGACTGCACTTTAAACTGGAATCAGGTACTTTGGCTGAACAGAAATGTCATCAACACATCTGTCATGAAGAGGAAGGAGAATGAAAAACAAAATTAAAGAGCTACCCGGGAGGATTCGACGGGATACTATGGCAGCCTTTAAAACTAAGGATGCAACTGATGAAATAGCAAGAACAGCGGCTGTATTGCTGATTATGAATTTACCAGGATTTGAAGTGATGGGACTGGCTATAAGACGAAGACCTGACAACGCAATATGGATATTATTGCCAAGGTCCCGGCAGGAAAAAACTATACTAAAATTTACTACAGTACCATGAGGTTATATTGCATCTAACAGGAGGAGAGATATGTATAAACAACTTAGACTCAATACAACAAATTGAAATCTTTGGCTAAATTTAAATCCTCCCTCAGCTCTTCTACTTGTGACCAAAAAATGCAATTTTACTTAATAAACAGCGTAACGATACCTTAGTACTTAGATGGCCCAATATTGTCTGCAAGGAAATAAAAACATACTGCTTCAATTCTGAGAAAGTCGGTCACTCAAAGGAACAGAAAGTTTCAGAATTAAAAATGAAGAATCTACTTTAGCTAAGTTCCGAAAAGATAAAACAAGGTCCAATTGCTTAAAATCATAAAACCTTGGTTATAAATATGTGCCTCTATTTACAGCTATATTTATGATTAAAATAATGTATTTGGCTATTTGGACCGTGAAGCATGGAGTAGCTGTCAGAGGGACTAATAGGTTGATTCTCCCATGAACTTAAGACAAAAAAGCCATGTGTTTGTTCATAGAGGTATATTATGATAAACTTAAGTCTGGGGTTTACACGCTTAGGGCTGGCCTCTCCAGGCCAAGCTCGACATGCGACCAGAAGGGCACCATCACCAGCTTGCCCTTTGATGAGCTGTCCAACTGAGGATTAGGCTACGTCGAACCACAACACAGCAACTAGCCCCTGGTGATCCGACGCTGTACGGGGACGCCCTTTGGGTCCTGGACATCCACCTCTGCGGCTGAGCTCAGCAAGCCTACCCAGAATCCCAGTGGATTGTAAAACACTCTGTTTAAATTACTATGGCATGCGGTTTGTTCTGTATTTTTGTCCACATACATGCACTTCATATATATACTGTAATACATAGACTAGCTCAGGGGTCCTCAATGGAACCACCTATGCAGGACATTCACTTGACTGGTAATCTTTTTATGCTTAATGGGGTAATTGTGTGGGTTTTTAGTGACACTGACTAGAAATTGGTTAGGGATACCATATTACTTATATACTTATATTACTTATATTACTATGCTGTAACACTTAAGCATGTTTGGACTTTGCAGTTGATTGCATTGATTAATAAACGAATTTTACTTCTTGCACACCGGTTATGTGCGCTGATGAGGAGGGAATGCACATACGTTCAAAGCAAGTAACTTTTTTAAGCGCTTTTTTTACTCAATTAAGCGCCTGGGGGGAGAATCGACCTCTAAAAGAGAATTCACTTTAAGAAAACACTTGAAGAATGTTTCAGCTTACTAACTCTTTTACAGTATTAGCGACAGACATGTCCTTTATATACTACACTCTTATTCATAGCGGATATATACAGTACAGAGTTGTGCTGAAGAACCAAAACAAATTATCATTGTCATTCTAGTTGCAATAATGTAACATTTTTATAGTATCTCTCCATCAAACGAGAACATCTGAAAAACGCCCCTTTCAGGCCCAGTAGGATCTTCAAGAGCTATCCATGTCATTTGGAGCCTGTGTAGATAAACCACTGTTAGATCACAATGCAGTTACCTTGAAGGCCACCTGTAACACCAAGAAGAAAATAAAACTGACAGTTTTAAATGTTTAAATGTCAGCTGACGCTTTCCTGTAGCCTGAAGCTGGAACATGATGCCTGGGATGTTGGTGGCGGGGTGCATTTTAGGAAGGATTCCAGGCTCCCCCTGGACTCTGAGTGATAGCTGAAGATTCATCATGCAGCGCAAACTACCAGAGGGCCTCCGATTCATGGGGGAGGCGTGCTGGGTGCTCTGCTTGTTTTTTCTTATTTGTGGAGTAGCATAGCATATGGCTTTTACGGCTTTCTATGCGTAGCCCTTTTAAAATTAGTAAAATGTCCAAGAAAGAAATCTCAGGAAAAGTGAACAATATCCGTATGCTAGAACATTTGGTGCTTGCCGGCTTTTTTCCTTTTGCAGAACTAAGCTTTGCTGTTAATGTTATTTGGGGAATAAAGTTTAACTATAAATATTGAGGTTTCATTATTTCTAGTATATTAAATATGGTTGTATAAGATACATCTGCTTAAAGATTTTTGGGAAATGCTACTTTCCCTGTAATTTTCTTTTTTTTCTGCCTTTGCAGGATTGTATTCAGTTTTATATGTTTTATTAACTGTATATAAGACGCCCAACTTAATAAATGTAGTGTGTAGTATGCATCTGCTGATGCTTGACACCATCTTGGGGTAATTTACATTGGTCATTGGTCTTCACAACAGGTGCATCTCATCTTCATTGCCTTTTGTGATGATTGTGGATGGTGTAGTAAGGCACTGCTGTGGTTGAAGGGGTGCTCAGTGTGTGTGTGTGGGGGGGGGTACAAGTGACATTCGTAGATAATATTGTTCTTTTGACATCATCCAACCAGAACCGCCAACACGGCTTTGGGTGTGAATGTGAGGCAGTAGGGATGAGAATCAGCATTACGGAATTTGCAGCGAATGGTGCTTTCTTGAAAAAGAACGGATTTCTGCTTCCATGCGAGGCGGAAAGTCAGCCCTTATTGATGGAATTTAAGTACATTAGAACCGTATTCATTCATGTCGGTATGAGTGAATGTGAAGTCAGTCAGACGGCTGCAGTTTTTTTTGGACGCTGGGCATGTTTGTGGTGCGAAAGTGGGAACTAAACTGTCAGATGATACTGGCAAATGTCTCTATTATCACCCAGGTCATAAGCTGTGGGTAAGGAGCAAAAGAGCAATACAGACGCTCCTACTTACGAATGAGTTACGTTCTGAACGGCCGTTCGTAACTCGAAATGTTCGTAAGTCGTCATACAGCATCATTTTAAGGGCATACGCAAGTACAGAGAACTAGGATGCTGGGAGTACGCACGCTACGCTGCTGCGCGGCGGGAGTAGCGGCCAGGAGTCGTGCTGCGCGGAACTGGCGCGCAGAAAGAAAAAAAATTGATGTTTCCGACAGGAACACAATTTGGAGCTACAGTCCTCTTCGTTTGTATGTCTGGAAGTTCATAAATTGGAAGTTTGTAAGTAGAGAAGCGTCTATACTGCGAGTGTAAGCAGCGATGACATTTTCTGTGGAAGTATCGGACTTGCTCTCAGTAGAGTTGCAGCTCTTCTGGATCGAAAGGAGAGAGCGGTGAGCTGGTTAGACTTCCACCTGGCTGCCCCCTTAGGGGAAATGTTCCTGACAGGTCCCACTGGGCAGAAGCCTCAGGGCAGACAGGATCTCTTTCAAGGAGGGTGGATATCACAGCTGGCTTCGCAATACCTGGGGATAGCCCAGTACTGACTAGCATCTGTGGGCATGCCAAGTAGGTTTCAGTCTGACCTGCTTGGCATGTTGCCATGGTGACCCTCACTGGGAGAACTGTTCTCATGACCAGACGTCTTATTTGTTTGCATTAGATATATTTGTGATAAATGAGAAAATCGTCCACAGAAAGCTGCAAAATTCCATCCACTCCATTATTTCACTGTGAGCTTTTCATCATGTTAGCCCACGATTACAGAAACATGCCGAGGAATCCTGGCCTTTATCTCATATATCATTTATGTCTAACCTCACCAGATCTAACGTTACCAGGGACCCTGGTCCTGCTGAATTCCACTATAGGATATTTCATCATCAAGGACGTTATCTTACTACGAATGGTTGGAAATTGAAATCCTATCTGTGTTTGACCTCATCTTGTGTGGTGGAGTAAGCTTTCGCTGAGCCTCTGGACTGCAGAATCCCTGTTTTGAAGGACTCACTGCATTTGAGCTCAAACTATTTTATCGTAAAATGATTTATGTGCTTATATGTTTCCTAATGCACTCTTTATTTTGGATTGACCTACAAAATCTTTTAAGAAAATTATTTGCTAAATAAATTTTATATACAATGTCATTAAATGTCACTAGCGATTTATCCAGTGTAGGGTTTAAGTATTAAACATTTTAACATAAAATGATTAATTGTTAGCTTCTGCGTGAATCTTTCTGTCTACAGTCTCATCTTAAAGGACTGGCATGCGCTAATTCTTATTTCACTCTGCACGCCATGCTGTTTGTTTGCCATAAATCTGAATATTGAATGTAGCTGGAATTATCCACCGTAGCTCAACACATAAAGCTCTCATAAAGCTCAGCACTTTAATCTTCCTGAAGCTTTCTACGCATGTCTTTGAAGTAGGCACTTATCATTTATACACTCCTGATATTTTTACAAAGGTATATTTTGCCGGAACAGGATTTACATTACCGGGATCACTTGCTGCTTATTTCCTTCAGTGCTTATGTTCTGTCACTCCCCGTGCTTCTCGGTGTTTGTGTTCAAAACAGTGTGACAAGGTCCAATTTGTTGTGCTACAGATAACAAGGAAGATGGTTCAGCAGACTGAAAGGTGTCATCAAAATGTTTTACTTAAAACGGTAATATAACAAAGACGAAAACCCACGAACGTGGGTGTTTTTGGTGAAGCGCGTTTATTTATCCCACAAAGATACAAAATTATTTGTGTCTTGTGTGGTTAAAGAGAGGGAGTTTAGGACACAAATTAACAGTGCAGTCTACTGAAGGAGAAAAAATAACATCTCTGTTTCTCTGTCCCACTGGACATGCTGGGAAGAGCAGATGTGCCATTTATTGACTGTCTCAGGAGTAAGACTGAGCCTTCGGATTCAGGACTGTGGAAATCTCACATGCAGCTGTTATGATTGTTGGATAAAGTATGAGGCATCGATGAAGATGATCTCTGCCATTTCTGGAGCATAGCGACAACTTTGAAATATAAGATAATGCATACAAACATCTTTGCAATGAATAACCAACAAGCTTTAAATCTGAGGGTTGTTTTCCACCAGGTTTGTTCTCTGTATTCCCATTTCAGAATGATTCATTCTTTACATATTATGTGCAATGAACATTTTGATGGAATCTCGTGAAAAATAAGTGATTCGCATATGTGTTTATAGTTTCGGAGAAGTCAATATATGTAATTTGCCATATATATTGTAGAAACAACAGGTACAGGGCGTGGAATAACCTAGAATGGGGAGCCATGTCAATTTACTTTAAAATATACCAGAGAAACGTCCCACAATGTCAAAATAAGGACTTCGTTATATTTTTCATGATATGTATAGCTCAGTGGCACGGCATGGTGCTGCAGTGGTTAGCACTGTTGCCTCACACCTCTGAGTCCCAGGTTAGAGTCTCCACCTGGGTTACATGTGTGGAGTTTGCATGTTCTCTCCATGTCGTCGTGGGGTTTCCACCGGGTACTCGGGTTTCCCCCCCACAGTCCAAAATCATGCTGATGCTAATTGGAGTCGCTAAATTGCCCGTAAGACTGTGTGTGTGAGTGTGCCGGACTCCTCATGACCCAGTAGGATAAACAGTTTGGAAAATGGATGGATGGATGGATGGATGGATGTATAGCTTTGGATGGATGGATAAATGTATTTGTCATACGTCAATGACAACTACAGGAATATATATTGTGTAATACCCAGGATATGCTAACATGTCGGAGCCTAAAGTGCCAACCCTGCATCCGTATATCGTGGCCAGCATGAAAACCATGGACGCACCGGAGGCCTGCAGCAGCGGCTCAGAGCTCGACTGGGTCGGCATCTGCGTTACTATTCCAGTTTTGTTTTAATGTTATAATTTAATTTAATGGTTAGCAATGTAGCCGCTTGCAGATTATCATACTACCTCCTGATCCGGCTATTTGTATGTGGGGCTTATATGTTCACGCTGGATTTAGCAGGATGGATGTGTCTCGTGGTGTCTGTCTGTCTGTGCGTGTGTGTCTGTGTGTGTGTCTGTCAGTCTGTGTGTGTCTGTCTGAATGTCTGTCTGTGTGTCTGTCTGTGCGTGTGTGTGTGTGTCTGTCAGTCTGTCTGCGTGTCTGTCTGAGTGTGTGCATATTTGTGAGAGAGAGAGAGAGAGAGAGATAAAGGGAGTATGTATCCTGCAATTCACTTCCCCTCCCCCACTGTCTTGTGCCTGTAGGAAGCTGCTAAAAGGGAGCAAAGACATGGACCATCTGAGGGTTTCCGAGGACCAAGCTGGGAAACATTGTTCTAGGTTACCTTAGAACCAGGGCTGAACAAATGCCAATGGAACATGTATAGATCAATAGATTACGTGTAAACAACATCTGTTGGCTTGAGATTGTACCTCTTTGTGTTTGGTGCATGACTGGGGGAAAAGGCTGCTAGCCAATGGAAGTGGTTGGCATTCTGAACGCAAGAGAATATAGCAGATTAGGCGGCAGGGCACTGAATTGCAGCACTAAACAATCGACGAGTGATGCAAACAGTAAATAGTTACTAACAGACAGCATGCAATTCAAAGTAACAGTTCAAGAAAAGAAAGTAGGTTTATAGTATACTTATGTATGCGTGTTTTGAGTATACACTTTCTACTATCTGGTTCAGGCTTTGGAAAATAAAGAAAACTGTAGTAAACCCTGCCCTGTACCCATGGCAGCTTCAGTTATAACCAGACCTGTGAGTAGTGATGAATGACTCAGTCCTGTGAGCCCAAAAGCAAGAAGCAGAATCTACGTGTGTATTTGACAGCGTGTGGAAGCTTGCGTCACGTGTGCCGGTCCTGGTGCAGCCGCTTCTCAGCACAGACAATTAAATGGAGAGACATGGTGACAAAAAAGTAGCTTCACACAGCCTTGAACATTCTCTTCAACTACTGGAGCCCATAACATGCACACTGTGGCATTTTTCATCCAGATGAAGGTGGATAGATTTAATAATAAATGGGAAGCCCCCTCCTCTTGTTTGTCGTGATCGCTGCCCCGCAGACTTTGCTTCCTTGCAAACTGTGCATTGTAGTCTTTGCACAATGATTCCACTCATTCATTCAATGCAGATTAACTAGCTATATTAAGAGCTCAGTGATTAGGTGATTCAGTGTGGAGATTAATTAGACTGACAATACCTTAGAAATCTTAGAAAATGATGCTTTCCCGATGCAACATTAATGGTGGCATTAGTAATCACGGTTTTGGGATTTAAACTGAATTTATGGAAAACAATTAAAACAGATGATATCACCTGGGGGCGGCATGGTGGTTCAGTGGTTAGCACTGTTGCTAATCTCCTCTGGGACCCGGGTTTGAATCTCTGCCTGGGTCACATGTGTGTGGAGTTTGCATGTTCTCCCCATGGCATCGTGGGGTTTTCTCTGAGTACTCAGGTTTCCTCCCACAGTTCAAAGACATGCTGAGGTTAATTGGAGTTACTAAATTACCCGTAGGAATGCATGTGAAAGTGAATGGTGTGTGAGTGTGCCCTGCGATGGGCTGGCCCCCCATCCTGGGTTGTTCCCTGCCCCATTGCTTCCAGGACAGGCTTCGGACCCCCAGTAGGATAAGCAGTTCAGAAAATGGATGGATGGATGGATGGATGGATATCACCTGTGTTAACAAAGCCTTCACAACTGAAATGACTATGTAAAATTTCTCAGATTCAAACAAGCAATTCAAAGCAAGGTTGCTACTTTTATAATGACCATGTTTTGGAGATAAAAGGGGAATTAACAAGTGGAAAATTAATGAGTTAAGCATATTGAGCCAAGGTCCAGAGAAACAGCAGAGAGATTTCTAAAGCATTAAAACCCTTCCTTAAAGCCTCACTAGGGGGCAGCATGGAGCTATATACTGTGTCAAGTATAATGAGCGTTTTTTTAGAATCTCTCTCTCTCTGAGACACTGCTTGAACTTTCTGTGACAAACTAATGTGTCCTTATGATGTGTGATCCTATACTTGGCCTAAATAGAACTAAACCTTTCATTAATGAGAACTCTGAGCTCATAAATTAGTACTGTCTTCTGAAATGAAGCAATGTCCTCTTTCCATTTTTAATTTTAAATAGCCCAGTGTGAGATTCTTGTGTATGTGGACATACTAAAAATGTCTTTATTGTATACCTATTTAACGTCTTATTCCCTGTGCATGTTTGTGCTTTAAGAGAACAAAAAAGCTAATTGAGAAAGTGGGGAGTTCATTTCCTTTATGTTAGTAAGCAAACTGTTATGTGTGTGTGAGTTGAAAGTCATGTATTTCCCACGCATTGCATGCAATACTGATCTCACCCTGATTACCTGCTTATCCTATTAAGGCAAAAATCCTTGACATCTCATACTTTTTATTTACCCATAGGTAATTACTAAGAAATGTTTAGTCTGTTACTGCCAGATGCATCACACAGGGGATTTAATGTTCATTGGAATGTTCTACAGGCTGTGACATTGCTCTATAACAAAAGATACTTTCATTACTATACACAGATTGAAATGTGGAAACTCTGAGTATTAACACTCACCCAGGATTGTGGTAGGTATTTATTTTATTATTATTTATTTTATTTTATTAACTCCACAACATAAAATGGTCGTTTTTGACATCTATGTGTCTAAAGAACAATATTGAATAATTTCTCTTTTCTCTTTAAATGTAGTTGTCTTTCATGATAATATTACAATTATTAATGGTTTAGGTATATGGGATATGGGAACGAGAAGTAATAAAATATGCATGGCATGCTTTGAATAATGCATGCCAAAAGAAACGATTACAGCTTGTGTTTTGCTACACTCACCCGCCTCACTCTGGCAATGACCAATTGGGCGGGCAGCTGGATGTTTCCGGAAAGCTTGTTTACATACAGTGACAGTATATAAGGACGCTGGAAGCTGAGCTTAATGTCTGTTCTTTATTCCAGGGAAAAGGCATGTTTCTTTGTGATAAGTGGGATTTGCCATGAGCAAACACTCTTTCTCTATGACACAGTAAGGTGTTCCTTCACTGAAAAATCCAAATCTCTTCTTTTGATTGCAATTGCCAGCATAAAAACTCACATTGTAGTTTATCATTATGGGAAAGACTGACTTCTTTGCACGAGAACATAGATTGAAGTCAAAACGAGATATATATGGATATGTTTAAAAATTCTGCCTTATTTTAATGTGATTCACTTGAAGAGGAATAAACAAAATTATACATTCATTCTGCACATTCTCTTTTAGCATTGCAATGTTGCAGAATCAATAACTAAACATAGAAATGAAATCGTCCTGCCTGGGTCCCGTTGTTCAGAACTAATCTGACTGGAATTTAGCTATTTGATTGGATCGAATCATGAAAATGGGTTGTTCAAAAGACAAATAAAAGGATTCTGACATTGCATTACATCACATTGTCCTGTGTTGGTTTTGATGCGCATCAAACCTTCAGTATTTGTTGTTTAAAACTTTTTAGTAGGATTGGGATCCAAAAAGTCAGGATTATCCTGATCCCAGCTGAAGGCTACATTCAGGGTGGATTTCAGGAAGAAAATGTAATAAAACGGCATTTATATCCTGTAGCATATTTTTATGTTTATTTATACTTTGCACTTAATATGTTCTACTGTTACAGTGATAAAGTAAAGTAGACCTTATTATACCTAGTACGTAAAGTTTCTGAATTTCGTGACATAGCAGTTAATTCAGCGCCCGGGGAGCAGTGCTTGGGGGCGGTACCTTGCTGGCCGGGGATTCGAACCTGAAATCTTTCAAATACAAGTGCACTTCCCTAACCATTAAGCCACCACTATCCACAAAAAAATACACAAAAGTTAAAAAGAAAGGATTTTGTCTCCATAAATAATCCCCCATCCATCCATTCATCCATCCATCCATTTTCCAAACCGCTTATCCTACTTGGTCGCGGGGGGTCCGGAGCCTATCCCGGAAGCAATGGGCACGAGGCAGGGAACAACCCAGGATGGTGGGCCAGCCCATCGCAGGGCAAATAATCCCCCAAACAACAGTTAATATCAAACAAAAATAATATATTCAATGTAAATTCATTCGTCGCTGTATATTAATTACAATGGCATCGTACAATCACAGAGATTGATCAATCAAAAGTAGATTGTAACTCTTGGATATTTAGCCTTTTTAATGATTTAAAACACATTTAACACAAAAGATGCACAATCTATTTGTGAATAACGTGCAGTAACATCCACCTGTATCAGTGGATGGCAGAAACCAAGAATAACAGTGAACTACATGTGAGGCCCATTTATAACGTGATACTTATGGTAAAGTTCAATTGATAAATTACACACATGACGACATCACCAATATTAAATGTAGCAACAATAAAGCAGATTGTACATGATTATACAGTACTGCACATTACAGTACAGTATTATACTCACTCTCTTGAATGAAAGGGATTTGGACATTTTGGCCAAATCCTCAACGATACGACAAAACAATGAAAAAATATCATACATCAAGAGGTGATGGAGCAATGAATTTTGTGTTTTTATCCCCCTCAGAAGATGAAGGAACAATGAAGAAGCATAATGCTACCATTTTACAAGGAACAATATCATATCCTGTACCTCTAGATAACCTGTAATGAAAACATTTTTTTGTTAAAAAATTTCTTTGCCTATTTTCGGTACTCACCGGCTGCGTTTGGCCCACCTGAGCTGACATATTCCACTATGGCTGTGTTACAGCCTCACCAGTTCTCACTTGGTGCACAGCTTATAAATATGAACTAAAACTGCAAACTGCGGACATGGGGTCCCACCGTATACTAGTGTCTATTTATTTATTGCACGTCAGGTGAGAGGACTGACTGAAAGAAACTGAAGATGGAAGGGGATGTTTGTATTGTTGTATTGTGCGGTTTTCTGTCTCCTCAAATAAAAGTACTTCCACTCCACGCTGGTTATTCTACCTGTAGTTCTTTGCATAGCTAGTAGCCTACATTGTCATATGTAGCCTCATTTTCTTACAATGCGACTACAGGAAAGGAGAAATGATCCTCAGGGCAATATAAGAACAATGGGGTGTTTAATAAGGGAACTCAAACAAAATAAAGTTCTAAAAGACGGTGAGGGGACAAACAGAGGCAGCAGGTCGAACATGGACTGCAAGGGTTGGGACGGAATACATTGAAACTATGAGGAAATACAGAAATAATCTACAGGAGTGACTCTATGTGGGAGCGTAACACACAGCACTAACAATACTTACATCTACAATGAGCAAAAGGAGCAGGACAAGGGAAGCACATATATAGACCTATAATGAGAGCTACATGAGGGGCAGGTGGGGACCATAACAAATAACAATACACTAAGGCTGCGAATAACAAGACACGGGTGAGAGTCAGTATCACTGAACAATCAGGACAGAAACACAATGAACGGCATGGCCGGCAGCACCTACTGGTCAGGCCAGAACGACAGACAGGATAGGGCAGGAACTGGTTCAGAACACTGGTAACCGGGTTAAGTAATCTGTACGGATTTGATAATCTGTCTGTGAAATGGAAACCTGAAACTGAAATGCCTCTTAACCTGACCAGCTTGAACATTGAATGGGTCTGTTAAATTATTTTTCGACTTGTACCTTGACCGAAATCTTGGAAACTTGTATGGGTCGAGACGTGCTCAACTCTACCGATTCGGACCTTGAACGGGTCAATCGAGAAAAAGTTTACCGAAAACTCGGAACACAACAAAACAAAATAGACATGTTAAAACTTGTATGGATCGAGACGCGTCTCTGACGGGCTGAAACAAAGGCAAACAGACCTACTGGGATGCTGATGCCTATGAATCGCTCTCAGTCTCGCAGTACCTCCTCTCAACCGAGTTCGACGTGTAAAAGCTGTGCTCCTCTGTTCAGTGTGATTTTTTTTTGTGCTTTGTCTACAGTACATTCAGTGATTCAGTAATCATGGCCCCTAAGAAAGTGAGCAATGACAGCAGCAACCCAAAGAGGAAAGTAGTGAGAGTAACTGTTGATCTTAAAAAGGAGATTATAGTGAGACTTGAAGGTGGTGCATGTGTGTTTGCTCTCCCTTCAGAGTGTGGGATTGTCGTTTATTTCACGTTTATCGATTTTGTGTACTTTTTCACATGTGTATTAGTTTTATATTGATTGTCAATGCTTTTTATCATTAGTTAAATAGGTAGATAAGTTTAAATTGACAATCATTTGCCCTAAATCATTTGCATTATATCTTATGGGGAAATTCAAATTGGACCTCGACCGAATTTCAACTCAACCAGCCATCTGGAACGAATTAAGTTTGTGTTCAAAGGTACCACTGTATGTGGATAAGGATAAAAATAATAAATATATTACACTTTTTTTAGGCACCTAAAAGACATTAGGAAAGGAGGCCAATTCCCAAAATTAAAAATATTTTTCGCTTCAAAAACCAAGAGCATCATTCCTACCAGCATAGTTCCAGCAGTATCTCCAGCCTCTCGTTCATCAAGCTCGCCCGAAGGTAACATGACCATGTTCTGCTTCGGTTGCACCAATCTTGCTTTCGAAGGATCTCTTTTCTCTTTGACCCATTTTGATCATTTTGAATTTCACCTAGTGGGAACATCTTGGCTTATGTTTCTTTGAGAAGCTTGCTGAAGCTCTGCCATATTCCAGGGACTTTGTTTGAAATATGTGAGTCATTTATGGCAATTTGTCAAAACACTGTCAAACCTGCTGTCACACAGGCGATGTGATTGTCCTCTGTATAATGCCTGCTGCACTGGGCTTATAATCGAAGGGTAGCTTTCTTGCTGCTCGATCATGTGCCGAGCGTTATCTATACCTACAGTAGTGATATTATGATCCAGATCTTCTGAAACTTTAAGGAACTGCTAAGGACAAACATCAGCACACTGTCTTTCTTCTGCTTTCATCACAGGCAATGCAATGAAATGCAGATTCCGTTTGTCACCAATAAAATCTGCTGTTGCTCCCTGGTAATTGTGGTTGCGTATTTGTGTTCACAGTTACAAGAAAGTAAATTCAGTAGTTATGTGTTGTCCTGACCGTTCTGATCTGCAAGTCTTTTCACGTCAAGTCATGTCTCTTGAAAGCAGTTCCAGTCATGGGTTGGCAGTGGCCTTTTAAATAGCATCTAACACTTAGAATCCAAACTTGGACAAAACGTACAAGGCAATTTACAAGATTAGGTTTGAAGGCTGACACTAAAAATTGATTCATTGGATAAAGTGCAGTTTGACATTACACAGATGAGCTAAACCTAATCACATAAATATACCCTGGTACGATGAATGCTTAAATCAAAAATAGAACGCAAAGAAAATGTAAAATGATGGATGTACCTCAGCTGGGCTTCCATAAATTAGATAGCTTGCTAAATAGGATGATAAACTAAACTGACTGAGGAAGAAGAAGAGAAAAGAATAATGTGATAGACCAAGAATGAGAAGATGTTCTCACTGAGACAAGTCTTCCTCTGTTAATACAAGGCAGCTGAGATGCTCCAGAGATATCTGTGTTTGGTTTGTATTTGAGGGAATCGCTCTTACAAGTGTGCCCTAAAATTAAATGCACCCTTAAACATAAGGGAGTGAAATTTGTAATATATATTGCAATCGCACCTCTTCTTGTAACATGGTCAAAATACAAGCATCTGTATAGAAATATATGCCATAATGCAATGCATAGAATTGCATGAAGAGATCATTGTCTGACAGGTTTGCACTGTTATCTAATGTTAAAAAAAAAATCTTTCAAATGCTTTCGGGGGAGAAGAGCACGTTAAACAAAATGTACATGACTTAAGAGTGTTAGAACCACACCAGGCCTGTAAGCCACAGCGTCATACAAGAGAATTCATTTAGAAATGTGTTAAAGGCACGGGTTAAAATAGGAGAAATCATTAACAAATATATCAACATATAATCACTACAATGTTACACAGTGCAAGTTTAACTGGATAAAATAATGTAAATATGCATGACCAGCAATTCATGGCGACTAGTCTCGACTTACATAATGGGGCAAAGTCTGCCAAATATTTTTATTTATTCATAAAAGTGTAATAAAATAGTTAAAACATTAATTTTAGAATGCCAAGGAAATGCCTGCTTAAATCCTGTCACGTGATGTTCCTTAGAAAACATCTGACTGCGCATCTCAATGCATTAATCTGGCAGCAATGCACTGCAAATATCAAATCAGCTGGAATTCAATGAATGGGATTTATAAAGTGTCAAGTGACTTAATTATTAATTTCATGCTATAGCTAAACACATGAACAAAAAGGCTAATTATTTTTCATCTCTTTTCCAAAGGAAAGCTGGTGACTTGCTTCCGTGCTGAAGCTTCTCTGACTCTTTACCATAATTAGTTAGGGATGATTCAAGTAATTTACTGCAAAGCACAACAGAAGATTTTTCTGCAAACACAAGAATCCTGCTAAAAATGAAACAATTTCTTATTAATTCCCAGGCCACATCAATAACATGGAGAAAACAAGAACTAGGCTTTGCAACAGATAGGTGTGAGGCGTCTTTGGTAACCGCTACACCCCACCAAAATACTCTAAGCTTTCAAGATTGTTTCACTATACTATGTTTGTAAGATACAGTAAGATATTTATTACAAGCCGTGTGGCTACTATTACTAACTTTTTTCTATATGACTATCAGAAGTCTGACTGATAAGACGCATAGGATGTGAGCTGTAAGTAAGTGATCTGTAGGCTAAACTTCTGGAAATCCATTTGGCAGCATTAGAAATTCAGCTGACCATGTGCAGTGCTGGCAGTGTCCCATGATTAGATGTTACTGTCACTGAAGTAAATTCAAGTAAAGGAACAGTAAAATAACAGCAAAGGCAGACATTTAAATATAATTTAAATATAATTAGGGATACAGAAAGAGAAGAGCTTAGACACATGAAAAAAATCGGAAGTTTCTGTAACGTTGTTTGAATGCAAAAATCAGGCTGACTGCTTTGACCTTTAGTGAAAATGTGGAAACTATGTGAAGAAGCAAAAAGGCAGCTGCAAGTGTAAGTATTCAGTCAGGCTGTTGCTAAGAAGAATAATGCAATTAGTTCAGTTTGACTTTCTGCTAGATAAGCAATATGGAAGACGGGTGAATACACAGTTATAATACAAATACACACACAAACTCACACATTAGTGATCTGGTTTGTGGGAGGAAAATGTAGTGTAAACAGAGCATTCACACGAATGGTGGGATATATACCAATAGAACCAGAGTATAAGCACAGCACCCGTGTGAATGATGGGATATATACCAATAGAACCAGAGTATAAGCACAGCACTCGTGTGGATGGTGGGATATATACCAATAGAACCAGAGTATAAGCACAGCACTCGTGTGAATGGTGGGATATATACCAATAGAACCAGAGTATAAGCACAGCACCCGTGTGAATGATGGGATATATACCAATAGAACCAGAGTATAAGCACAGCACTCGTGTGGATGGTGGGATATATACCAATAGAACCAGAGTATAAGCACAGCACTCGTGTGAATGGTGGGATATATACCAATAGAACCAGAGTATAAGCACAGCACTCGTGTGAATGGTGGGATATATACCAATAGAACCAGAGTATAAGCACAGCACTCGTGTGAATGATGGGATATATACCAATAGAACCAAAGTATAAGCACAGCACTCACACAACGCCCATCAATAGAACTGAGCTGGCTGAACAGCACTGAAGATGTAAGTTTGTATGTTTTAATTGTTGTTCACCAGATGGTGCATGTTATTATACAGCAGCTTGCGGAAATATTCAGAGCCTTCCTACAGCTCCATTTTGTGAAATTATAAAATGATGAGTATATGTTTAAAAAGTTCAGCGCAGAATATGAATGCTTGAAAAGTTAGTGCAGATGTAAATCAGAACTAGTGACAGTAGAATCAGAAGTTTCAGAAGGGAAGCAGTCATAAGGTAAATAAGAATATGTTTGTCTGGTGCAATAAAGAAAAAATCTTTTTAAATAAAATTTCAAACCAGTTGAGGATGATTTATAGAGTTTTCAGGTCTTCCACAGATCTTGGATAGATATTGATAGAATTTAAGTTGAGATTTTACTGTTACTCTAGGGTAGAAATCACATGGATTAGAAAGGAGACCAGATTTAGTCTGTAATTGAAACAGCTTTTCTGTAAGATTTGCCTTTTCCTTGCTCTGTCAAATTTTCCTCCTAACAAGCGTTCAGGGATATGCTGAAGAAAACAATCCTTGTAGCTGACCCCATTGTTCCTAGAGTGTAGATGTTGTTGATTGAATGATATGTTGTTTATCTCTAGCAATGCATGGCATGGTATTTATATGAAAGTTCCCTTGTAGAATCCTTCAACAAATACATTTTTTGTTGAATCACTTTAGTTCTTTGTTGCAGTCTACCTGCAGACAAGTTGACATTTTTAGTGAAGGCAGCTGTATTGTATAACCTGCTTCTATGATGTGTTCTAGAAGTTCTTTGACTAATGCAGTTTTCTATTAAAGTAGGTCTCCTTTAAAGCTGTCACACATCTCCTGCCTGCTTCCCTATGGCCCAGAAATTTTAAGAGAGTTTTAGGTTGAGGAGAATGATCTTATCTGGGCATTGGCTCACTGGTATTATCCATTTTCGTTTGTCTATTGTAAGGCACGTGGATGCAAGTAATGGAGATGAGACTGCTTACATCGCATGCGATTTGAAATCAAGAGTAGAGCCCAATGGGAATGAATGAATAAATAAATAAATAAACTAAATATGTATTATGATAAGTTTTTGAAAGAAAATCAAAAGTCAAACAGAAGCAATGATGACATTATGTTTATTTTTATTAACTTTAAGCTCAGTTCTTATTTATTTGTATATAGTTCTAGTTAATGCAGTATTTATTTAAGCAAAAGAATTAAATAAAAAAAACTGCAGGAGTAATTTCTTATTTTAAGACTCAAATATAAACTGAAAACAGGGGATCACACAAGTCAACTCTACATTTTTATTCTTTAAATATATTCTTTAAAATTAACACCCATCTTCCATGACCACTTGCCAAGCACAGCTTTGTGGGGACCTCAACACATTTTTTTTCCACTTGCTGATAGGCTCCCAGCCCTCCAGCAACCCTGACCAGTATAAGAAGGTGGAAAAGATATGGATGCATGGATAAATTATCGATCAAATACATTTTAGCTAATTAATGAAGCATCAGTGCTAAACCAACATGTGAAACTTCCGTTACAGACATTCCATCCTATGTTCAGTATAACCAGTAGTAAACAAGCAGTGAAACACAGTTATAAATTTTAATAATGCTACTTTTTTTGCGATTGTAATACCTGACTCCTGCTTTTGTACTTTTAGCTGGTACTCAGTGTTTTTCGTTTTTATTTTCGCCTACTGCACTATATGCTTCAACTCATAAATATCAGATATTGTTTGCGGGAATTTAGGCCTTCCGTGAATCTCGCAGAAGGCCTAAATAACAACAATAATAATAATCAATAAAAATCATATCTTGCCAGAGTCTTTGAGAAGTTGCTTGTCATCAAGTATCACAGAATATCTTGAAATTAGATTAGTGTCTGAGATTAGCTGTCTGAGATTTGTAGTGTTTATTGCTCTAATTGCAATTCCAGGGGCATGTTTTAGACAGAAAAGACCCGACAGATATTCCTATTTTCCTAAAAATAAGAAAAAAAGTGGAAAACTCAGACACTGATATTATGTTTGCTGAAACTTGCCTTCCATTATGAGTTTTCTTGTTTCAGCTGACCCTCTCGAACCTTTTGTCTATTTGACATCTTACTAGAATATAGAGCTGACTGGTTTGTTTGTGCAGTCCCAATACACTCATTGGATCCTACCCGTAAGCACACAATGCCCCAGCTCTGTGTGTGTGGAGTTTGCATGTCCTCCGCATGTCATTGTGGGCTTTCCACTGGGCACTCTGCTTCCCCCCCCCACAGTCCAAAAACATGGAAAGGTGAATAGGAGTTGCCAATTGCCCATAGGTGTGAATGGTGTGTGTGTGTGTGTGTGTGTGTGTGTGTGCCCTGCTAAGACTTGGCACCCTAGACTTGGCTATTCCCAGCCTTTCGTCCGGATTACTGCAACCCTGCATAGGGCAAGCAGGTACAAATGGGTGGATGGATGGATGGATGGATGGATGGGTGGGTGGGTGGGAGGATGGATGCATGGGTGACAGATACGTAGAAATGATGCCCCATCTTAAAAAAACACAAAATAGTTAAAAGGGGAAATACAGTAAATTCTGAAGCTCCAAAATAAAGGGATTATGAAGGTGGGATTCTGCGAGCAGGTGTTCCCACACAGTTCCTGTGTTGTGTATAATAAATTTTAGCTGCCATCAATAGAAGAGCTGTCAGTGAGTGGGAATAAGGAGCTATTATTAGTGCATACTTGGTGGAGCTTCAGTCTGGAACCCTGAATAAGTCAGCTTCAAATGGCAATGCAAAGCATGAGCATATATTTTCATCTTCAAAGACAGGGATACTGTGGATGGGCACCATTACTTAAATCTATTATTATACCTAAAACTTTATATTTGTAAACAACAGATGATTGTCTCTGTATCTTCAACCAGTTTCCAACAAGCACGAGTATATTTGCGGGAGAATTTGGAAGATCCATGTGGACTCATTATTATTTTTCACGATAGGAGGTTGTGGCAGCTTTGCTATCGAGTAATTATTCTGGCCATTTGCCATTCTAGGAGTTGACGTAAATGTCAATAAATGCAAAACTATTCTGAGCTATTTCAACGGCGATGGCAGTGATCATCGAGTAACTAGGTAGATATTTCCTTTCTTGGTTATCCGATGCATGGGGGTCCGGAGTTGCAAGGCAGGCAATGACCCAATTCACCCTGACAGGCGCTCTGACGACTCCAAATCACCTTAACATGTCTTTGGACTGCTGGTGGGGGGACTAAGGGAAGACTCCAAGCACGTACAGCCAGGGCAGTGACTTGGACCCTGCTCCCAAAGGTGGGAAACAGCAGCACTACCGTCTTCAGGACTGTGATGCCACAGCGCATAGGGGCACCCTTACTGCATCCTAATGCTGCCCGCAATGGACTGTACACTTTAACTCAAGATCAAGACTTCTTTTACAAAAGAACCCTGGCCAAGATAGTGACATGATAGATTGTAGATGTGCGTAATTGTATAATTTAATCAGATAACGATGAGAGAGAGATGGGAATGATTTCAGAAGATGTATGAGCAACGAAATCAACCTTTACGAAGTTCTGATCATATTCGCTCTTTAAAGCAACTTTGGGAGTCTTTACCGCCATTGTAGCGGCCTGACGTTCTTGGAAACGCATGCTTCCGTTCGGGGACAGACACGTGGTTTGGGTGGATATCCACAAGGGAAATGGTTGCACCCTTGTGAAATTAATGAACTAGTGTAAGCTATTGTCGATGATAAATTTGATGGTAAACTGTATGTTTGCTCTTCTGAAGGTCTGATATCACTGGTAATGTGGCTTCCCTTGAGTTTCCTTTGTGGGATGTCACTCCGGTGTTGTGCGTTGGTAATGGAATGTTCCAGTTAAAGGGGTGAGGATGGTACCGTGTAAAATGGGTTGGGGTTTGGTGCTTAGGGAGGAGAAGGAGGCTGTAGGCCTATGCACCCTCTAGGTTAAGTACCCTCAAATGCGTGAGGTATATTTTTTGTGTGGCCTATTACAAGAGACGCTTATTCCTCTGTAAATATTGGCACGTTGTATCATTAGACTTCTTTTGATGTTTTTGTTCTTTTTGCAGGGTAAATTCACACCCTAGGTGCCGTGGGAATACAAGCGGACGTCACTCCACTTTGTCTCCTGCTCTCTTGTTCGTCGTCCTGAGGACCCTCCACGCGCTTTTTAACAACCGCCATTTTGATCTTTCATGAATATTAATATGAATCTACTAGACCTCTATCTAGACACATTTCAATAATCACTTGAGAAAGTGTATTTCACCATCAATAACAATCCCCCCTTTACACACTTGTATATCTATGTCAAGTGTCTGTTCTTGTGGATTGAGGTGACATATCTAAATTATTGTCTGGTTAATATTGCTCATTTATGCAAGATTCTCCTGGATGCAAGACATTTTATATAATAACTTTACAGAGTGATATGTTTGTATAAATATATTTATTAGTGTTACAGTATATGATTTTTAGTAAAGATGCATGACCAGTTTTTAATTGTTATTCAAACTCTTTCAACCAAGTGAGATTTACATAATAGTGTAGTTTTATGATTGATTAGTGTCAATGTATCCACAGCCAGAACTTATTTATAATGAGACAATTTAGTGCACCATCTGCTAGACCATGAGCACTGCATCAATACTTTCAATCTGTTCTTCAGCAACAGATAAACATACAGTAATAAGTTTATGACGAGCTTCTTCAAATATACTCTTACAATGACTGCATTTTCCAAGCTTATGTATTTGTGATAAGAGCAGGAAATTGCAGATGATTTGCATAGGAAAGCAATTGTAATTAAATTTGTAAAAGAAAAATATGCATGTCACGCTTTAAAAAGCTGGTCGTAGATGCGATTCCAATTTCAGGGAAATAACTGCAGTAAATGACTCTTGAGTGATTATAGAAAGACTGAAAATAACAGCATTAGGGTCTGTATATGTAATTTTACAGGATGCGTTTGAATAGTTGAATAAAATGTCTTAAGTGGGACATTAAAAACTACGTCAATAAACATCCATAATGCTCAGATTTTTATTCATATCTGCATGGCAACAGGAAATGTACAAGTTGAGATAATCAGGCAATATCGGTGGTCAGCTTATTATGGCATAGAAACACTGCATGAATCATACAGCTGGCTATTCCTTATTGATAACTGTTTGAAAATTGTGTCCCTCTGGGCAACGGCAAGCTAAGGAAAGTACAATAACACACACGGAGGAAAGCCAGTCAGCTGCTGGCACTGAAGGAGAGGAGCCAAGGGAGCCTCAAATGATATCAAGGAACATATGAAAAATTCCATGTTATGAATTATTTTTTTTGCATCTGTCACTAAGTATTAAGCTTAATAATAAGTTCCATTATGGATTTACAATACATAAGCATATTTCTCAGTTTATTCACTGCCCTCAAATAAATATTCCTCTTCCGTCTGCCATAACTGCCTATCCGGTGTCTGGTTGCAGCCTAGAACATATAATAATAATAATAATTGATACTTTATTGATCCCCATGAGGAAATTGTCTTTACGTCTCCCCTCAACGTGCTCTTTGTAGAGTAAGCTGTCCACGAAGGCTAGCCACCTGTTGGGGCAAAAGGAATGCAGACATCAATTCCTGAATCTGATTGGTCAGAAGGGTGTTGATTAATTTTCTATTGTCACACACATATTGCCAGACAGGGAGAGCCATAGTGCAAAATTAATACACAATTATAATCTTTCATTTTTCGTAATCTTTAATGCTTAAGATGAAGTACACGATTTAAAACAACGAAAACTACAAAAATATACACCTTGCTGCAAATCACTTAAACATCGACACTGCTTCAGACTGAGACCTAACAACTGTCGCTAATGTTTAAATATCAAAATGATTTTCTGATGTAACGCACTTGTAGCCCAGTCATAGTTCACAGTCCTGTGTAGGCTGCCTAAACGAGATGGTGCTTGGCCTGCATGTCTGTACCTTCAGACTGCCGTATGCTCTTAGCACCAGACAGCTTTTGGATTAATGACAGCGGCTTGGGTCATGTATAAGCGAAATCTAATAATAGTAATAATAATAATATGTTTTCAGCTCAAAAACATTAAGATAATGTCTTTGGGTTCAAATGTGACTGTGGTATAGGTGGCTTAATGCACTCCAGGCTGTGCATGTTTTCAAATGCATGTTTGCAGAGCAGAGACCCCCTCCCCCCCGACACGCAGCTTTGCATTAACCCTTGCTTGTCAAACCATATTATTATACCTGGTAGAGAATGCACCCCGGTGTATGCATGCCAACGTAACACAAGTCCTCTTAAGTGTAAACTGCCAGAATGCTTTCCATCCATCCATCCATCCATCCATCCATCCATTTTCCAAACCGCTTATCCTATCCCGGAAGCAATGGGCACGAGGCAGGGAACAACCCAGGATGGGGGAGCAGCCCATCACAGGACACACTCACACACCAGTCACTCACACACCATTCACTCACACAGGCACTCCTATGGGCAATTTAGCAACTCCAATTAGCCTCAGCATGTTTTTGGACTGTGGGGGGAAATCGGAGTACCTGGAGGAAACCCCATGACGACAGGGGGAGAACATGCAAACTCCACACAGGCGGAGACTCGAACCCGGGTCCCAGAGGTGTGAGGTAACAGTGCTAACCACGGCACCACCATTCCACCCCAGAATGCATTCACGCCTCAATTTGAATCTATTAAAAGATAAGAAAGACTCTTAAACGTTTGAGGGAAAAAAAGCTCTAGGGATCCTGTAATCTGATATAGTGGATTCTGTTACAGACTGAGTAGATGCTGTTTTCATGTCTAAAACAAAAACATACTCTCACGTAAAGTGCAGTTCCTTGCATTGTGATCACTTGATGTATTCACATAAGAATACATATTATTAACCGGGATGCTAACTGATAGAAATGGTGTGAATCCAAAATTAAAAGTAATATTTCTGCTGCTTTTGTAATGATTGCTGGTGATTAACACCAAAATCAGCTGTTATGCCCTTTTCAGCCACTAGTGGGAGATTTAGCCATCCAACCATCTTCTGAAACTGCTTAATTCCAACTGGGTCGCAGTGGGGACTGAAGCCCACCCTGGAAACAATGGTTGCAGGCAGAAACCAACCCTGGGCAGCTGCCAATGCACCACAAACTGCACACACACACAGGGCCAATTTAGACCAATCAACCTATCCTGCACGCTTTTGGACCGTGGGAGGAAACCGGAGCCCCCGGCGAAAACCCACACGAACACGGGGAGAGCGTGCAAACTCCACACAGAAAGGACCAAACCCAGTACCTTCTCGCGCTCAGGCAGCAGTGCTAACCACTGCACCACCACACCAAGCTAGAGGGAGATTTACTTATTCGAAAATGTTCTGAGGGCAGAACGAAAAATGATTGGTTCAGAGATTACCAATCAGATTGTAGAGGAGGTGGGTCCAAGCAACTAGAGGAGGCGGGACCAACCAATTCGGCATAATAATATGATCATTTTTCGTTCTGCCCTCAGAACATTTTCGTATTAGTAAAACTCCCACAAGCTTTTAGCTCACTGTTTTTCTGTCATTACAGTGGTGGTATATTTGTGTAAAATTTGTGAAGGATGCACAACATCTGAGTAGTCAGTTTGCAATTACAGAATATTACATTTCTGTGGTATGGATTATCTTAATTTACATGCACTTGGAAACTGACTCATCCCTGGCTTCCACACATTCCCCAGCATTGACGTGATCTTGGCAGCTCATGTTGGCTTGTAGTGTACAATCAATTAATTCCCTCTTATGTTTACATCCGCGGTGCTGGCCATCTGTTATGAGTATTGTTGCTATTTGTTCCAACAAGAAAAAGAGCTGCAATTTACAGAAAGGCCATGCTATTCAATTAATATAATGCTTATGCTGGTTCTGATCCAAGGCAAATGTGCTTGTTGTCTATACAGTGGTATTGCCTGAAGATATTTCATTCCGAAACTCTTCATTTGTACCAATGTAGAAGTTTAGCTGTTTTGTTTGTATCCACTATAATGTGATTCTAGGCAATATGACTGGGACCTATCGTAGGAGCACCGTACATTGTCTGATGATGCATAAAGAACTCATTTTAACTCTCTGTAAACTTCATATTTTACTGCCCAACACAGGACAGGCACTATGAATGCTGCATTTCAAAATGTATGCAAAAAGATATTTTATTCACAGACCTACAGAAAAAAGTTGTCTATGAGTTTACTGAATGTACTTTTTAAACACTTTCTACTATCAAAATATTTAAGACTGACTGGATTTCAGTAAAAAAAAAAAAAGTCGTTCCTTGTTACAATACAGTGAGCTGTTAATTAAAAGGGTCAATTCCTTGAAAGGTCGTTCCACTGCAATAATATGAAATAGAATAAGTCATTATCTCCTCATTTCAGACTCTCACAATTATACCGAAACCTTAAACTTGTATAAAGGGCAAATGAGGAAGTTTCTGTGCATTATACTCAGTTGCACTTTATCAGAAAGACCTTGGAGAAATTAACCCTGGAAACTATTGCTTTTGTTTACTATGAAGCTCCCTCCTTTCTTCTATACCTTCCTACATTTTGGATTTTAAAGGGAAGAGAGTAAAAAGAATAACGTAACTCACCATAAGTTAACTGTGATCTTTCATCTCCATATTATACTGCTGTAATTATTTTTTGTTTCTGCTACAAAACCACAATATTCTGTCTTCGGGATATTCTTTTGTAGTGTGTAATTTTAAATTTGTTTGCACTCTGCTTACTTGTCCACACTATGCCTACTGTCTTTGCACTTTGTCTGTTTTTCACTGTATCTATGTTCGTTTCTGCATTACGTTCTTGCTGCAGAATTTCCCTCAGGATCAAGTCAGTGTTCATTTTAATCTTGGATGGAACTCCAACTATGTATGGGTATTTTGGGTGCAAAATTATCATGAATTCTGATTTCTTTGTTTATTGAAATGCATGAATTCTATCCATCCATCCATCCATCCATAAATCCATCCATCCATCCATTTTCAGTAACCACTTATCCTGCGCAAGGCAGGAAACATCACAGGATGGGGCACTGACCCATCACAGCATGCCTGAATTTCCTTTCTAAAATATCACTGACAACCTCAAAAGCTGGTTTTAAAGTCCCCTTCACCTTTAGTGTATATAGAGGTTAGAGATAAGACTTTACAAATGATCTATATCACATTATCTGGCTTTGCAAGTAATGTATTGCTGTACACAACTGGTTGCCATTAGACATACATGCTTTTCTATATTAGTTTCCAAATAAGCTGCAACACTGAAAATAATCCGGAAGCTTAACTGAACGTCTGTGCTCATTAAACATTTAACAACATTTTTTTTTAACAGCTTGCCACTTGGGAACAACTTGACAGCAGATCATACTGAAAATTAGATTAGACATAAACACACATAAAATAAACACACCGTGAAGTATAAATATATGAAAATGCAATGGAAAAGTAACACCATATTTATGTCTTTTTATATACCATATATCTACTCTAATCTCTACTGAAAGGAGGAGCACAGGTAGGCAGGCATACAGGCAGACAGACAGGCAGGCAGACAGACAGGCAGGCAGACAGACAGACAGGCAGATAGACAGACAGGCAGGCAGACAGACAGACAGTCAGGCAGACAGACAGACAGGCAGATAGACAGGCAGGCATACAGACAGACAGGCAGGCAGGCAGGCAGACAAGCAGACTCTGGATGTCAGGTCATCCAGCCAAGAGCACATGTAGACAGTACAGAAGGCTTAGAGACATCTGCACAAACATGCTAGTGAAATTCAAACCCCCCAGTGTTCGAAGTATGAGGCAATGTTGCAACCAAATAAGCAACCCCTTTGCCTTCCGCTAATATATTGAAAAATGGCATAAATTAAGTATATAATTGTACCTACACCTGCCTGCTCTATCTACATTATTCCCAACACTCTCTGCGCCATTGCTGGAACTGTCGACTTTGGAACAACCCCCCCTCCCCCCCAAATATGTGTTCGAAATTCAATAAACACCTTCGATCACAGAACACAAAAGGTGCATAAATTAAAGGAAAAAAAATCATCCCCTTTTAGGAGAGGTTTAGGAGAGAAGCTAAGTGCATATATGACCAAATGAGTGGCTGTGAATGAATCCTACAGAGAATGAGGATAAATTAGATTATTATAACAAGCACTAATTAGACAGTGCCTATTCCACATAAGACAAACAAGAGGTTTACCAGTGGCCCATGATTTACTAGTTAATTGTATTCTGACATCTTGCATATCATAAAGCAGTTTAATAATTTTAGCGCCAGTTAACCCTAGGCCAAAAGCCTGCTGTGAACATGGACTGATGATAGCTGCCTCTGGTCATAATTATAAATGAAAAAGAATGATTAACTTGTAGTGCTTAATGACTAATAATCCATGGCTGTTTTAGGAGCTCTTTTCTCCATGTTGTACCCTTTGCTTTTGCCCCTGTGTATTGACTTCCACTATTAGCAAAGCATCACTGACCTGCCGCTCCTTCTCTGTGTGTATGCGTCTGTATGGGTGTGAGCGCATGTGGTTGTAAATGTGTGGTCTTTGCATTAATAGGGAACTTGTATCTGGTAAAAATGCGTCGTTCACTTGCTTGTGCAGGAGTCGGTGAAGGCAGAGCTTGGGAAATATTGTAGTATAATGGTTCAAGTCAGGAACAAAATGTGCAGGAATAACAGGAGTAAGATGAGATGGATGGATAGTAATTCTCAGTCTTACCAAAATATGTTCTGAGCAAAACAAATTCTGACTAGGGCAGTGGGATGCATGCTATCTTCTTAAGGAGATTGTTGTTGCTGTGCGTGCAGTCACAACGAGTTAGTATATGAAGAGTATGTATGGATCTGCTGTTGCTGCCTAGTGAAGATCAATGTCATAGGCAGATGGCTGAGGCAAATAAACTTTGCTTTTGTTATGGGGGGGTCTCGGTGCAATGGGTGTGGGTACGGAAGGAGAGAATGCGTGGTCTCTGGTCTGCGGGTAGGGGGGGGATTCGACTGGACAGGCCAGAAAGTGACAGGATGTCAGGAGTTTCTATCTTTCATCCCAGCTCATATATCCCTGCCTGAACGCTATAGGAGGAAAAATGTGTTTCTGGATATTCACTGGATACCAATTTGCTTATGCAATTGATTTATGTATTATGAGAGATATAGGGTAGGAAGAAAGACATTGGACGTGTAAATCTTTAAGAAAGTAAAATACCTTAAAGGAGCCAAAATATACTTTAGGTAAATAAAAGATATGGATTATGTGTAAGTGTTAACTAGTTAATCAATCAATCAATCAATCAGTCAATTAATGAATGAATGACGCTGGTATTTATAACAGCACATAATATTTCTCTCCTATGCATGTGACAATGTGTATCTCAGATTTTGGTTTTTAAATGGTTAAATAATATAATATAATAATGCTCATAAATAGATGTCATAAATTTACACAGTATAGTGCAAATATCACTACTGGCACCTTCATTTAAAATATACACCACAAAATTCCTTAGGTCATGCTTCGAGATTAACACAGTGCAGCACGTTTCACTGTGCATAACGTCAGCTCACTGCATGGCAGATAAATCCCTCTCGTTCAGCTGTAGCTGGAAGGTCTGCACCATCTGCACCTGTTTGCATCGTCACCTGACAATCGCTGTCAGTGGATGCAATTTATTTACTTAAGATGAAAACACCCTTTCATCGGGTCCGTGTTCCGCCGTCCTTTTGCTTATATGGAAGTACACCAAGCCTGTCGTGGGAGGATTGGGATGGGGGAGGGCAAATGTATTGATTTTACTTAGGGCATGGAGCAGAAATGGGCAGCGATGGGATTAACATAACAAAGTTGTCAGATGCAAACAAAGGCAAAATCAAATAAATATCATTTCGGAGACAGAGAAAACAAACACTGGCTGTGAGTCTCAGAGCAGGAGTGGCAATTAGTGTAATTGGTCAAGTGAGAAAGAAAAAAAGCATATATTTCACTCATCTGTGTAATATGGAAGCGAGGGATTGAATTATCACCCGATCCCTCTCCCCAAACCAACCAAACCCCTCCCACATCTTAGAAATGTATAAAAGTCCATTCAGTATGGAAGTTGGTATGTAGGATGTTGACATTGCATCATTCTCTTTTTATTCTGATTCCAACAATGAGGATGTCAATCATTTAATCTTAACAATGCACCCCGTTAGTCCGCTCTTTGCCCAACTAGTTCAAGTAATAAATTATTTATCGACTCTCTTACAGGCCTTTGCCGAAATGATTTCTGCGTCTTTGTTTACCTGCTACAATATACGCTCTTTGCGACAATAATCTAATTAAAATTTTCCAGTTGCATTTTTGTTCTTTGAGATTGTCAGGTTTGGAGATGGGTGACATGGCTGTTTGATCGCTATACCTGACAGGAAGATACCATAAAGTACCATAAAGATGTGAGCGAGAGAACATGAAACAATGTAGCGCCTGTGTAGCTCAGCTCTGAAAATCTGAAAAATCATCAACCGTTTCCATATTGCTGGAGTAAAAATAATTTATTCAGATTCTCTCCTCCGTCTTACCAATTGACTTTCATCTGCCATCTGCTTCTTAATCCCTTTATTACTTTTTCGAAATAAAAACATGAAACATGATGGAAGACAAAGTGATGTTACCCATTAACACCTATAGCAGTCATAGCAGTGTGACTGTTTCGTTTATAGTTACTATGCAAAAAAAAACGAATAACTGTAGTGAATCGTATGTCTTTCTTACCCAGTCATAGTTGGAGGTCTTATTTTGTTGAAGGTAGAGGAGAGATCATGAGGAATCTGCACTGTGGATCATATAAAATGTCAGGTACAAATAAAGTTTAATTATAGGAATAATGATGACATTTTGTATCATTATAAAATGATAGAACGGGGGGCTACAGGTGACCCCGTATTTGTGGATGATGCTGGGCTTTGGCCTTCTCCTCTGATCTGATCTGGACTTCCGATGCACGCTTGAGCAATTTGGTGCCAAGTATGAAGCAATGAGGATGAGAAAATCCAAGACCATGCTGAAGTCGGTCATGACCCCATTCTCCTACATCTGCGTGTCCTGCAGACCTGCCTTGATGGGGGGGTGTGTCCCAGTGTGCCCTCACTTCAGCATACCTCTTCTGCCCAGATGGCCGATTTCTCCTTTATAATTTCCTTTATAAAGTCCAGCCAGGCACTGAAGAGATGGACCATTACTCTGAATTTGCCCCATGACTACATTGTCACTCAAGTACTTCACCCTTTGTCTGTTCTGTAACTGATCACGGTTAGCTCTCCTTATTTGGATTTCAGTCGCGTAGATCTGTTCTGTAAATAGCCTAAATGTTTTCATAAATATTGTATACATTGTGATAAGGCAAGAATTGTGCATTCGATGCCATTTGTTTTAATTTAGGTAGGTTTTGTGCATTTTCATTTCCTTTTGTGTGGTTAGCAGAAAGCTGATCACGGTGTTTTTGTTTGTTATTAGTGTTTTCATTTCACTATATTATTGTGCCCAGTCCTAAACCAATAAGCAACACTCTTCTGAGTAAAGGAGGATAAGTAGCTTGGGTTCTAATTAAGGACTGACAGTAAGGGGGAATGAGCGAATAACAGGTGGATTGACTGGTGTCTGCAATTTTATGGACACTCAATTGGTCCATTTTGGTGAAGTGGAAGCTAAGTAGTCATACTATTCTCACAATTTACCAGTCAATCTATGTTCTTATCTTTACCTGTGGTCGTGAGCTGTGGGTAAAGACTGAAGGAACAAGAGGGCAATTACAAGTGGCTAAAATGAGGTGATGTAAAATGATGAGGAGTTCACGTATCAGGAGAGAGCAAAAAGAGCCAGAAAATCGGGATGGATGGTCGGCTCCCAGTGAAGCTCTTCCAGGCCCATGTTACTGGGTGGAAGCTCTGGGCCAGGACATGCTGGAAAGACTACATTTCCCCTGGGTTTAAAGTCCATGGCATTATAAGAATTCTCACATCTGACCTGCTTTAATATAATCTGCCATCTGCCATCGTGGAATCTGTTTTCCTCAAACGAGCTTGATGGGCCGAACGGCCTCCTCTCGTTCGTAAATTTCTTAGGTTCTTACAATGCCACAGCGACCCTCACCGGGAAAAGTGCTGTGATGAAGACAATGAGAAAGAAAATGTGGTAAAGAAAGAATGAAAGCATTGTTCTGAAGCAGAAACACAAGGCAAAATACCCAGACAGAGGAAAAACAATCAGCCCCTATATATAAATATGTCACGCTCACCACATACCTGAAAGCCAATGAGCTCGGAAGGTGGCAGTATTTGCATGTCCAAACACTGGCCCACCATTTTCCCAGCCCAAGCTTTGTGACACTATGCAGGGATGACAGCTTAGACTAGGCCAAGTCATACAGTACAAAATCCCTGCGACAGACAGGGATGAAAGTAATGTGTCCAGTTATTTGCAACAATGACACTGGGGAGTTTTATGGTGAAACTTTGTTATGAGATATATGTTTGTGGGTTGGAACACTGGAAACAACTAATGTTCAAATGCATATATGAGTAAAGAGTGGAACAGCACTCATAAAATTTTCCAGAGAGCCAAACATTTACTAGTTGACCTGTTGAACGGGGGCATTTACCCTGTCTTGTGGTCTACAGATCTCAAACAAGGGCACAGACGGTTCAATCAATTGATAATAGCTGGCCAAAAATGCTACCTGCAGATACACTCAATAATAAACCCCCAGTACAGAAAATTCACCAGAGTACTCTCCAGGTTAAAGTGCAAGCAATTGCACTGACTGACAGACTTCCTCGTCCCCAGAGTCCCGAGGAGGTGAAAAGTTTCCTGAGTAATATTGCTGAGCTGCCACAGTAGGATGAAAGTCTCTGTGCTTTGTTTAATAAGACCAAGGACCGTAGCTGGAAACAGTGAATTGTCAGATACTGAATTCTTTAGGATTACCGTGGTCCAGCCATACACTGAAGCAAACACACACACAGACACACAATTAATTTAACATCATGTTACAATTTAATTTAAACAGGCAAACAAACAAACAAATCCAGCATTATGTCACAATTTAATTCAAACTGTTCCACATGCAAAATGTTTACATTACCAGAGCAAAGACTTAATCTTCAGTCATTTGAAGAGTAATTCAAAAAGAGTGACCAGTTGCTGAGAATTAAAAAAAAAAAATGTAATAGCATCAGGAATAGATCTGTGAATAACAAAGTCCTTGGATCATTACATCCAGGATTGCTTTATAATTACTCGCAAGATGAAACGACCAAAGAATTCATTACCACATAAAATGGCACTCACTGTGTAAGACATAAATAAAAAAAAACTAAATTACTTTCACAGTACAAATACAACAAGAAAGGCAGACAGCGACAGTAGAAATTACATATACTTTACTATTACTATTTAATAGCTATGATTCGTTAAATGTACAAGTTTTAAGATGGTCTGTATGCTACTATAAGCATTTAAGTGGATTTTACATTTTTACAGAGGTTCTGCTGGAAGGTCCAGCTAAAATCATGCTGAATTCAATGTCTGCATTATTATCTCATCCTCTTTTCATGAAGTTGGCGTTTCTCCTTATTTTTTTTCCTCTCGGTTACCTGAAATACACGCCATCTGCTACCAACGAATGCTTGTCCATCACTGTAGAAAAAAAGAGAGAAATCCTGCTTCCCGCCATTGGGCTCTGGATACCAGAATGTTAATAAATAACTGATGAAATATTCATTAGTCCACAGTAAAACAATTTAGCCAAATACCATGCAAGTGTGTCATTGAATAATTAAAATGCCTCTTTTTTCATTAACCAGGAGTCCTTTTATATGAAAAAAATGGTATGAAGATTGATAGAAGGTGACACAATTTCAATTTAATTAATCATGGGAAAAGCTTTTTTTACTTGTCAAATGCAAGTGCGGCTGCATATATTTGCAGATTTCATCCAGGCTCGGACCATGTTTATGCAGCATGAAGTCAGTCAGCACCACATATTACTTACTATTCAGCTTGCATCAGCTTGTGGGGATTGTCCCTGTCTCAGCTATTCATTGTGTGTCTTTCAGTGGTTTGCAGGAACTGTGAAGAAGGACTCGTGCTATGGAAGAACCAGCCTCCAATCTTCTAGATCACACAGAATATTTGCAAACTGATTTGTTTTGCTATCACGACATATGTGGAAAATAATAGCTATAAAAATACATACGAACAACATATAAACTAAAATATCTAAATCAACATATGAATAATTATATAATGTATAATAAAAAATAAATAAATACTTTCAGCTTCCAGCTCCACTGGAGGGAAACAAGCAATAGAAAATCCTATGGCAGAGATATGAGTTTCCTACAATGTGCTACAGTCTTATCCTGATAAGCCTGGTACCATTTCTCCTGGTGCACAGAACCATTTCCATTATCCTTGGTGACTCATTTGGTAGAGCAATTCTTTCAGGATATTCTATGCAGCTCTTCAATAAATGCAGAACAGTGACAGCAGTAAGTCACTGTGCCGTGTATATGCACTTTATTTTTAGGACATTTCTAAAATTTATTTAGAAGCCGCTAATTAATTTCAATAACACGTTAGCTCAGTGTGTTTCGCGTGTCATTTTGATATTAACGATATTCCCTGGATGGGAAATGCATATGGTTTAGGGACCAGATACTGCCCACATGTAAGTGGTGTAATCATTGATTAGATTGGGTAGCTGTCAGGGGCCAGGCAAACGTATGGGGCTGGTCACACTGCAGCATCTCTCTTCTGTAGTTGTGCTTAAAAGCGAAAATAATCCATGTTTTCTGTTTTATTATTTTTTTGTGGGGGTGTGACAGTAGTGGCTTGGAGACAATGTAATGTGAAAATGCGCTATCCATCCATCCATCCATCCATCCATTTTCCAAACCACTTATCCTAAAGGGTCACGGGGGGTCCGGAGCCTATCCCGGAAGCAATGGGCATGAGGCAGGGAACAACCCAGGATGGGGGGACAGCCCATCGCAGGGCACACTCACACACCATTCACTCACGCATGCACTCCTATGGGCAATTTAGTAACTCCAGTTAGCCTCAGCATGTCTTTGGACTGTGGGGGTAAACCGGAGTACCCGGAGGAAACCCCACAACGACATGGCGATTACATGCTGAAAATGCGCTATACAAATAAAATTGACTTGAATTGAATTTTTACTAGGGGTGGCAGTGCTCACCTCTGTCCATGCACGTTGTTTCCTGGAAAAGGCTTTCATTTTGGTAACTTAAATATCTAACATAGATAGAGGGAATAAAACACCCAAATTTGTGTTGGTGTCTTCAAAGTGATTTCCCCAGCCGGCAGTTAGCTAGCGGGACTGCAACACTCTCGCTCCAAGTCCACACTCTGTGCTCACGCAAGAAATCTTACGGCAGATCTTTAAATGGTGTGTAAAACGTTTACATGTGATGAATTGTTTAGACTTTAGATTAGGGGGATGCGAAAAGGTTTGTAAATGACTGCAGTGCTGTGATAGCTGCCACTGCAGGCTGCAGTCTCTCTGATGCACATGAAGTTATCAGCCCCCATTCACCTCTATGCTAGGAGCTTCATTATCTGTTCATGATTAACCAATATGTATAGATAATATAGTCTGATACAGACTAATTGGCAAAACTGAACTGCAGTGCACTGTAGATATCGTCATAATGCATTACAATGGTCAGTCTAAGAATTAATAAAGCATTACATCATTAAAGCATTAATAGAGCATTACATCATTAAAGCATTAATAGAGCATTACATCATTAAAGCATCAACAGAGCATTATAGCATTAAAGCATTATAAGTCATTTTTATTATTAATTTGATGATTAATCAAGTAATTGTCTATTTATATATGTAGCTGGTATAAACAAAGTGATTGCACTTTCAGCCATATATTGGTGCAGTAGGACACATAGCCTTATAAAGCCAATAATAATTAATAATGATAATAAATATATACACATTTATTTTACTGTAATGTTCATCGTTTTAATATATATTTTCTCTCTTGTATAAAATATCTTAGCTTTTTAAGGGAGTACACATGCAGTGTTCCATATAGCTATGCCTAAAGTGTACTGTATATGATGTTCACATAGCGAGGGCAGCATGTAACCTGGACGTGTATAGAATTAAATTTTGAACACTTAAATGTAATATTAGTGTATTTTTCATGCTTTTTCAGCAATAGTATATCTGAAGAACACTTATATTAACCCTCTAATATCTTAAAATTAGAAGTGAAGTAAAAAAAAAAAACTGGATTGTTACACCTATTTCCACTTTTTTTCAAATACTTGTGCAAATGCTGGGTTCTCCGCACATCTAGGCTAATCCAGGAGACTAAAGCGAGCACAGATTATAGTTATCTATTGCTGACCCCCTACCATCAAAGATAGGCTAGGCTAATCCAGGAGACTAAAGCGAGCACAGATTATAGATATCTATTGCTGACCTCCTATCATCAAAGATAGGCTAGGTTAATTCAGGAGACTAAAGCGAGCACAGATTATAGTTATCTATTGCTGACCCCCTACCATCAAAGATAGGCTAGGCTAATCCAGGAGACTAAAGCGAGCACAGATTATAGTTATCTATTGCTGACCCCCTACCATCAAAGATAGGCTAGGCTAATCCAGGAGACTAAAGCGAGCACAGATTATAGATATCTATTGCTGACCTCCTATCATCAAAGATAGGCTAGGTTAATTCAGGAGACTAAAGCGAGCACAGATTATAGTTATCTATTGCTGACCTCCTATCATCTAAAATAGGCTAGGTTAATCCAGGAGACTAAAACGAGCACAGATCATAGTTATCTATTGCTGACCCCCTACCATTGGATGAGCATGGATGTCTTCTTCTAAGATGTTGTCCTGCTGTTGTGATATTCAAGGTGACTGCATTTTCTTTCATTTTAACGTGCTGTGCTCCCATATAACTGAGCTTTTTGTTCTCTGGACTCTCCAACTGCTCTCCAGTAGTAACTAACAAATGTAATTCTTGGTACCACAACCTGAAATGTAATAATACTACTAGGATATTCATTCAGGAGAAGATCAGCAATATCACATTTCAAGCATTATGAGTTTGAATTTGGCCTTTAATCAGTATAATGACAGTTTTCATGTTCTCGTCACTCCGAACACCACCTTCTCAACATGCCTGTGAAACACTAATTTGATCACTTTTTGGAAATTAATGAGAGTATGAAAGTGGAATTTTAACTTCTTATAATACAACTTGTATCAAAATTAATAGGGAATAATCAAGAAGCCCGTTCATCCATCTTCTAACTGCTTATGCTGGTCAAGCTTATACTTAAAGCTTGATCAAAGATTGTTGAATTATAGCTACATCAGAGACAATTACTCAGCCTCAAACGTTTGCATGCACAACATAATTGAAATTACTCAAAGTGACACCTTCTGTGATATCACAGCTGTGATATTATAAAAGAGCATCCTGATTTTCAGTGTGTTTAGGCTGAACGATACAATATGGCAATTGAGAGAGAACTGATAAATTGTTCTGTTCTGTTGTTTGTAAAAATTAATGGATATTACTTACATATACATATTTAAGAGTTGCTTTTATCAAAAACAACACACAATGCAAAGTCAGCAGCTAGGTTCAAAGGTTTTATTCAAGAACCCAATGGTGACAGCACTCAGCAGCCATGTGATCTGAGCCAGTGACCCTATGATAAAGTATTAATACACAGGACACCAGTCTTAGAATTTTGATCTGAATATTTCTTAGTGACTGATTCCTGCACAGTAGCAGATTATTACTGCACATGACGAAGCAGTTGTGATTTATCTGATTCACTTCAGCTTGCCTGTTTAATGGATGGCCTCAGACCGTCGGAACTGAAGGTTTGAATGTTATCCCCCAAGGTTTGGACTTTGCGTGTGTCGACCAAAATAGATCATTTACGATAAGGCAAGCTGCCATGTGGAATCACCATGTCTCCCACTCCTGATCCAAGCCACAATACTGCAGAAAGGCCTTGTGCTCTAGTGTAAAAATGCTTCTTTTACTGCTACAAATTTTCTGCGCACCACCAGTTGCTTGAGCTGGGAGATTCCTTGGTTGCTCAGCTGATCATCTGCTGTTACGTGACCTTCTGCACCCGAGTGATAATTCTGCCTCTGGGTCCCTTTTTATCGCCTATCATAGTGGAAGAACGTACAGCATTCCTCTACTTCATATGCAATTGAAAAATAATTGTGAAAACATTGATAATACTTCATTGAGACATATTTCTTTTAGTTTTCTTCCAATAATAGATGCTTGCAAGCTCTCTACTATTCAGCATCAAGAATTGATGTCCCTTGAAAATGCTAAGAATTGATCCACAAGTAGCAGCAGGTTAAAATTTCCAGCATAATTTATAGTTTAACACATTAAAAATAATCTAAAACCTATATGAATCTGCAGCTTTACTGCGATTGAAACTCTACTAACTTCAGTCTGATCAGCTGCACCAAAATCTAAAACCCTAAGAAACAGGATATTTTCCTGTACCATCAGCAGTTTTATATTTTTCTGGGAAAAGGTCAGCATTTGCTTAGGGTCTCTTTTGCTAGTTTGAGCATCACTATATAATGCAGGCAAAGGCACAAGTGCTGACACACCTCCTCTGCCATCTGCCATTGGTCTCTTCTCCTGTAGAGGTGGGCTCACAGTGCTGACACACCTCCTCTGCCGTCTGCCATTGGTCTGTACTGCTGTAGAGGTGGGCTCACAGTGCCGACACACCTCCTCTGCCATCTGCCATTGGTCTGTACTGCTGTAGAGGTGGGCTCACAGTGCTGACACACCTCCTCTGCCATCTGCCATTGGTCTGTTCTCCTGTAGAGGTGGCAACTTTCACTAAAACTGGACTACTCGTCCTTTTTTGTCCTTGAAATCACAGATCACGTATTATCTCTCATCAATATCTTAAACCTTCCGGAGATTTCTTTTTTTCTTTTATGCCTACTGACATACTTAGCCTCCTCTGTGCCGGTATTTTGATTATACTTCAAATGGCTGGCAGCTAGTTGCATGTTTCAAGAAATATCCAGATAAATAAAAAGCAAACAACACAGTAGACATTTAACATTATGGTGTCACGGGCTGTACTTGAGGAGCTGGGCTCCTTGAGGAGCGCTGCAAGCTTGCACTCGGAGGAGGGCTGTGGTAATTCTACAGCATAGTTTAGATTGCCTCAGTATATAGAGACACTTACCAGCACCCCATTCATGACTGCTTATCTTGGTTTGGGTCGGGGGCCGTAACCTGTCTGCATAGGGGATATGGCCGGCAGCGTACCGACTCTCACGCTTCAGGCAATTTGCCAATTTTCTTTTGGATTGTGGGAGAAAACTTGATGTAATGCTTCACCTGCAGAAAACCCGTCGCAGAAGGTGATAGCGACTGCAGAGACCTTATCGTGTGAATAACCCAAGATTCTTCAGAGAAATTCATGAAAAGAATTAACATGTTGCTGGTGACACATAATGAGGACTTAACGCAGGCTGCATTTGATGCCTTTCTTCCGTGGAAGTTTTAGTTACTCTGCTCTGTTAACATTTAGAGTCATCTCCTGGGGAAAAATCCATATTTTGACCTTTACTGGAGAAAAAAAGAACTGGAAGAAGTAAAATTGCTACCAAGAACCAAGGCATGTAGTGTGTGTTTGGACTCCTTTTGTGTACCATGTACAATATCTTCATAAATAATTGTAAGCACACCAACTTTGGATCATTAGACATACTTTTAAAGTATTCCAAAAGTATTTAACAAAAAGTTGCCTTCTAAACATAAATGTTTCAAATTAATTGCACACTTTAACATGCTAACTTCTAAAAATATATATGATTATGTCTGTGTGTGCGTCTGTCTGTGCGTGTGTGTATGCCTGTATTATGTATACCATTATGTATACCATTATATATAGTACGATGTATACCATTATGTATACCATTATGCATACCATTATATATAGTACTATGTATACCATGATGTATACTATTATATATAGTACTATGTATACCATTATGCATACCATTATGTATTGCATGGCACTAATGAAACCTAGCTGATGAAAAGTGAGTAAGTGGGTGCCAATATTGCCTGACACTTCTAGGAATAGGGGTTAAACTCCCGGTGTGCAAAACTTATAAGGTCTCCCCCATGGAGCATCTTATTGTTTTATTTGGGTTCTGTTTACATTCCTGGAAATTGTGTCTGGGATGCGTTTTGCAGCCCCCCCCCCCATGACCCTGATCAAATTATACAGCTTGAAGATGGATGTATGGACAATAATGGAAAAGTGCATTACAGATCTTGTGTGACTAATGTTACATGGCTGCAAATTGATAATACAGTACACTTGAAATCCCTCAGCTATTGGCTGCTGTAATCTGTTAATGTATATATGAATACATTCCATGTAATATATTTTCAAATATATTGAAGTAGAACCAAATACAATGTTGTTTCCAACGGGTCGCCAAAAAAATCCTTTTGTTTCTCTGCATTTCATTGGTATTTTGGTTTTATGCTTTATGCCAGACCTTTAATTTGAAAACCAGAATATTTAATTAAATTTCATCAAAGCCTTTTTATATTCATGGGTCTTCCATACTGTGATGGCAAGTGAATGACACAGGAAACACACAGCGATTTGCTCTTTTAACACAGCCAGCTAATTTGACCCACTGTCACCAGCTCAGCAGGTGGCACTGGACACTACAGAGCCCCCCAGCCAAAAAAGACCATCAGACCGATGCCAGCATCAGAGTCCCTAGCCCCCCCCCCCCCCCCCCCCCCCTCAATTCTGCAGGGGCGGCTGTAGCTGCCTGTTCTCCACTTCTCTCATCTCTGTGCCTGGTGTCTCTGGGAAGCAGGCAGCGGTCCCGTACATGTGGTGATGACCGGCTCTTTGGCATGGAAGGGACCAAGTGATCCTGGTGCTCCAGCACTGCATGCCTTTCTAGCCCAGTACTTACAGGTAGTCCGCCACACTGCATGAGCCCACCAACACTTCAGAAGTTTTGAGCAGAGGCCCTTCCTTCACTGCAGGTTCCCCTGGCAGTGTGCATTTTGGAACATTTCTGCTCATCTCCTGCTGCTCCCCTACTGAGGCCATGGGTGAGCTTCAGGTAAACACCACAGCTCTCAGAGGTAATCCGCTACACGCTCTCCACTGATGTCTGGCTTTGATGATGCCTTAAATCCCATGTCCACTGAGGTGTGGATCTTCTGCCTGAACATAAGCATGACTGATGTGAACTATATGGAGTTCTGCATGTGTGCTGGTGTCAACCACATGGCCCAGGAACTTTACCCACTGCTGCTAATTGCACTTGATGTTGGGACATGTAACAACAAGGTGCACCATACAGAAGCCACATGGTATATATTATGTACATGGTATATTAGGTATATTATGGTATATTATATGGTATCTTAAAATATATATGGTATATTATGGTATATATTATATAAAGATGCATTACATAGCCCAAATGTAACCAGCCAGTCATGAGCCCTTCCCAGCGAAAATAGCATAGACATGCTGAACTAAGCTAGCCCAGTCACAGGACCAGTATGGAGGATACAAGAGAGCAGATAGGAGTCAGTCTTGAGATGGCAATAGTCAGCACAGAGCCACCAGCTGCCATCCTTCTTCTTCCCTAGAGCTGCTGGATGGCTTGATGGCCCCTGTCAATGCCACCTCCTGCATTTTCTCCTCCCCTGTCAATGCCACCTCCTTCATTTTCTCCTCACCTGTCAATGCCACCTCCTTCATTTTCTCCTCCCCTGTCAATGCCACCTCCTTCATTTTCTCCTCACCTGTCAATGCCACCTCCTGCATTTTCTCCTCACCTGTCAATGCCACCTCCTGCATTTTCTCCTCACCTGTCAATGCCACCTCCTGCATTTTCTCCTCACCTGTCAATGCCACCTCCTGCATTTTCTCCTCAGAGGCCCCCATATATATTCTGCCGTTATCCTCTGCCATTTCAGTTGCAAAGGAGACCCACTCTGTATGGGGCAAAACTCTTACTCAGGTCAAGCTCAGGCCCCCTGGAAGCTCCGCGATGAAAGGCTCTTCAGGCGAGACAGAACTCATGCTCAAGGCTGATAACCTTAATGAAGGAGAGGAAGCTGCCAAATTCCCATTTTGGGCAGTCCCCTGTCATTGACCATCCTCGTACCTGTTTTGTTTTTTAACTCTCTGCTATCTCATCACACCTTAGAGCAGCCCTGATAGAGGTGGTGGATCTGGTGTTGCTCATTGTCTGTTAGGTCTCCTCTACACAAGAGAGGCGGGGGCTGGAGAGATAAAAAAGTAACTCTCAGGAGACATGGATTCCATTGCAGGGAAGGCCAGGTTTCAGGGCAGCGGCCCCCCCACTCAACATACTCAATCGATCCAGTCTGCTCAATGCTCCAATCTAAGTATACAAATTAAAAGAAAAGCTAACAGCAAGGAAAAATAAAAGTGAATAAAATGCATTTATAATGCAATATAGAAAAAAGTATAAAAAATACCGTGTTTGAGTGTCTGTGTGCACCTGGAGCTCTGCGAAATGCGATTGCCATTAAACCCTGGCATCTGAATGCCTCAGGTCTACAAACTTGAAGTGTATCCGAAGCACACAGGCATCTCCACTACAGAACTAACTGTTCATTTAAAACAAATAAAGCCGAACACAGAATTCACAAGATGTCAGAATCAGTACCAATCTGTGCATTTTCCTAAAATAGTGACTTTGGCCCTAATCCTGAGAATTAGAAAAGAATTCACTTAAAAGATCACATTTTCAGTGAAATATCTCATCTCAGTACTACTTAAACATGTGTTACCCATGTGGCACCCATCCTCAGCACCGAACTTACACACCAGTGTCTAAAAGCAGGCATCCATCATTACTGGCCCCAATACCTTTATCACCTTATATCTAATACCAGTTACCTAATAAGGACCTTACTCTGAGGTCCTGTTCTCCTATTAGTTTTATTATGAACTAGCCAATCCAAACAGAGGACACAAACGAAAGGGATAGATACACAACACATAATAAACAATAAATTTTTTCTAGTACAAAATGAATATGGAAATTAGCTACAGTGTTGTGCTTGATGCCACCAACCAGCTGGTACTCGATGCTTCAGTACATTTCTCATTTGCATTGTAATAAATTCTGATGTGTTATATCCATTCAGCCTCTATAACCATGAATCATAAACCTGCAGCTAATGCAAGTGAGCGCCATGACAGTGCAGTGCAGCATACACACTCACACACTAAGGGCAATTTATAGACATCGGCAGTGCAAACTACACGTCTTTGGAGGGGAAGGTACCCAGAAGGGAAGCCAGTGCAAATACCTGCTGCATATGCCAATGACGTACATGTGGATTCGGATACAAACGCCAGTCCAGGAGCTGCAAGACCACGATACTTAATATAATGCAGTCATGCTTCCTCTAAAGCATAAAGCAAAATTCTGCATCACTTGCATATAACTTTAATTGAGTGAGGCAATCACACATATTATTCTGTACTATACATTAAGGTTTATTTTTATTTTTGTATATCTGTATTTATGAAAGGTTTATTAAGAAAGATTACATGACATCATCCAGGACAACTCTAAAGAGAAATCATAAAAGCTACACATGATTTTAGAGACCAAGCGAATTTTTAGGTTGCAAAAATGTCATGCGATTCATTTTAGCCCAAAGGAGTTGTAAAGGCAAAGGTCGTAAAAGCATTTAGCATTTTGAGCTTTTCCTTGCTGTCTAACTGTCTCTCCCATGCATTTAAAAGGTGTCCGGGAAAAAATCATTACAAAAAATAATAATCAAAAGAAGGAAAATTTCTCTGAATAACTAAGATGCTTTTTGAAAGCTTCTTAAAACCGAACAGCTGGGATCTACTTACGTCTCTGTCATAAAAATATTTCTACCGTTAACATAAATAACTCCAGTAGTTCTCTTTTCGCAACAATGGCTACACTTTACGAAGAGTCGTTATTATGGCTCCTCTGTCACCTTGGATGCTGGCAGACTTGCCCAGAAAGGTTATTTGCCTCACAGCTGCTGTCTGTCAGCTGTTGAACTTTAGTACATTGTCCTTCCAGAATAGCGATTGGCTCTAGTATTGTCTGAAAAGGTGACAGGAAGGGCAGATTGCACCTGGCTGACCAATGCTATTAAATTTACATGTAGAGGACCACACACAGTAATGGAACTGAAAGCTTGTTGCTTTGTCATAAATTTTAACAAGACTTTGCCATTACTATTCCAGCCCGGACCCCTGGGCTTTCCAAGTATATAAATGCAAACATTGTCTGTCTTGTTGAATGACACTTCCTGACATAAAAAGCAGCATGCTTACATGCAGCCAATGAAAATAAAGCTGTTGTTTTCTGTTGTCTCCCCCTGCATATTTATCGATCCAATTAAAGTGGTCCAACAGGGTATTAAAATATTTATCAATACTCTCCACAGATTGCATATCCTACGAAATATTCAGAAATAGCATATCTGCTTCTCCCAGTTTTATTTAGATTAGGTCCTCTATTAACATCAAATGTAGATTCTGACATTTTATTTATTAACAATAATATGGATTCAAGCACAAATACCAAAAAAGGTGGTTTGTACAGGCAACGTTTCTAGGTCAATTATACAAAACAGAAATACTGAAAAACACTGCGTAAGACCAGACAAGGAGCATCCGTATTGTGAGAAAACTTACTCTTCTTATTTGAAATACTTCAGCTGTCTGTTATGTCATCTTTGTTATGACACTGTGCCTGGCTTAGCTGTAGCATGCCTTGCTGATTTAGGGCTGTGAAAGTAAATATGTTAACGTGTGCGATTAATTTTAAAAAAACAGCCCATTATTTCTGTCCTGCTCCGATCGTCCGCTACTTCCATGTGCCACGCCCCCTCGTTAACCCCCCTGTGTATTTCCCGTGTTTACCAGCTGTTTCTCATTGTTGTCATTAGTCTAATGTATTTAAGTTTGCATTAGGTATGTTTTCCCTAGTCCGGTCAATGAAGTCTTCCGTCAGTTTTGTGATTATCTTGCATGTTTCTACAAATAAATCCCGCGTTCGTCGCCTGCCTGCTCCTGCTTCCTCGGTCGGAGCGCACGACAATTTTTCATTTGCATCAACACACAGACCAGACACAACGAACCAATAGATGAGCTTCTGTGGCACAAAGGCAAATGATTAAGATGATGATTATGGTAGTAATGTATCACGACACATAACGCATCAGGCCGTTACATATGGGACTATTTAGCTACAGACCAGTCAGAGTGCCCATGCAGACCCCTGTTTACTATCAAAAGCACCTACAATGGGGCAATGGAAGGAGGTCACCTGGTCTGATGAGTCGCGTTTGTCGTATCTTGTGGACGGCTGGGAACATGTAGAGCATCTGTGGGATGCATTGGACCGACGAGTCCAATATATGGCTAGAAGTACTGTAGCAAATGCATCTAATATATCCCAGACCTTGACATGCACCGTTTATATGAGATAGTCAGCATTATTCATGTTCATAAGCATTTAGCTCATAGTTTATATAAATGCACCACTTTATATAAGTGACCTCCAACCTGGTACTTTGAACTGCTTTTACGGCCATTTAACAGCTGTTTGAAAAAAAAAAAAACATTTTTTTTGTAGGCAACCGTCTTCACAGTCATGGACCAGTATATTCACCCAACTAGCCACTCATTAAGCATCTTTGTGATGCTCTGGATTAGCACACCAATATCAGATAATTTCACAGAGGAGAGCATGATCCTACAGGCCATCCATCCATCCATCCATCCATCCATCTATCTATCTATCTATCTATCTATCTATCTATCTATCTATCTACAATCTGTCTGTCTGATTTATCCAACATGTACTATGTGGTACACACACAGACACACACACAGACACTGTGTGTGTACCACATAGTGCATGTTGGAGTATATAGACACTGAAAGAGAGAATGACATCACTAACTCTAATCCCATTCCTCCGAAAGCCCCACTAATGCACTTTTCCCCAAGCGCTCCCCTAGAGAGGAGACGGGAGATTCAATATAATCACACTCATGGTCTATTTAATTATTGACGATGACTCCTCTGAACTATTCAATCACAGCTCTGTACCTCCATTTGCACTGAAGTATTAATAAAGCCAGAAAGGTAAACGGACAGTTCAGTCTAAAATAGAAATTGCACGGTGAATAAACAGAAAGCCTCTGTATATTCCAGCTGTTTCACCGCGATGCGGATCCCAGTCTGATCCGTCGAGAGGGTGTGGTCTGCTCGGACATACCGAGGTGCGGATCCTGGCCCCGACGCGCGGAGAGAGTGTGGTCTGCTCGGACATACCGCGGCGCGGATCCCGGCCCGACGCGCGGAGAGGGTGTGGTCTGCTCGGACATACCGCGGCGCGGATCCCGGCCCGACGCGTGGAGAGGGTGTTGTCTGCTCGGACATACCGCGGCGCGGATCCCGGCCCGACGCGCGGAGAGGGTGTGGTCCGCTCGTACATAACGTAGAGCGTATCCCAGCCCAACGCATGGAGATGGCGAACAGCGCACACATAGGCCCTGATGCCTGATGCTGAATTTGGTTAACTGTGCGCACACAGACCCTGATGCTTGATGCTGCATTTGGTTAACAGCGCACACACAGAGCCTGATGCCTGATGCTGAATTTGGTTAACAGCGCGCATACAGAACCTGATGCTGGATTTGGTGAACAGCGCGCATACAGAACCTGATGCTGGATTTGGTGAACAGCGCGCATACAGGGCCTGATGCCTGATATTGCATTTGTTTAACAGCGTGCACACAGCTCCTGATGCCTAATGCTGCATTTGGTTAACAGTGTGCACACAGATCCTGACACCTGATGCTGAATTTGGTTAACAGCACGCACACAGACCCTGATGCCTGATGCTGCATTTGTTTAACAGCGTGCACACAGATCCTGATGCCTGATGCTGAACTTGGTTAACAGCGCGCATACAGAACCTGATGCTGAATTTGGTTAACAGCGCACATACAGAACCTGATGCTGCATTTGGTTAACAGCGCGCACACAGAGCCTGATGCCCGATGCTGTATTTGGTTAACAGCGCGCACACAGAACCTGATGCTGCATTTCTTTAACAGCGCACACACAGACCCTGATGCCTAATGCTGCATTTGGTTAACAGTGCGCACACAGATCCTAATGCCTAATGCTGCATTTGGTTAACAGCGCACACAGAACCTGATGCTGAATTTGGTTAACAGCGCGCAAACAGAACCTGATGCTGCATTTGGTGAACAGCGCGCATACAGGGCCTGATGCCTGATGCTGCATTTGGTTAACAGTGCGCACACAGATCCTGATGCCTAATGCTGCATTTGGTTGACAGCATGCACACAGAGCCTGATGCATAATGCTGCATTTGGTTAACAGCATGCACACAGAGCCTGATGCCTAATGCTGCATTTGGTTAACAGCGCGCACACAGAGCCTGATGCCTAATGCTGCATTTGGTTAACAGCGCGCACACAGAGCCTGATGCCTAATTCTGCATTTGGTTAACAGCGCGCATACAGAACCTGATGCTGCATTTGGTGAACAGCACGCATACAGGGCCTGATGCCTGATGCTGCATTTGGTTAACAGCACACATACAGAGCCTGATGCCTAATGCTGCATTTGGTTAACAGCGCGCATACAGAACTTGATGCTGCATTTGGTGAACAGCGTGCACACAGAGCCTGATGCATAATGCTGCATTTGGTTAACAGCGCACACACAGAGCCTGATGCTGCATTTGGTTAACAGCGCACACACAGACCCTGATGCCTAATGCTGCATTTGGTTAACAGCGCGCACACAGACCCTGATGCCTGATGCTGAATTTGGTTAACAGCATGCACACAGACCTTGATGCCTGATGCTGAATTTGGTTGACAGAGGTACACAGACCCTGATGCCTAATGCTGCATTTGGTTAACAGCGCACACAGAGCCTGACGCCTGATACTGCATTCCATTGTAACTGTGACCTGATGCCCAATATGTTTGCCCTGTGTTGAAGCCAAAATTGCTGTTTTTATAATTTTGTTCATCCACTCTGTTTAATTAAAACCTGTATTACTTATGAACTCAGATAAAGTCTGTATTGCATATGTCACACTAAATAACTGCACTTTGTGTTGAGAATTCCCTTATTTCATGTTCACAGATTTTGTTTGCATTAAAGGTGTTATTGAAAAAATGAGCACAAAATGTTTGCCATCAGTGTCTGCCACTAATAATTAACAGTAAACACATCACAGGCTTTTGTTTGAATAGTAGATCACAGCCATGTAAATGGATATCTTATACCACTAACACTTGAATACATAATTTACAGATTGTTTTAATTGGCTATAATTGCCTTGATTTGATTTTTTATGCAGACTTGATGTAATGAGAAAAATAATTATAGAATACGAAGAATACAATATATGCAGAAAACAAGCAAACCAATAAACAAACAAAAAACCTGCTACTCTCCCTTCTGTTTCTGTCTAGTTAAGATCATTCAGTATCTGAATTGTTTGATAATTTATATTACAAGATTTATTTATTGGTTTGTTTATTATAAAAAAGATATAGATATTTTTTATATATTCTTCTCTCTTCAGACCCAGACATAAAGCGATTTGCATGGCATTATCCTATTTCAATCCAAAGGCATGTTCAAGACAAAATATATCTCCTATTTACAATTTTAATTGAAGTGATCCAGTTGTGATGGGGAAGCAAAAATCTGGAGAGTAATATTACTGCCCAATTCCATAAGCATCTTATCTCCTGTCCCACAAACACCATCTTACCATGCTGCTGGTAAATCCATGTTCCTTCCTTCCTTCATGATTGTCACCCTGTTCTTCAGTATCTGCATGGGCTGCGGGAAGTTTGAATTTTATCACAGTTTGGGACTACGGCTTTACTAGGACTGGGCTGGAATTTCACGGGAGACGTTGCATTTGTTTGAAATCTCTCGGTTCAGCTTGATTTTTTATTTTTTTTTTTTGGGGGGGGGGGGGGGGAGGCATGGACAAATACGGAAAGCATTGATCTTGTAACTGTGGAAGTTTTCTAGAAAATATAGTGTTACCTAGATGTAATTTCAGATAAACAGCAGCGTTAGTAGTCATACCAACTGCATGTTTATATATGTTGGAGATGACGGAGGTGTGGGAGGTGAAGGGCAATAAATGCATATTGATTGTGTGGGTTTAAGTGTTTAAAATCGGGAGGGCGTGCATATGCTGTCTCCATGGCAGAATTAGTTGATGCTCTTGTTAACGGAGAAGGTTGCTGGTTTGAGCCCATCGGGGGACACGCTAACCTTTTGGGAGCAGTGTGTGGCTCAGCGGGTTAGGATGCTGTGCATGTAATTGGAAAGTTGCTGGTTCAGATCCCAGGGTCAGCAGAATAATTTCACCATTGGGCCCCTGAGCGAGGCCCTTAACCTCCAATGACCTGACCCCGCTTTCTCAAAAAACAATAAATAGAGTTATGAAATTCTATTATATATAACCGAGAGAGCAGAGAAGAGCAGGGTTTAGTGAGGGAATGTCCTGCTTGTTGTTTTAGTGTTAGGGCCATATGCAGCGGTCCCTGGTTTCATTTTTGATTGACAGCCTTGAACGGTTAAGAGGGTAGGAGTAGCTGTCAACAATGGGGCTGATTTTTGACAGGTGACTGCTGTCGCTGATGTTGCAGCTACTACAGGGGCACCGGAGAGATGTCAGGGCCAGCGCCGGCACCAGACGCCCAGCAACGGGACCAGAGGCCCAGCAACGGGACCAGAGGCCCAGCAACGGCACCAGACGCCCAGCAATGGCACCAGACGCCAAGCAACGGGACCAGAAGCCCAGCAACGGCACCAGAGGCCCAGCAACGGGACCAGAGGCCCAGGAACGGGACCAGAGGCCCAGGAACGGAACCAGAGGCCCAGCAACGGGACCAGAGGCCCAGGAACGGAACCAGAGGCCCAGCAACGGGACCAGAGACCCAGGAACGCCAGGGTGACACGTTTTATTTGCCACCGGCAAATCTCTGGATTCTCCCAAAGCAGTGTTCTAGAATAATTTCATCAGAGAAATATTACGTATGCTCATCTATTGGTTATATTTGTTTTCAGGATGGACAAAGGAGTAAATGCTTTAGTTGAAGGCTCATCCATCCTGAGGGTCTGACTTAGAATCTCAGATGCTTTTTCCTTTACTGCCTTTAGCTGGGACTGGAGGAGAGGTCAGCTCAAGAATATGCTATTGTCAGGAGAGCACAAAACAAGATCATATTCCAGTCCCTCAGAAGACGAAATAAAGAGCCTTTTTATATTTTTCTTTCAGATGTAGAGTTCTGGTTGAATCACAAGTACTGGTGGGTGTGTGTAGGGGGAGATGATACAATTTTCACAGGAATTTATTGAAGGAAGGAGCAAACTGAAAGAATTACAAATAATTGTTGCAAGTTGGGCTGCTTGTAGGGATTGTGAAGATATGCTGGGAATTCGTGAAAATCAGGGGATTGTGATCCATGTGCGTCGCCAAAGGCATGCTTGAGTTGATATTAACTGCAAAATGATGAAAACTACTACCTCTCATTTTACAACTGAATACTTTAACTGATAACTATAATATTTCTAAGAATATAAACCCAGACTATGGCCAGTACCCCAAAAATCAGGCTAGAGAAGGACAGCTGGACTGTTGACGACCTCTTCCCACACCTTAAAGTGCCATAAGCACACAAGACACCATTCATGTTTTCAAAGTCCAACTGGCAATTAGGTGACCAAAGTTCTCCCTGTATGGGCTTCAGTAAGGAGGCTTTTGGTAGCCAATAATATAATAACTGCCAATAATGTAACAACTGCCAATAACATCATTTTTTCGATTCTTAATGTAATAAAAGTTGATAATATAACACATGGCCAATAATGTAACACATTTTCTGAACCAAAAGCATAAAACATTTAGCTGATTATGTAATATGTTATTACATTATTGGCCAGTTATTACTTTTTCGACTCCTATTACATGGAGAACTAAGACATGTTACGTTATTGTCATGTTGTTACATTATTGGTAGTTGTCACGTTATTGTCATGTTACTACCTTATTGGTAGTTGTTACGTTATTGTCATGTTATTACATTATTGGTAGTTGTTACGTTATTGTCATATTGTTACATTTTTTGTAGTTGTTACGTTATTGTCATTTTGTTACATTATTGGTAGTTGTTATGTTATTGTCATGTTATTACATTATTGGTAGTTACATTATTGTCAAGTTATTATATTATACGTTATCGGTAGTTGTTACGTTTTGTCATGTTGTTACATTATTGGTAGTTGTTACGTTATTGTCATGTCATTACATTATTGGTAGTTGTTACGTTATTGTCATATTGTTACATTTTTTGTAGTTGTTACATTATTGTCATGTTGTTACATTATTGGTAGTTGTTATGTTATTGTCATATTATTACATTATTGGTAGTTGTTACATTATTGTCATGTTGTTACATTATTGGTAGTTGTTATGTTTTGTCATGTTGTTACATTATTGGTAGTTATTACATTATTGTCATGTTATTACATTATATATTATTGGTAGTTATGTTATTGGCCTCTACTTGGCAGCTGCCTTCACTGTAGCCTTTCTGACCTGTGGCTATGTCTTAGGTAACTTTCCGGAAAATCTTCTTTTTCACAGACAATTTTCCTCTCCTCTGGTGTCTACCAGTGGTCCCCAGTATTACCTCAGTGGAGCCCGGTATTACCACCATTTCAGGCAGTGACTCTCTTTGCAGCTGTAACGCTGACTGAGATCCTAAGCATCGCACATTCAGACACAATGTCCCTCACCTCTGTTGGGGGTGTTGTTGCTATAAGCTGAAGTCTGTAGTGAGGCTTCAGGCAGACTTACAGGAGTTAAAATGAGATCATGGTTCGGAACATGAATTTGCTACATGATGAACAACGTAATACAGCTTCTACATGTAGTAGAAGGCAAATTGGCAAATCTGAATTGTTCGTAGTATCTGTGTGTGTGTGCCTGTGTGTTTTGTGGTGGGCTGCTGTATCATATACACTGTATACAGCCCAACAGCCCGGCACAGGAAGATCAATTAGAAGAGGATTTGAATGCAGCTGTTATATTCCTGTACTAGTGGTCATTCACATTGCTTTTTTAGTAAAAATCATTTTGTCAAACATTACTCTTTTTTATTTGCCATTCCTTGGCAACCATTCTCTGCTTTTTAGGAATTTTAAATATTTATATACTAGTTAAAATAACTTGTGTGGGGTACCTTTTTAAATATTGTAATTTCTTGCTTTATACTCTATACTATGTTTTTCTCCTCTCTCCAGTAGGTTTTTCAGTGTGTGTGTGTTGCTGCTGTGCAAATTAAACCGGGACAGGATTTGGCATCTAATATATTCTTGTCAATCACGCTGGTAATACTGTCTGTAAGGTGTCGCTATTCCTTGCCTTACTCTTCTCTAGATCAGTGTCAAGAACAGTAAATAACAGGGCAAATTCAAGGAAATTTAATATGACACACATGTTGTCAAAAGCTGGTGACAACGCCAAAGGCACTTCTTCAGTATCCTCACTGAGACACTTGTGTCTCATCCTGTTGTTTTTTTCTTTAATGCCTTATTTTATCAATATCACATAATGCACTGTCACTTAGTTAACATTTTGGGAGGCTATATAGATCATAATTCAGTCACACTGGAGGTAAGATAAGATAAGATAAGACACGGCACGTCGCGACACGATGCGATACAATGAGATAGCATAGGAGAGGGTAGGATAAGATCAAACTAAGATGGAACTATATTGATACCTGTGGAAGGAAATTTCTTTTTCACGGAGCACCGAACAAAATGGAAAAATGGATAATATATGTAGAAATAAATACAACAGAAAAAAATCTAAGGAAAAACTATTCATGCATAAAGGAGAATCAGTAGAAAAATAAAGTAGGAGATTAAGTGATAAATAAGATAAATGTGCAAAACAATATACTGCTGCGATAAATACTGCGTCGAGCAGCTGCTGCGCAAATGGCATATACACGTTCAGTGTGCATTCACAGTACATTTATGCAAAAACGCATTTCTTATATATGGGTAAATGAGAGCATGTGTAGCCCTCAGTTTTGCATTAGGAAGATGAATCTGAGATGCATCTGAGAGTGCTCCTCCTCTCAGCGATATCTGTGTTGAGGGGCTGCTCTTTATTGTCCATTACGGAGAGCAGTCTGGACCTCACCCTTCTCCGCACTGCTGCTCCCACTGTGCACTGCAGAGCCGGCCTCCTTAATCAGCGGCTTTAGCTTTGCAGCCTCTTTCTGCTTGACATTACACCCCCAATGGGCAGCAGCAAAGAGCAGCACACTGGCGACAACAGGCTGAAAAAATATGCTTAACAATTTGCTGCAAACCCCCAAAGGACCTAATACCGCTCAGGAATTCTGCTTTGCCCTTTCCCATAGAGTGTCGATGTGTAATATCGTGCAAAGGTGGTCGTCCTTCCTGTCAGTATTGTTATGGTGATTACATTCTTATATGTAAATTATTTGACATCCTGATGATTTGGTTTTTACATTTATACACTTTAAATATCTTTGCAGGATGACTTTTCAACAACATGCCATCTAGTCCTGTGAAAAGGATTTGCGCTGTAAGCACACATGAACATATTACTGACATTTCTAGCCATTATATAACTGCACTTTTATTTCATTTAACCTGTGTAGTTTCTCTATTAAACCAACAGAGGACAGTATACGTCCTCTTTTCATGAGAACTATACTGAACAAAATAAATGCAAAACTCAACCTAAAGTCAAAGATTTTATTGAAAAGAAATTAATAAATGGAAATCCGAGAAGTGAAATGCATTCACAAGGCACAGAAAGATGGGGTGGCTTGTGGAAAATAACTCCACGTTTATACCTGGGATGACCACCATTTGCACATCTCCTCAGAGCCGATCAGGCTGTTGATTTTAGCTTGTGGAATGTTGTCCCACTGCTCAACCTCTGTGTAAAGTTGTCTAATACTGGAGCGCTGATCTAGAGCATCACAAACAAGCTCGATGGGTGAGATCCTAGGTGGGTATGCAGGTCGCATGGCCTGTGAATGTGAAGTTGGCTGGATGTACTGCCAAAAGCAGAGGAGCTTTATGGGCCAGAAATAGGCATTCATCACTCTGGCAAAGCTCATGTGGGCAACCCTGCACAAAGCATGGCAACAGCTTGGTCCCAAAATGCGAGTAATCTGGGGTCATTGTGTTACTCAACAATGGAGAAGATAGACGCAACTTGTTGATATGCCATATGTGTACAGGAGATGGATTACCAATACATTAAAAAATGTTAGTTTTTACTCTGCAAATCTGAAAAACCTATGCTCGTTTTACACCTACAAAGAAATAATAGATATGTTTTTTTTTGGATTGTTGCAAAGTGTAAGCAAAACCAAAAGTCTTCCATTTATATTTTTGTTTTGCATTTTTTTTTACTTCGCACACACACGCATATAAGTATATAAGTGTATTGTGTCACGAGGATGAAGGGTTTCGGCCCTGAATTGACGGGCACCTCTGCTCTGACAGTCGTGACGCCCTGTGAGCTAGTGAGCCACAGAAAGTGGCGTCATTGACAGGTGTACAAGATGGCAGAGTAACAGGAAAAGGCGTACTACGTCTGCATGCGTCCCTCAGTAAAGCAAATTCAAATTGTACATGTTTGTTTTTACATGTTTGTTTTTTTTTTTAAATAATGGTCAATGTCAAGCAATTTTCTAGCTGCAAACATTAAAAATAATTTTCATTATAATTTGCATGCAAAAGGTTTACTTTAATATATATATATATATATATATATATATATATATATATATATATATATATATATATATATATATATATATATATATGATACTAAATAACATTTTTTTGTAGTTCAAAACCCATACTGAATAATGAAATATTAGGCTGTGAAAATCAAGTCAATGAAGAAAAAATGCTTTAAATGTGCTGCATTTGCTAATTCCTGCTATCACGATGCCATTTGCCGTAATAAATGCTACTGACAGAGGAAACCGACTGCCTGTCAGGGCTGTATTGTAAGTAACTCTTTTGTGTAAATTTCATAAAGACAGTCACTTAAACATGGCCTTAATACCAGCATCTCTGATCTCTGTTTCTGCAAAATTAGTCTGTACTAATCCTCACCTTGAATGCAAAGTAGTGTCTGTTTCAAGCATGGGAATTCAAGCAGCATAATCATTAGAAATGCAAATAAATAGTGTCTGTCATTTAATAAATGTGCCTGTAACCATAATAGCTGTATATTCCTTGTATATAATTCCTTGTATATTATTGTTATAATATCAGTCATTTTTGTCTACTGGTTAAGATACCTGTTGTATTTTGGCTGTTTTTATAAATGAATGCAGGCCCTATAGTAACATTATTGCCCTTAAATTGAGTGGCCATTCAGTACACATTGTCAAATTGGATATTTAATAAAAAAGACTGTTGACCTAAATTAATCAAAAACCCCAACATTTACCCCTTGACCTTTGTATTCCTTTTCCAATTTTATTCATATTTTTTAAATAAAATGTACAGTTTATGAATTTGTAACAATAAAAATATAGCCCTTTGAGTCTCTAACTGTAGCTTTCTTTATGCCCCTTCAGGATTTTTATACTTGTATTAACCACTTCAGTCAGCTTAGAGAAACTCAGGAGATTTAGTTAGTTATAGTCTGAGTATTTAGAAATAGAGGCAGTTCCTGCTGCCCTGCACTTTACTCACTCCTAATGCGAAAATACCCATTTTAAAGTGAGGGCACCAAATTCTTAGTGAGGTTTTTCCTGGAGATATTACTTATTCAGGGGTGTTATTATTCATTACAGAGACTATAGTTAGAGGATTTTCTTAGCATTGATCTATATGAGGCGGGTTCTGCTTATGAAGAATTTGGTCACATGCCGACTTAATTGAAGCATTTTGCCTCAGCAGCAGGCTAAAGCCTTTATTGTAATTTCCATGTTTATTTGACCACTATAAAGTTTCAGTTTTTAACTTTGATATTATTCTTTGCTTTTTACTTTGCTATAGATCCCTACTGTAAATGTATAAATGATAAAGATGGTGGTTATAATTTTTTTTTACTTTCTAAAGCTAAAAATAAACAAAAAGAGGCTGATAAATACTGATGTGGAAAGTTAGGGACATGAGTGAGTTGTACTTGTGTCACATAGAACATAGAGTAATTACTAAAGGTCAGTGTGTGTGTCTGTGTATGTGTGTGGATTAGGGTTATGTTACATGTTGGGGACCAAATGTCCCCCACAGTGTCATAAAAATCTGTTTGTTGTGGGGTCCCCACAAAGATCTGTTATTGCAAAAGTTAAAAAGACTCCTATTTAGTTTGGTTACTTATGGTTAAGGTTAGGGCTGGGTAGGGGTTAAGGTCGTCATGCTGGGATTGGAGTTCTCCTCATAGAAATGAAAGGAGAGTCCCCACAAAGATATAATTACAAACCTGTGTCTGTGTGTGGTGAATTGTGATTTAAAGCAGTTTTGTGGGGAATCATCAAAATCTTCAAATTATCTTTTGTTGCTAAATTTGTTTGGAGATCAGCAACGTAACACAACATAAAAATCATAATAAAATAACTAGAAGGAGCCATATAGTTTGACTAAGTCCATTAAATAGTTAAGTAAATGAATGATAATACACTTTGTATATTTGGCTGGCTTGAGCTAAATTAAGGAGTTAAATATATAAACTTGCTTTAAAGTCAGACCCCAATTACCAGAAATGTTAACCCTTTAACATCAGGCATTAAAATACAGGGCTTGATCAAAGTCTTTCAAAATTAAGGTGATTTTTTTTTATATATATAATGTCACATATTGGTTCCTATATTCATTTGATGTGAAATTCAGACTAATTTTCTTACTGAATGGACACTTTGAATTCATTCTGAGTTCTCCACAATGAAGATGATAAATGTGAGTTGGGGATATATGTTATCCTTTGCTTTATAAATAGCATATGGAAAATTAGCTTCCATCCAAACCTCGCCCATTACAACTGCCTGCATTGTAATGTAACTGGCTCTTGGTTGTATGGAATCTTCATGTTTTTATGTCTTGTGAAGGGATTTCCTCTGACTGCCCTCATTTCCTTCCACAATCCAAAAACATGCAGCTGGATGAAACTGTGTCTGTATCAGCTTCACACATTTTGTGTGTAAGTCTGTGGCCGGCTATGGAGTGGCCTTCTGTCTGTCCACTGGAGCCCTGCCTCATGCCTTCTGCCTCATGCCTTCTGCCTCATGCTTTCTGACTCATGGCTTCTGCCTCATGCTTTCTGACTCATGGCTTCTGCCTCATGCTTTCTGCCTCGTACCTTCTGCCTCATGCTTTCTGCCTCGTGCTTCCTGCCTCATTCCTTCTGCCTAATAATTCTGCACACATCGTACACACCAGCGAGCCATAACATTAAAACCACTCATAGGTGAAGTGAATAACGTTGATTATTTCGGTACAATAACACCTGATAGGGGACCCATTACATATTATGCAAGGGAACAGTCAGTTTCTTGAAACGGAAGCAAGAAAAATTGTTAGGATCTGAGTAGCCAAATTAAGATGTTTTTATGACTGAGTCAGAGCATTTCCAAAACGGCAGGTCTTGTGGGGTGGTCCTGGTATGCTGTGGTCAGTACCTACTACAAGTGGTCCAAGGAACGCCAACCGGTGAACCAGCAATGGGGTCATGGGGAGTGAAGGCTAACCATCAGGTCCGACCCCACAGCTGAGCTCCTGTAGTAGAAATTGCTGAAAAGGATAATGCTGGCTATGATTGAAAGGTGTCAGAACACGCAGTGCATGGCAGCTTGCTGCATATGGGGCTGCGTGGCTGCAGACCGGTCAGAGTGCGCATGCTGACCCCTGTCCACTGCCAAACGCATTTACAATGCACAAGTGGGCATCAGTGGGATGTGCTGGACAAACAAGTCCGATCCATGGAGACCTCACCTTCCAACACGCAGGACTTAAAGGATCTGCCGCTAACATCTTAATGCTAGATACCACACTTTCAGAGGTCTTGTGGAGTCCATGCCAAAAATGGTTCAGAGCTGTTTTGGTGGCACGAGGGGGACGTACCCAATATCAGGCAGGAGGTTTTAATGTTATGGCTGATCAGTGTGTATAAAAATTGTATGATCAGTATTCTGCTGTATGATGGTCAGAAAAAAAACATCTTCCAGCATTTCAGCAGTTTTTCCAGCTTGAAGTAACAAGACACACTCAAACTTTATGTATAAGATTCTTTAAAAATTAAAGCCCCAATCAATTATTTATCTGGACCAAGTCTGTGTCTAAGGATACAACAATACGGGGATTGAACAATATGGGGTAAAACGTATTGTGTGAGATCACAAAATGAATAGGGAGAATTGCATTTAGCTTAAATAAAACAATTTCTTTAAGTATTTATTCATGTGGAAATAAGCTGTTATATTGATTTCAATAAACTGCAGTAGTTATATCAATGGAAAGTGACTGCAATATATTCAAAGATCGTGCATCATTTTCTCTGTATGTTTTGGTTGAGCTTCCAATGACTGATTGGGAACGAGCAGGAGTGTCGGAGAGGCATGGATAATCAGGGGGCCCAGCACTTTGTAAGGGCCTCAAAATCAACCCACCCCCCCACATACACACCTCGGCAAAATCAGCTGAACTATTGAAAGTGCCAGATGGCTCAGGGTGACCCATCCTCAGGGGCACTGCGATATCTAGCTACTCCCCCTGATAACACATAAGTACAATTCAGCACTGGCTTTACAGCTAGATTTGTGTGTCCTTCCTCATGCCATGCTGTCACAATCTCCTCTATAGAGCAGCCAAGGGGTGCCAGTGGTCATACCCAGGAAGTGGAACACCAGGCAGCGGTACCACTTCCATGATCAGATTTTGTTCTGGTACAGTGCAATCAGTGAGTCGAGTAGATCCACCTCACTCATGTTCTTCTTATATTCTTTCCGCACAGTGGGGCAGGGGACCTTGGTGTTGGGCTTTCGTTCGGCATCCTACAGTAGCTGTCGACCGCAGTGACTGGGGGTGCCCCAGTCTAATCACCCAGAAGAACCACTGAGTGGTTACCTCACTGCCTCACAGCATGCATGGCAGTGTCGCCAATCAGGACCATCTTCTTTTCAAAAGATCCACGACCTGCGCACTCCAGCTCATTTTGGTTTATCCAGCTGGGTTTAGTTTATCCATTGCAATCTGAAGTTAGTGAATATATGTTAAGCATTTTTCTGGCCAAAGAGCGCTGTGTGCTACATATTTCATAAAGTACATCTTTGAGTTAACGGAATGTGAAGTGTAATTCTAGACACCAAGGACAGGCCTATCGTCTTGCAGCCACTTGGCCAGTACAGGGTGACAGCAAGATTATCCGAGAAACCATAGCACTTGTGGCAGGAGACATTCCAGTCCATGCCAGGGCACACATTCGTATGTGAAGGGCTCAGAGACACCCATTCACCCGATTGCATGTTTTGATCTTTGGGAGGAAACACAGGCAAACCAAACATGCACCGGGGAGGGGGTCATTCAGACCCCAAGCCTGGTAATGTGAATCTGCAGTGCTACTCTACACAGCCTCCCGCAATCCACAGGAAGAAATGAAAGAGAAGAGTGGGATATTAACAGTTTCATGAGAAAGAACCCTTGATTACGATACTATCCACGCAGAAGTGATGTGGTAAGGGAAGACAGAACTGAATCAGGCCCGTTTTTCTAATATAAAACACTCTGATATTATTTAAAAAGAATATAAAAAGATATTTAATATTTCCTTAAAAGAATAAACTGGCACAAAACTGTATGGAGGGGGGGCTCCCCATTGATGGCCCACTTCCTGCCTAAAGGTTCCTCCTTAACAGCGAGGACCCCAGGCTGCTGACTGGGCCAGTCAGCTTGACACAGAGTAAACGAGCTACGGCAGGGAAGACTGGCACAGCTGCTGGCCTGGAGATTAAAGGATGTGGTACCAGGTTCTAAGGACCAGGCAACTAGGAGAAACACCTGTATTGCTTTTCTGGTGAGCTGTAGATGTTTTTTCCTTCCCTGCTGCGGCATCGGAGTCTTGTAGAAGTTGGCTTTGCAGGGGACCCCGACCACATCAGCACTGGACTTTCTGGACCACAGTCTGGACCTCTGTCTGGCCTGGGAAACTCATTGCCATCCCCAGTGGTAGATAGTCCAGGTACAGAAAGCAAGAATCCAGACCAAGATTTTGTTTCAACCAAGCAGCTGAGTACTCTGTGACTGCGATTCTTTATACTCAACTTATTGGTTGAAACAAAATCTTGGATTTGTACTTTCTGGACCTGAACTTTCCGCCCCTGGCCGTACCACCATATAACTTTGAGACCCAGGAACTAAAGCAATTCTCATGGTCCATTGCTATACTAGAATGATTGTCTCTGATTTACAGCATTAATAATCCACCACTTCTACAACAGAACTTATGTCCTGTCTTTGTCCCTGGCTTATGGTCTGAGCAGCTCGGCCTGGCTGCCTACAAAGTCATTGTGCTAGATTCATTCATTCATCCATCTTTTTTTCATTAATGCTCTAATTGTCACCATCCACTGCAGTAGCCAAAAATAGTAAGATTAGTATAATTAATAACTGAAAATCCAGTCTGATAAAGCATATGGTTGTACTGTAATACAGATAAGCTCTTCAAAAGTCAACTTCTCCAAAATTTAAACTGAAAGCATAAAAGCAAATGTTGAATGGCTGTGCAGAGTCCTTTCCCCATCTCCAACTGGGCCCAGCTGGATTACAGATTGTGCAGATTAACCATAGAACAGGCAGATGGGCAGGAAATGGAGAAGGACGTTTGATTTTCCAAAAACAGTGTTTCTGTAATTGCTTCCCTCACCTAGATGACAGCTTTTCAGGATCTAGTGGGCTTGCAGAAAACAACACAGAACATTCTAAAGAACTATGGGAAAAATGTATGACACAGGGAAGCTATGCAAACTCCATACAGGCGCGCAGAGGAGACGAGATTCAAACAATCAGCCCATGAATTAGGCCGAACTACTGAGTTTCTGTAAGAGCCTCATTCTTTATCTTATTATTATTATTTAAATATCCATTCGCAAATGCCTCTGGGTCACGCATCCCAGTATAGCATTTCCACGGGTCATCTGCTGAACGTCATTCCCAGTAGCTGCCATTCCCCCCTGGAGTCATGACTGTGGGGTACCGTTATAAATCAGAGGGCTTGTCACCTGACTCGTCCATGGATCTGGTTGCATAGTCTTTAATTACAATGAATTTATGCTTCAGTATATATATCATCTGTAAAATGTTTATAAATTAGCATTTGGGCGCCCTTTACCCTGCTTAGCGGCAGATATCTCTTCCAGCAGACATATTCTGATCGCAGTAACTGGAGCAGCGTAGAGGTAGTTTAGCCCACGGAAGCACAGAATGCGTTGTTTCTTTTTTAAGCGCATGGACTGTTTTTCTCAGTAAAAACCTAATTATAATCTGCAGTGGAGGTGATTTATGTGTGTGCATGATATTTTGATATTTGCATGTTTTTTATCAATTTTGAATTGCATCTATGGGAATATGACAGAAAATATTCAACCAAACATCTACCAAATGACACAGTTTGGTGGGGGGGGGGGGGGGGGGGCTGCTAACCTCATGCTTATATGAGCCGTTATCATCGGTGACCAGCAGAGGAAAGAAAGGAGTAAAATTCTGTTGTCTACAAATAATTTTCAGTAGGTGGGGAGGAGAAACAGTGGGGAGAATGTGGGCAGTAGACGGAGAGAAGGAGGAGAAAAGGCAGGGAGAAGGGGTCTTTTCTCCTCCTTCTCCCTGCCTACTCCCCACCTTCCCCCCACTCTCTCCATGCCTTCTCCCCGCCTACTCCCTGCCTTCTCCTCGTCTTTTCCCCACCTTCTCCCCGCCTTTTCTCCTCATTATCCCCGCCTACTCCCTGCCTTCTCCCCGCCTTTTCTCCTTCTTCTCCCTGCCTACTCCCCACCTTCCCCCACTCTCTCCCTGCCTAACCACACCTTTTCCCCTCCTTCTCCCTGCCTACTCTCAATCCTTTCTCCCCTCTTTCTCCCCTCATTCCCCACCTACTCCCCACCTTTGCCCTGCCTTCTCCATGCCTTCTCCTCTTATTCTCCCCACCTACTCCCCACCTTTACCCAGTCATACCCCCCCCCAATCCCCACCTTTTCCCCGCCTTCTCCCTGCCTTCCAGTACTTCCAGTGAGTGTTTTTTTAGGTCCAAAAAACATTTTTAGGAGAGTCAGTTTTCCATAGATTGTTGAAGCACCCTAAATAAAAAATGTTATCTAATACTAATGGAAAATGTCTTTTTTAAGTTATGTGCATAAATGACAATTATCATCATCTTTAGTATTGTGAAGCTCATCAGTGTAACCAGTATTTTTTGTGTATGTGGCATGTTTAGAAACATAGAGACATGGATGAAACATTAGAGGGAAATCGTTTGTTGCATAATCACACCCACAAAGTAAAATATAACCATCAGACATTCTTCCTCACATGTGATTGTTTAGTTAGGAGTTGATAACTGGGTGATTTTTTTGCATAAGCACAATGAAAAGTGAATAAAAACTCCAGCTATGTGAGTCAAGCTGGATGGAGTGGAAATGACTTAAAATACATCATAGTACATAGATGATTTATGGAGCAGAGCTCTTGTGTTTGGGAAACTGCTGCACTCAAAAATGTGCTTTTTCAACTTGCTGAAAGTCTGTATATATCCCAGCATGCCCCCCTCCCCGCCCCCCAAATAATGTTTAATCCTAATTTATTTGCACTTTTATTTATACCTGGAGCTTCATTTGTTGCTGCTTTCAACGGTGATGCAATGATTTTGGAAATCATGGTTCCATAGCTGGTGTTTATGCCGAGCCGAAGATGGTCGTGGTGCGCTGACATCACCCAGCAGTCCCGGAAAATCACATGTCCCTTTTCTTTTACACAGACTGAGTTTTGTGTGATCACTCAGGGCTGAATGCAACATCAGAACATACATATATATATATATATATATATATATATATATATATATATATATATATATATAAAGGACTAAAAAATGAAAGGATTCAAAAAAACACTGTAACTTCAGCAGTTTTTCTTCTTCTCCTTTGCTGGCTCGTTAACTACAGAATTTATTTTTAAAAAATAACTATTTCCTTTTGCCTCATATTTAAGGCAGGCTTGCTGTTTTGTTTTCCATTTTCTCTGCAGAGCACTTCTTTTGCCTCTTGTGGTCATTCCCATTAGTTTTTTTCTTTTACACATGTGGTAGTATGATTTTGTTTTTACATTATGTTACCAGTTGTGCATTTCTGCTGTCATTCAGGAACACATTTTTTTGGAGTCATGAAATTTAGAATGTTTCCTTACCTGAGGGACCGTAAGGAATAGCAGAACAAGAACCGGATTGATGTGCTTCACGGCTATGCTCTGTCTTAGCATTCACACTATGAGATTAGGCCCCCAGTTGAGTGGGGGTGTAATTTGGCCTGCATGGCGGGTAACGGAAATTGATTTCAACAGACAGGGTGCACTGCGACTTCACCAGGAGACAATCATTCTTAGAAAAGGATGTGGATTTGAATTTGCATCACTTTAGATTTTTCCAGTTAGAAAAAAAAACGTATTCCATTTTAACAACCGCTACCTAGAATGTTCTGTGTCAACTATGAAACATAAAGGCTTATAGAAAATATGTCATAAAAACATATTTTTTTCAGGAATTTTATTGCAATTATAAGATTAAAACTTGCACCCAGGGGAGTCAGAAGGACATGGATGCCCAGGCAGAGTCCTGACTGGCAAAATCTACTGAAGAAACCATTGAGACTTTTCGTCAAGGGCCCAGAATTTATAACCCCCGTCAGGACCTAATAGATATTTGAAAACACTTTGAAAAATCTATTAAAAAATATACAGTAAAACCTCTGATTGCAAGCATAATTCATTCCAGAAATGTTGCTGGTAATCCAAAACACTCGTATATCAAAACAAATTTTCCCATTCAAAAGGATGGAAATTCAGATGATACGTTCCAAGAACCATCGGCTGAGTCGTGATCACATGATGCTCGGAAGACAAAGCATATACATAATACTCGAATTGCAAGACTTCGCTTATATATCAAATTAAAATTTATTTTAAAAATTTGCTCATCTTGCAAAACACACGCAAACCAAGTTACTTGTAATTCGAGGTTTGACGGTATATATAACTAAAATATCACATTTTTGTGGAGTCCTTTTATGAGGAGGAATTTACAATTTTATTGTTTTCTTAACCGTACCAAACTACGTGCAGTAGGCTTTGGGGCACAAATAACCAAAATGCTTGCGCTACTTAATTAATTCAAGAGCTTGAAATAGCAAACTGAGAAGAAGAAGAAAGCAGATAATGCTCACAGTTTCGGTATTTATGTATTTTGAGGGCAAGTCAAGATAAATTTAGTATACGGTACACAGTAAATTAAAATAAAATTTTAAATAAAGTGTGCGAGTATTCCGGGCTCTGTAAATCGTACAGGTCTGAGATGACATCATAGTTTTACTTGATTTATTGTCAACCAATCTACGTGGCAAAGGGTTGGCAGGGACAAAAATGACACAGGAGAGAGTTTTACAAAGTGAAGAGGAAAAAATCTGTCAAAATACTGCACGAAACAGGCATTTAGTCATGGGCAGGTTAACAAAATAAAATAGAAAACATTTAAACCATAAGCAAACTCTCTGCATGAGAATGAAAGACTTGATCTGATTTTTCCTTGTCACAGGACTTCCATGTCCTTCGATAGTTTTATAGATTCTTGTTTGTTTTCCCCCATTAATAATCTGTTAGGATATATGTCTGTCAAAATGTTTAAATGAGGCAGAAAGAAAGAAAATGCTTTTATCCTTTATAACTAATCCATATTTGTGTATGCAAAAAAGCCCCAATACGTGATTAATTGAAACTGGGTTTGAGATAAAAGTAGACAAATCATGCACAGAGGTATAAATTGATAGATTCATACACAAGCCCTTGTGACTCGGTTACATAACCCTCATGGGGTTTGATAGAAGATGCTCTTTGTTAATTCAACAGAGGTGTTAAACCTCTCTAATCTTTTTAAATCATGCATAGCTTTATTCCTTGTAAATCACTGAAGCCAGACAGAGGGGCATGAATAGGAAGGCTACACAGATAGAATAGCAGAGAGATTATTTATTCTGAATTTATGAGACAAATTGTTGACATTTGTATTCTGCGATGCACCTTGGAGTATGTTGTATTTTGTTTCTGTTCTTCAGAACAGTCAAATCCTTCCAAATATGTTGATTGGTTCGTGCTAATGGTAACTTTCGTGTGCCGTCTTCCCCATTGCAGACGATATCCTGTCACCACATTCAGAGGCAGTGCACCGAGTGACAAACTGATCAGTATTCATTATTAAAAGATTCTTAAAAATGTACATAATGTGCTCTGTTGTAAGGACCAAAAATTGTGACATGGCTACCAAAAAGTTTTTCTTTCCAAAAAGCATCATCAAATAAATGTTGAACAAAAAAACAGAATAATTTTCCTTTGTTATCATTTTGGCCATTACTGCTGATTTACATTACAGCACAGAATCCCCAGAGGTGGTCAAACAAATCAAGACATACCATGACTACTCTTGCTTCCTTCCAAAAATACCCCCCCCCCCCCCCACTGACACAGGATTTTTATAAAGTAACATTTGTAACAATAAACAGTTACATAGTTACCTTGCTCTTATTCAAGGACTGTAGTCATCTCTTCATTTACACACAATGTTATGAAATATTCATGCATCAGTGTTTTGATTACTTCAGTGCCAGTCCTCAGCATAACCTCTAATAAATACCAAACTTCACACTTTTTGGAATAAGAATATGTGATTTACGTATCTATGGACAAAAAATGATGTAATCATACAAAATTTCATCCTTCCATAACCAGCTGTATAACAAAACGTAACATTGCTAATAAATCTGATACACAAAGGCTCAGCTCAGAAAATGTGTCAGTCAAGTCAAAAGCCTTTTTTTCTATTTTAGTGTGTATCAGACAAAAAACATACTAGAATGTCTTTATTTCGAACTTGAAATTTGGGTCTAAATTTACTTTAAAGTACTTCACTAAAGGATCATTCATATTTACTTAAATTTCAACTTTTAACATGCGCATTTGTATCAAAGGCCCCTTTAGTATATTGCAACAGAATCTTTAAAATTTTATATTTAAGATTAGTGTTCGTTAACCTAACTGCGAAATGTTGCTAGGAAATCTTTCCATACTAAAATGTTCCATGTAGTGAAAAGTATGTACTATTTCCAAACACTGATCCAAATCAGTAGGCCTCAGTCCTGGTCTAGGAGGTGCGTAGTATGTGTGCAGTAAATGCTTGATGGGAACTGTTTTGCTAACTGGGACAGTTTCAATTTCTGGTGAATGCAGTGCTAAGGTTGTTATTGTTCACTGAGACCCTGTAATCCTGCATACTCCAAAGCCTGCATTCACCACAGCTGAGAATCACTGACTTAACATGTGGCTTGTAATAGAGTATATACCTTTAGCATTCATTATCACACATTAAAACAATCCAGTTAAGCCAGTTTAACATATGGCCTTTTACATTTGATTTAATTTGCATAATTGTATAGTGATAGTGTATAATTGAAAGATGGTAGTACTGAAAATAATAATTGATATCTATTGTCATTTAAAAGTATAACAATTTTGCAACTTCTTTTCTTAATGGCATTAATGAGTGGAAAAAAGGGGAATTAAAAATGTTTTATACAGCTTGTTAGATAGAAAAGTAACAAAGCCATTAATGATGCCGATTATATTACTGCCTTTTGCTTGAAATGTTGTATGACAATAAAAAAAAAAATACATATTCCAGACAGTAATACCTATTGTTGACTTCCTTTCATTATATAATGTATATATATATATATATATATATGTTTAACGGACACATACACACACACACACACACACACACACACACACACATATATATATATATATATATATATATATATATAAATAATAGTGATGGTACCAGTATTTCATACTATTGTACAGCATATTGGAATTTACTCACTGCTGACATTGAATTGCTAAATTACCCCTGTGGTGAGAAAAACACTTTTAAATTTCCAATTATTCCCTAAACAACAGGAAGACCACAGCAGTATATGATTTAATTGGGCAGAAATGGCTTTAGCGATACAAAGAAAATGTCAAAGTGCTAACTTATTAGCCCATTACCTCAAAAAAGGAAAGAGAGCAAAAATAAAAGCTGTTTGTCTCCAATATTAAACTTTTGAAATCCCTAGATCTTGCAGCAGGTGGCCTTGGTGAAGGGCCTGCAATGGTAGCTGATATGTACAAGACAACATTTTCTGTAATTATACCCTGTAATATCCACGGGTGAAGTACCTAATCAAAACTGTTCATCCATCCACAAATCCAGTAACAGGGTCATGTTGGGAGGGGGTTCGGGGGCTGCTACCTTTCCTAGGACTGGATGTTATTCCATGTCAGGACATGTTGACAGGTGAATTGACAGCATTTGATTACATCTGTTATTAATTGTGTTTGCAGTTTTGCGTAGAGAATCAGGATCGGATGTGCAAATGGCCTCAGAAGCAGACTGATGATAAAGTGCAGAAGTGGAATACTGACCACAGTATAACTCAATACAATACAGTACAGTACAGTGCAAGACAGTGCAGTATTGTGCGGTGCAGTGCAGTATTATGTGGTGCAGTGCAGCAGAATGGGGTTGGATGGCTTGGGGAGAGTAGCAGCCCTTGACATGGGGGGTGTGGGTGGTGATGCACTGGTCACACTTTCAGAGTGTGGGGGTAAGAAGAGTGCGTGAGCTGAGTGGGGGGGGCATCCCTGATGATGGACTTGGCCTTCTTCTGGCACCAGGAGAAGGAGATGGATCGCGGCTCGCTAAGATTGCAGTGAAAAATCTATCAGGCTGTTCGGACAGTGCTGTGGAGGAGTCTAAGGTCCAGAGAAGATGTGGTGGCCATTTACACTGTGACGCAGTGACAGAACTTCATCTGTGCTTTGGTTCCCAACCAAATGCTCTCTAGCCTCCTCAGGAAGAAGAGCCTCCACTAATCCTTCCTGACGATACAACTGGCTTTGCCAGTTTTTGTTTTGTTTGGGGTCTATTGGTTAAAAGTTCACAGACTCGGTCATAGATGGAGCTGCTCAGACTGAGGTCTCTCAGCTTCAACATCACTTTAACGCTGTCAAAAGCCGAGCAGTAGTTGATGAACAGCATCCTGACGTTAATGCTTTACTTTTCTAATGTCTCGGAGCACCGTGCATAGGGAGAGGTGACATCATCCACGGATGAACAGTAGCGGCCCCGGGGCTGAGGAGATGTTGAGGTTAATGCGCGATATGAACATCCTTTCCAGGCACTTCAGGACTGTTGAGCTTTAGTGACGGGACAGTAGCACTTTAAGCGGGAAACAGTGCCTTTCACTGTCACAGGGATGACTATGGTTTTCTTAAAGCGTAGTGGCACAGTGTACCAAGACAAGGATGAGTTGAAGATGTCAGCAAACACTCGAGAGAGCTGTGTGGTGCATGCGTGACAGGATGCCATCAGGGCCGCTGGCTTATTGAGACTTAACCTATTCGATGGCTTTACTCACGTCAGCCTGTAGACCGGCTGCGAGGCCTGGAGACGTCTTCATGGTCCCCGTGACCAGGGTGTAGGAGCTCTTTAGCTCATCTGGGACCGAGGGGGGCTGCTGTCTGTGAGCACAGCTGCTGAGATTCTGTAATCTCTTATTGCATGCAGGCCTTTCCACATGCAATGGCGATTATAGCTGCCAAAGTCAATCTGCAGCTTTTGTTCAGACTGCTTCTTTCCAGCCTTCATAATCCTCCGTAACTCATACCTGCCATTTTTATACATGTATCAAACTTCTAAGCCAATCCATCCAATGACAGAAATATATGGTATTGGGTTAGAGACAGCAGATCTTCATTTTAGAAACACTTTAATGGGGACTTTGCAAAGTTATCTGCATAAAAATAATAGGTTTGAATTGTTTTATTTCTATTTTGTAATATAAAAATTACAATTTTAACAATAATGATATACATCTGATTGTGCCCACAAATACTCTAAGGTTTCCCATCTGTGCTCAGATGAATGTTGAAGGAGCCTAATTAGCCAGCTGGTGATTAATAAAGTGCACATCACAGCCAATTAATTTAATACACCAACACGGTCAGTATTAATAGTGCCTATTTTAAGACATCTCCAGCTACTAGGTGACAGTTCTTAAACATGGCTGTGAATGATTCTTGTCTTAAATTTAATGGAATCAATCAGACCAAATAGGATAATTCTATATTTGTTAGACAAATAAGCTGCAGTCTGTCCTGATTCTGTAGTAAATATGCATCCCCTGACATTTAAAGATGTGATTCCACTAACAGTAAGTGCATTAATACTTCACAGGGAAGATGGGCAGTAACTGAAAGCAAGTAACATTCGTATAAGTGTCTTTCTTTAAACAGATCTTCACACTTATACGCACACAATTATCTATTAATTGTTTTGGAACTGAATTCTTCCAAACATTAATAAGCTGCTGACAGATAGAATCGTGAACATTTACAACATTCATCCATCCTAGTGGGAGCATAAAGCACCAAACTGAGATGCCAGTTCATCATCATACAAAATGCACATATACTTTATGGGCAAATTAGAGACACTAATTAGCCTGACTGCATTTCTCTGTACTGAGGGAGAAACCAAAGTACGTCACGGAAACGCAGAACACGTGGAGAAAATCTACACCAGGGCCAGATGAAGCCCATGTAATGCTCTAGGTGTTGCCGCAGCACATCACAAAAGACCACATCACACCACAGCTCAGCCGACCGCACCACATCACCACAACACATCACACAATACCACATCACAACACACAACAGCCTACTGCACCACACCATATCAAAACAAGGCCACATCACACCACAGCTCCCCCCACCACACAACAGCCTACCGCGCCACATCACCACAGCACATCACACAAGACCACATCACACCACAATCTTTATGGTGTTTTAACATGAGTAAATAATTAGTCTAAATGAATCCTGGCAGTTCAATGACAGTCCAATTGACAATTTTTTGGTCACCTTCTGCCAGTCTAATAGCATTCTTGACACCTTTCCTTCCCATACCACCCTATACCTATTCTGTACACTGCAAAGCGTAGTCTCATTTTGTCTCCGCCAGAGTGCACAGCACACAAGTAAAATTGGCTGGCTACGTTGGCATTCCCTCAGTAGCTGACGACCCACTTTACATACCCTTCCTGCGCCGGCACTGCAAAGGGTGCAAGGACTTCTAAGGGCACAAGCAAGTCAATCTCACTTTGTCTTTGTTTCGAATGTGAATTTTCATGCAGAAGGGCGAGTTGGCCGCTTTTGCCAGTTGGAGTCACTGAAGATAAGAAAATGATCATCATTCCTTTTAACTGCAAAGAAGCTGGGCTAGAACAGAAATTAAATTACTTGGAAAAGTTGCTGGAACTATCAATACCAAGATTTGCCCAGTGACAAAATAAATTGAAGTTTTTAAGAGACAGCATCTCGTTTTAGTCAGTTTATTTTTCACTTGATTGTATATTCATTCATTCACTCATCCATCCATTTTCCATTCCCCCAAGCCAGGGAATAACCCAGGATGGGGTGCTAACTCATCGAAGATTGTATAATCAGACATTCTTCAAAATGTTTTATTAGATTAAAAATATATCCATCCATCCATCCATCCATCCATCCATCCATTATCCTCCGCTTATCCAGGGTCGGGTCGCGGGGGCAGCAGTCTCAGCAGGGAAGCCCAGACTTCCCTCTCCCCGGCCACTTCGTCTAGCTCCTCTGGGGGGATCCCGAGGCGTTCCCAGGCCAGCCGGAAGACATAGTCTCTCCAGCGTGTCCTGGGTCTTGTTTAAAAATATAAACAATGCAAAATAGATATTTATTTGTTTCATAGTAGTTTCACTTAATCTGCTTTAAAAATGTTTGTTATAAAGCATGACCAGCATGGAAAACAATTATATGTTTTTTTGCATTTAAAAAGACAACTTTTTGATTTTAGAAGAAGATTGTCAATATAGGAGCGGCATGGTGGTGCAGTGATTACCACACACCTCTGGGACCCAGGTTCGAGGAGTGCATGTGTGAGTGACTGGTGTGTGAGTGTGCCCTGTGATGAGCTGCCCCCCCCCCATCCTGGGTTGTTCCCTGCCTTGTGCCCATTGCTTCTGGGATAGGCTCCAGACCCCCTGCGACGCAGTAGGATAAGTGGTTTGGAAAAGGGATGGATGGATGGATGGAGCTCCAGCACTGGGTGGCATATTTCCTCCGTATTTTCTTTCTCTTGCAGATGTATTAGTAGATTAATTGTTATCCTTCAGGCTCTAATATAACTGTTTCTTCAGAGACTATTTACATCTAAAATGTAGGTAGGTGATGGACAGATAGACACCTTTCTAGATGGTACACCCCACCTAGTCCAAATCTTGGTATTCCCACGGAGGAGATTTTGGAGTAAAAATCAGCTCACGTCAGTCTTGTCTACACTGAGCACTCAACCAGCGTTGCCTGCCTTGGTATTTATGTGCCCCTTTATAAAATCTAAGCAGCCGACCAGCATCCTCGCCAAGTCTGGGCTGGTGGGACCCTAGTCTCGCTTTTCAGGCTACAGGTCCCGGAAGGTGTGTTAAGAGACCCTGCCAGGGTGACTATAGTGAAGCATGTCTGACCCAACGGCTGCCTGCTCCATTCCACCATGCGGGCTGTAAAAGTATAAAAAGGCCAGAGAACAGCTCATTTGTGGGCTGGAGGTGCTACAGAGTTTCACATTTTAACATTATTTTGAACAGCATATAAATGTGCCAACAGTCACAACAGGCACATTTGGGAATGGCGAGAAACTGTCTGAGCAATTCCTGCCACCAGGAAACATCAGAGGGAATATACAGAATTCTTTATTTGTAACCGGATCAAAAATTCATCAAATATGGAATAAATGTTTTTGTCGAGGACAGAGTACACTGCCAAGAAAAAAAGCATATAATGACAATAACATACATTTTCAATTAATCAAACATTTCCAGATAATTACATCTCTAGTCAACTTAAGGAGCTACTACTATTAATGAGGATATTAATATATTTACCACTTAGGAAACAGTAAAAAATACATGAAACCCTTATACATCAGCCCTGCATGCACCGCCACCTTATCTTGGTGGGGGGGTGGGGGTTTGTGAGCCTTCATGATCCTAGGAGCTATGTTTTCTGGGGAATTTGCCCCTGGTAGGGTCTCCCAAGGCACATTGGTCCTAGGTGAGTGGCCAGACTAAGTGTGATTCAGAGCACCTGCATAAAGAAAAATAAAACAAAGGATAATGTTACCCTGTCCGAATTGTGGAGAATGGGGCCCCGCCCTGGAGCCAGGCCTGGGGTGGCAAGCACCTGGTGACCGGGTCTACACCCATGGGACCCGGCCGGGCATAGCCCGAAAAAATAACATGATTCCAGCTGTGGGGGGTTGGGTGCAATGTAGATTGGGTGGTAATCAAAGGCAGAGGCCTCAGCAGATCAATTGTCAGCGGGCAAAACTAGCTCTAGGTACATGAAACAGAAACTCATCCTGAGCTGGTGCGGGAGGTAGAGAAATACCTACTGATACTAGAAATCATCGGGTTAGCTTCAATGCACGACTGGGACTATGGAACCAAACTCCTGGAAAGGAGATGGATTCTATTTCACTCCGAAGTTGGCCATAGTGAACGGCATCGAGCAGGGTTGGGGCTATTTGTAGCCCCTCGGTTCGGTGCCAGTGCATTGGAGTTTACGCAACTAGTCGGTCTACGTTCCCACCCTCACCTATGGTCATGGGCTCTGGGTAATGACTGAAAGAACGAGATCATGGGTACAAGCAGCCAAAATGAGTTTCCTCCGCAGGGTTGCTGGGCTCGGCCTTAGAGATAGGGGAAGGAGCTCGGACATTCAGGAGGAGATCAAAGTAGAGGTGATTCAGACATCTCTCTATGATGCCTCCTGGATGGCTGCCTGGGGAGTTGTTTCAGGCATGTTCAACTGGGAGAAGCCCCCGGGGGGAGACCTAGGACATGCTGGAGAGATTATATCTCTCTGCTGGCCAGGGAATGCCTTGGGATTCCTCTGGTGGAGCTACAGGAGGTGGCTTGTGAGAGGGAGATCTCTTGCCCTTGCTACCCAACCTTGGATAAGTGGCAGAAAATGAATGGATGGATGGACTTGTATATCATCGCGCAAATGGCAATGCAGCATTCCAGAAAACTTAAATGTATCTTCTCTGTTGTCATTATTGTTGTTCTTCTTCTTGTTACTTTTTCACAAATAAACTTTACAGAAGTATCAGAATGTCCCACAAGGCAACTCAATCAACTGAATCGAACACTGAGTGGAATGCTTCTCCCCGAAGTTGCTGGACATCGTAGTCGGCCTGTACACCGGTACTGTGAGTGCTGTGCAGAGTGGAGGGAGAACCACTGCGTTCTTCCCAGTTGATTCTGGGGTTTGCCAGGAGTATGCTCTTGTTCATATTCTGTTCAATGCTTATATAGACTGGAGGTTGGGCAGGGTCATGGGGTCCAGCGGCTGCGGGGCATCCATTGGTGAAGAAAGATTTACTGATCTCGACTTTGCCGACGATGCCGTGATCTTAGCGGAGTCAATGGAGGCTCTGATTGGGGCTCTCGAGAGACTGAGCGAGGAGTCTGAGTGTCTGGGATTACGGGTGTCCTGGATAAAGACCAAGATCCAGGCATTTAATGACTTCTTAGGCACAGCTATCAGTAGTGTGTCTGCCAGCGGGAAGGATGTCGGCCTAGTGGAGAGATTTACGTACCTCAGCAGCAACATTCATGTCTCTGGTGACTCTTCCTATAAAGTCAGCAGATGGATTAGAAGGTCATGAGGTCGCTGGAAAGGGGTGTGTGGTGCTTCCAATATCTTTGCAAGAGGACGATGGTCCAAATCATTACAGTCCTGGTGCTCCCTGTCTTGCTTTATGGCTGTGAGACATGGACGCTATCCAGTGAGCTGAGATGAAGACTGGACTCCTTCGGTACTGTGTCTCTTCGGAGAATCCTTGGGTACCGCTGGTTTGACTTTGTCTCGAATGAGTGGTTGCTAGAGGAGTCCTGAATGAGGCACGTTACCTGCATTGTGAGGGATCGTCAGAAACGGCACTACAGCCATATGGCACATTTTCCCGAGAGTGATCAGGCTCGTAGGATCCTTGTTGCTGAGGACCCGAGTGGCTGGACCAGGCCAAGGGAACACCCACATAACACCTGGCTGTGGCAGATGGATGGTCATGTTCTGAGGGTGGGACTGAACAGTGTGTCTGCCTGGGGGATCGCTGGCCGGGATCCCGAGGAGTTTCTCTCTGTGGTGGGTGCGGCAATGCACTGCATCAACGCGTGCTTCCCGCCCTGACCTGACCGGAGACGTTACAGAAACAAGTATACATTTAGTTAACTTGAACATTTCCACTGATTTCAGTTCAAAGTGATGATAACCACTCAGTAGAATTACTAAGTAACTACTTAGTAGATATTGCTAGGTAGTAAATTTAACACTGAGTTTAATGCTATGGTAGTAAAGTGCCGAAAGTAAGATAACATGCTCAATAGGATGCCAATTCATTAGCGATTACATACATACACCCACTCACACACACACACACACACATTATGTACAATACAGGACTACCGGTGATCTTTAAACTGTGGGAGGAAATAAAAAAGGGTCCAGAGAACCCCTGGACAACATGGGGAGGACATGGAAGTTCAAACCCTGAACAGAAACAACAGTATTACAATGCAGTGCTTTTGAAATGATTTTTTATGTGGCCGATAACATTTACTGTAAGTATCCAGACAAACGACAGTGAGACAGCTAGTCAGGCACGAAATGCACTGCTTTTGTATGTAGGTGATAACATTTAACCATCCATATGGATAGCAGCAGGACAGCTCATCAGACATGAAATGCACTGCTTTTGTATGTAGGTGATAACATTTAAGCATCCATACGGATAACAGCAGGACAGCTCATCAGACATGAAATGCACTGCTTTTGTATGTTTTTGTTTGTGGCTGATAACATTTAAGTATCCAGACAAACGACAGTGGGATAGCCAGTCAGGCACGAAATGCACTGCTTTTTATGTGGCTGATGTGAAGAAAAAGGGGTTTATTGGACTGAAAGGGAGCAGGGAAACAAATGAGACTGCGACAGGTCAAAACGAGAAGGCGAGTAACGGGGACGAATATGGGCAGACAGGAGGAGCGACTTCAGTGAACGGACTGGGGCTGACAGGACAAACGGGTACTTAAATACAAAGACTAATGGGGGGTAGGTAACAAACAACAGGCATGGTTCATCAGGGCTAATTAGGGAGGAGACAGGAGGGTATGGCAGATATGATGGGCAGGATGTAACAAAATGCACTGGTTTTGTATGACATTATATATGGCTGATAACATTTAAGCATCTACACAGATGACAGTGGGGTAGCTAATCAGACATGAAATGCACTGCTTTTGTATGACTTTATAATAATAATTGATACTTTATTGATCCCTCTGTGGGGAAATTGTCTTTACGCCTCCCTCAGCTTGCTCCATGTAGAGCAAGCTGTCCGTGAAGAGCTGCCACCTGCAATGGCGCCCAGGGAGCTGGGGGTTACAGGCCTTGCTCAAGGACCCACAGACATGCTGTGGCTGGGTTTGAACCTGTGACCTGCTGCTTAGCCCACTGCACCACACGCTGTCCCCAAATATATATAATTTTATATATGGCTAATAACATTTAAGCATCTACACAGATGACAGTGGGGTAGCTAATCAGACATGAAATGCACTGCTTTTGTATGACTTTGTATGTGTCCATTAATATTTAAGCATCCAAAAGAATAAGCAAAGCTCAGACCACCCAGATACCCCATGGCAACAATACAGTGCAAACTTCTTTAGTTAAAATGTGTAATATTTCAAAACCTCCTTGTTTATAAATTAATGCATTTGCATACGCCACACATTCTCAGATCACAGACAAAGGTTTCTGCCTCCAGCACATTCCTTACGAGTCAGAGTGCCCTTACAAAAACTCTCTCACTCCCACTTCCTGCTGTAGCTCCTCTGTCATGGTCTGTTTCATGTACTTCTTTTTGATCCCAGGTTTCCTCTTGGTCCCTCAGCCTTTTTTCGGTGTGCTCTAATGACAAAAGCTAATAAATATTTACATGCATTATATCTGTGGTTAGTGAAGAGGTATATGAGATCTCCCTCTTTTAATGAATGCAGTATTCAGAGCAGATTCATGAGAATCTGCTCATGTAAATCAGTGTCCCAATGGAGACTCACTTACCTACTAAGTCATTTATTATCCAGAAACCTCTGATGCAACGCTTGTGAGAGCTGAAACTTCCCTGAAGAGTTCACAACTTAGGCGATAGTACTTCTAGGTGCCACACATTTAATTGTAGGTCACATAGATTTATTGACAGTGTGATTTATTTACAGTACAGTACCTCGGTCACAGTTGGCTTGACAGGACAAATCACAGGCTCCTTGCCAGTTACGGGTGACAACTGCTGAGTAGCTGGAAGGTGTGTTTTTCTATTGGAACTAATTTGCACGCTGTCTTTCTTTGTGTGTCCCTCTTCGCTCGGTTTAGAGTATGACTTTACTGGGGATTTCAGCCAGGTTTTCTGTGGTTCAGTTTAGGTATCCAGTCTGAAAATCTATATCATTTAACATAGGGCTGGATCATTCTGGTAGTTTGAGGAGCTTCTGCATAAAATGCAAATCTCATATAATTTACATAAGTAGAGAAAGATATCTTTAGACACAGATCACTCTTAATTAATTTTCTTTAATTGCTAACTAACCTTATAATACATAATTTTATGATAATATTTCTAAAAAGGAAAGTGCTTTAAAAATGTTTTTGATTTATATTTAATTTTTAATTCAAAAAGTTTTATAATTTTAATTTTATTTCCAACTTATGTGGAATATCAGTGTTCTGAAGCTAAAGTTACATATTTGCTATTATTTAAAAAAAAAAAAAAAAACAAAACACAATGAAAATCCCAATGAAAAAATTTGTAAATTAAAATGGGAGACACTGTGAAATATCCCATTCAGTGAATATATTTTCTGATGTATAAGGTGACTGCATGCTTATATTCATGGGCATATTGGGATATTGCAGTGAAGTTGCATGATTCAGAATATTTAAGGGTACAGCACCAAAACACAGCGTGGGCTAAAATATGAAATTCCAATACTATCGTTGCATGACACTGTTCATGGAAGCTGTGGATGTTTCTCTAGACGCTTTGTGTGGAGCGAGAGCCCTGGAATCTCCACACGTGTCAGAGCGGCGTCCATGATGGGAGGTGGGCACCACTGCAATAGAATGATTCTCATTTATCGAGAAGAAAATCACATTTCTTAATTAAGTCTTTTTCTGATATTCTGCAATTATCAACCTCTATCAGCTTTATCGTTTTACTGCCCATTTCACTTGTACTCCCATGGCCAGTCAATCCTACAGGCGACATAGGCAGTAGCCTAGGGCACCATCTCTGAGGGGGTGTCGTTTTGCCAGCCAATTTCGCTTTGACTCAGAGAGAGGAGCGTGGGTGTTAATGCTTGGCTAAGATCAGGATTACACACTCCGGAGGAGCTGGCTGTTTTGTGTGATATGACCTATAATTATTTGTGTTTTGAAAGTCTGGATCTCATTTTATTTATTCATCTGGCCAACTCTTTTATCCAAAATGATGTACAATTGACAGCAGGGAGCAATTGGTGGATAAGGGCCTTGCTGTTGGACCCAGCAGTGACATCAGTCATTTGACCTTGGGGTTTGAACTGATGACCTTCCGGTCGTGGGCACTGAGCTGCACAGCCATTCAGCCAAAGACATTTTCTTTCATTTCTTTATCTTCACAGGATGGTCCTAAAATGCATCTTTCATTACTTACGTTTTTAGTAGCTCATTCAGCAACTGCCCAGAGTAAGAGCAAGGCTTAATGCTTACTGGGATGTTAAAGCACTCATTCGATGGGGGGGGGGGGGGGGGGGGGGGGGGGGGGGGGGCGTGCAATAGCAGGATGCTTAGAAATAAAACTGGGAGACACGGTGTGTGGTTTCAGGTCTTAATCTCATAAGTGTTTTGTTGCTAAGAATAAAAGATCTCAAGTGGAATGGCATAGCATTGAAAAATGAATAACGGTACTCCGGTTAATAGCTCCTGCCACTAAACAATCTGCAGTCTGTTTACGCAAGATCAAAGGCATTGAACTAGCTAGAGGCTAAATCCAATATGCCGAAAAAGCAACATTTAAATGATAATATTTAGCCCTGTGCAATTAATTTGGAATGGTAAACCCACTCACAGATCTTTTTTAATGTAACGTATAATAACACAAGCTTACAATTACAATTAAGCCTTGAGAACCAAGAAGAATTTTTACTTTTACTTTAGTCTGAGGTCAAAATTTGTCTCAAACCAGTATACTGTAAAGGCTGTAAATGTATAATGCCGGTTATGTTTCGAACATTATTACTGAATATTACACACTCACATATTGTTACGACATGGTCTATCCAATTAACGGTCTGTCCAGTGTGTTTGAGTGTGATGAATTAAATATAATGGTAAAGAAAGCAAATTAATGGCATGTCCACAAACTATTTAGTAAAAGGAAAAGGGCAGTGACTGTCTAATGTGTATTATATCTGTAATTAATGAATTATAAATGAAAGGTCATAGAGTAGTAATGAAAATTTTAAGATTCTAGAATTTAATTTCTCAAACACTATGTGATCCAGACCAAAATGTATATTTAGCGAGTGCAATTAACAGAGAAGAAGCAATACGACCTTTTCTTTTCTCAGAAAATGAGTAGCATCACACTTCTAGTAAGTGGGAACCATCGGCTGGTATGTCATGGCAGATTGTCTTATTTGCTCTCAAATGTACCAAATGTCAAATCTGTGGTTGTCCTACAGACTGGTACTTGATCACTTTAGTGGACATGAAATGTTTTTAGTGAGAGAAGCCAGGAGGGATTTCTTCGTATGACAGGATAATATTCTTACCTTTTTTGCCTTGGAAAGCAATACTGAAATTAGTACAATATTCACACATTTAACTGGGCGGATTGAATCCGTCGATAATTCATGGTGGGTTTTACCGTTAGTTCATGAAATCTTAAGTGACATGCTGAGAATTAAATAGAGCAAAGCAAATGAGGAAACAGATATTTTTCAAGTGTCACTTCGCTGTTGTTCCCTTTGCAGCCCCCCGTATCCCCCACCCAGCTCAGACAAAAGGCAGTGGGAGGAAAACCGGACCCTCACTGCTGGATAAAAAAGAAGACCGTTTCCACAGGAAGTGATAATGGTCACATTTCACAACATTACAGGTTTTCACAGTACAAAGAAAAGCATCATTAATGGAAGCTTCAAATTTAATATAAAGATTATTTACAATGTATACTCATTACGTTTTCCGAAAGTGCACGATTTTCTGTCTTTTTAACTTACTCTAAGTCAGTGACTGAACACAACAGTGAGTAGCATTTAAACATGAGTGTCTGCAGTTTACGAAATATTACGTTTGCTCAGCTGTCCATGATAAACATTTTGCCGTCAAGTCAAAGTTTTTCCATCAGTTTTGCCGAGTCGAGTCACAAGTCATGAAATTTGTCGAGTCAGTGACACGAGTCCCCACCTCTGGTGTTGTGCACTGTCTAGTAGTCCATCCATCCATCCATCCACTTTCCAAACCGCTTATCCTACTGGGTCGCGGGGGGTCCGGAGCCTATCCCGGAAGCAATGGGCATGAGGCAGGGAACAAACCAGGATGGGGGGCCAGCCCATCACAGGGCACACTCACACATGCACTCCTATGCGCAATTTAGCAAGTCCAATTAGCCTCAGCATGTTTTTGGACTGTGGGGGGAAACCGGATTACCCGGAGGAAACCCCACGACGACATGGGGAGAACATGCAAACTCCACACACATGTCACCCAGGCGAAGACTCGAACCCAGGTCCCAGAGGTGTGAGGCAACAGTGCTAACCACTGCACCACCATGCCACCCCCCTGTCTAGTAGCATCTACAAAAAAACATTACTGCTGAGACTAAAAAGGTTTGTCTCCTAAATTATGGCAATAATGATATTAATAATGATATTAATACGGACAATAACAAAGGTAAACATGTTTTTTTCTGGTTTTTTAACCAGCTGAACTCAATAATTAGGGCAGCAACAAACCTTTGAATGTCCAGTACAGGGTAGTATATTTAATGTGGACATATGTGGACTGTTGAATAAAGTTGTCTCGCTAACACACTAATGTTAGCTGCTAGCTGATGTGAAGTTTTATATTTTCTTTTACCCGTTGAGAGTTCCTGCTGAGCATAGTAATCCTCAGATGTCTCGACCGTCCAGCGGCCTTGAGAAACTTTGCTTAGTCTGAACTATAACCATCAACTGCTGTTAAGTAGCTCTCTTGTGAAATGCTCGCATGTGGGCTGTGACAACAGAGATGGAGTTCTTGCTGCTTTAAAAACAAACCATCATTTTAATGTATTTGACTGCTTTACGTTGGTAATGTTTATTAACATCAATACAGTATATTGAATATTATTATAAAACGCCGTAATTACAGCTGCAGTCCCCATCACGCTTGTATTTGTGGGTAAAGTATAATCAAGTATGTTTTAAATGAAGTTATGTGTACATCCATCCATCCATCCATTTTCCAAACTGCTTATCCTACTGGGTCGCAGGGGGGTCCGGAGCCTATCAATAGACACGAGGCAGGGAACAACCCAGGATGGGGGGGCAGCCCATCGCAGGGCACGTTATCTGTACACAGATTTCTATTTCAATGTTGTGGAGACATAACGTGAAATACAAGTTATTATCCAAAAATACCGATGTTTGTGACCATGTTCTGCCATTTGTTTATGCGACAGAGATAATTATGAACATCCAGTGCATAATTATGTAGCTGCATAACATCTGCCTGGTGTCTGGAATGTCCCAGCCACTGCCTGCCCCTATTCCCCAATGAGTGTTCTGTGTAGTCAACACTATAGAGTGAATGACTGAGTGGACAATCCAAGCACAGCATGGGGAGCCAAAACATTGCACATGGCAGAAAGAACAGAAGCTCTAGTGCACTCTTCTGAACAGTGAACTTTTAATTGATACCTTTGCAAATGCATGCAGAAACAGACGTCGCTGCAGTGCCTAATGCGCAGGAAGCCTTCCAGAGAGTGGATGATGAAGTGCAGGAGCAAAAGGTTTAAGGCTATCGAGAATGCCATTATCATCATGACAGGATCTTCAATGTATCTGGATCTTTGTTCCATGATATTTAAATGCGTGGACTGCTGTTGGGCACTAACGAGGAAGTGATGTAATGCAGTAAAGTATTACAGAAGCTCAACAGATGCCATTTTGGCTAATTTTGAAAAAAAGAAAGAGGAGGCTGTGAACGGGAGCAGCAAGTATTCAGAAGTAAAACTTCAAGTACCTGTGATCATGACAGCCTTTCCATAATTATCACTGTTCTTTTTATGTATATCGGGTTTCACATGTGTGTGTGTGTGTGTGTGTGTGTGTGTGTGTGTGTTAATGAGCGGTCCCCAAAAATATATGATTACATGACTGTATGTGTGTGTAATTTTAAATTATATTTAAACCGGTTTTCATTCTTCATTAGAGCTAAACAGCAGTCTATATATTTAAGTATTTGTGGATTTGTTTATTACTATCCATCCATCCATTTTCCAAACCGCTTATCCTATCGGGTCGCGGGGGGTCCGGAGCCTATCCTGGAAGCAAAGGGCATGAGGCAGGGAACAACCCAGGATGGCGGGCCAGCCCATCACAGGGCACACTCACACACCAACTCCTACAGCCAATTTAGCAATGTCTTCAGCATGTCTTTGGACTGTGGGGGGAAACCGGAGTACCCAGAGGAAACCCCACGTCGACATGGGGAGGACATGCAAACTCCACACACATGTGAGCCAGGCGGAGACTCGAACCCGGGTCCCAGAGGTGTGAGGCAACAGTGCTAACCACTGCACCGCCATGCCGCCCCATTTATTATTATTATTATTATTATTATTATTATTATTATTAATGTTGAAAATTTCGATGATTAATAGAATATTGCCATAGACCACACTACACTGTACACTTTATGAAATTACACACAATAATCTCAGAATGAATTGCTAACTTGTAGCTTTAGTTCTGAATGAAACAAATTTCTCCAGCTGCCTGTTGGCTGAGTGTCCTATTGGGTTGGGTGATTGACTGCTTGAACATAGTGGGATGACATGAATGAGTCAGCAGGCTATGCAGGAGAGTCTCAGTAGACCCGCCGGCTATTGGGTGCACGTCTCTCTTTGCCTGGCAAGACTCCGGTGGACTTTCTTAGTGACATAAAGTGAATATAGTTTCTTTATTACAGGGAGCCTCTGGAAAGCTCTGAAATGCATGTGAAAATGGCAGCATGTTGTTGTCTACAGTACCTGACTGCCTCCAACCATCATCTGTGCTCATGCTTACCAGGGATGGAAATTAACCTATTATTGAACAATAAAGAAATCAATAACCGAAATGTGAACCAACAGGGTAATTTACAATACCTGCAGACCTTTTATTTGCACTTTAGAGATATTCTTAAAGATTTTTCTCTCAGAAAAGTATGGCTTTTCTGTTTGTCCCTAATACATGTGAGTTGTGGTGCGTACTTTATAGCACAGCTGCAGGCAGTTTTCAGGGTGTCCACCAGATGGAGAAAGTCACCTTGATTCAGTGGATTTCCAGAATCTTCCAAACAATGAAGTCTAATCAGCTCCTGTCTGTATTCTCTTACCCGCCCCACGGTGACACTGACGTCACCCGGGCCTCTTTGCACTCCCCTCATTCTACAATCTGTGTGCATGTTTAGGTAGCTTGGCTTAACACAGGTCATTTCTTAAGCTTCTCAGGAAATACTTTGGTGCCTTTTGTGTTTTGGACTCTTCTATTAAAAAGTGTTTTTTTTTTTTAGTTTTTCCTTCAGGAAGATTTTAATATACTTTCGATTGTAGCCTGAGTGTTAAGTATGCTCTAGCATGAACATCATTACCAGCTGAATGGAATTAGTCACAGAATACACCGAAGAGCCAAAACATACCGTCTGTTCTGTGGCCACGGCAGCCTCAGATTTCTGTGTTTGGCTGACAGCAGTGGAACCTGACATGGTCTTCTGCTGTTGTAGCCCATCTGCTTCAAGGTTTGACATGTCATGTATTCTGAGATGCTTTTCTGCACTCCACAGTTGTGCAGAGCGGGTGTCTGAGTTACCGTAGTCTGTCTGGCAGCTCGAAGCAGTCTGGCCTTTCCTCTCTGACCTCCGTCACCATCTTGGTATTTCCCACAGCAGAACTGTCAGTCACTGTGTGTGTGTGTGTGTGTGTGTGTGTGTGTGTCTGTCTGTCAGTGTGTGTTTGTTTCGGATTCTATAAGCTGTGTGTGTAAGTCTCAAGAGATCAGTAGTTACAAAAATACTCAACCCAGGCCATCCAGCACCAACAATCATGCCGCAGTCAAAATCACAGGCATATTACACCCCCCCCCCCCACCATTCTGGTGTTTGATGTGAACATTAACTGAAGCTCCTGACCTGTATCTGCATAATTTTATGCATCGCGCTGCTGCCACATGATTGGCTGATTAGATAATTACATAAGCAGGTGTACAGCTGTTCTAATAAAGTGCTCGGTGACTGTTTGTATAAACCGGCTGCATTATATTAATTTCATTCTGAATGCTGAAATTAAATGTTAATCCTGGAGTAAAGAAAAAAGACATTTATCTACAGAAGGATGGGTAATTTAAAATGAGTATGTTGTGCTGTAAATTGTGTGTATTACTCTTTGCTTCTAGGCAATAAGAAGAAACAGGCCATGCAAAGCAAATTGTGTCTGTATGGGGGAACAGGCGGGCTGCCCGGCACTTAGCATTCACCCCCAATTCAATGCCGCTGGCCCTGAATGCTGGGTTGATTAGGGAAGCTTCCAGACCACCATCAGATGATAAATCTAGTCATTTCTGGCCATCAATTCTTACTAATTTTCTGCTGAGCTTATTTGACTCTGATTTAAGAACCCCATGTGCTTGACTTTATTCAATAATCTGATCTTTTTCAATAACGTTAGCTATGTCCGGGGGGGGGGGGGGGGGGGGGTTGGACCCCCAGAGGTCTTATTTCTCCCTGCTTGGGTGGTTTGGGGCTCCTCTATTGTCATCTGGCTTTCTTTCTTTGTCTTTCCTTTCTATATTTTGTTACTATTTCGTAGTGTTTTAATGTATCACAACATTACCTTTTGTGCTATATATATATATATATATATATATATATATATATACTTTACACCATATGCACTGGTCATTTATTTTGAGTAGAGACAGGTAAGAATATAAATTACTGTAATGTGCTGTATTTGTATTTCACAAACCTATGTGGGATGAATGAATTTCATGTGGTCAGTCAGTCTGTATTATAAATGGACTGACCATAAGGATGAACGTTTCAGTGACAGCTATCCCACCCAGAGTGTCTCCTGTACTGCGGAGGTGGGGGTCATTTCCGAGCCTTTTCCACATGGTGAGGAGTAGAAGATGAAATATCACCAATTAGACCTTATGAAAGTGTAACGTAATCCATCTGAACTTCTCACCATGCAAATGTGCTGCTGAAAGGCCTCACTTCTGTGACTCTCTTAGCAGTTAGTCAGCTGTTACACTCACCTGCTTCCTGACTGTGACATAAAGGGGGAGAACCACATGCAGAGAGTCTTCTACCATCTTATTTATGAACTACTTGGAAAAAAATCAGATATCAATAAAAAAACGACCAATTAAAAAAGAGGCATATTGGTCGGTCAAAGGCCACAGGTGAAGCGCAAGTTATACAGTAAATGCCAAAAATAAATGTGGATTCTGGAAGCGAAGGGGACAAACAACGACCAAGCCAGCCACCACTGGGCACAGCAAGTTTGTTTAGTGCAGATGACGCAAAATAAGCGAAACAAAAAGGGGCTCAGACACAACTGATGCTCACCCGCTGAACTTTACTAAAGCGACTATCGCACATCACTAGTTAACGCTGAACACTGCCTCAGTACCTGAAACAGTTTTCCTGAAACAGTTTTCCTGCCCATCACGACCAATCAATAGCAGTGTAAACCAGTAAACAAACAACCAGCAACTATACTATAAAAGGGCATCAGCCTGTGACTGTAAACTTAGCGCCTGTGTAGCCAATATATAATGCAGTTTGTCAAATAAAGTTATGGACCTCTGATTGTTTTTTGAACATCCTTTTGGCTTTAATTCCCAATGAAACTGACTCATACTTAATGCACATATAAAACACACTGGCACTAAACCAAAGTACTGTGGCTGAAATATTTCAAGGAACCATTTTGTACCAAAATTCCTGCTGGACTAGATGCAATCCTGCAGGTTTAGTTTTCATACTGTTGCAAGTCCAAATATCAAAGGGAAGCTTGTGGAGTTAAGAAGGTGTCAAATTTTGAAGAGCTAATTCTTTTGACATGAAAGAGACTATGGCTCACTCCAAGAACACTTAATCACCTGAATTATTGAACAAGGCTTACAGTATGCCGCTAGTTCCAAGAGAGGGTATACATTTGTCACGTTAAAAATATGTGGGAGTTTTTTTTAAACACGTTTCTGGTTCTTCCTTTCTTATTCATTATGATATATACTTAAATGAAACACATTAATTAAACTTCAGCCAAAAATGGCAAAATGATTAGATGATTAAGGGTTTTAGGGGACCAATACTTTCTATAACCTTGCCTATTATATTTATCACTTAATATGTTGCATTTTGATATTAGTTCCCCATTAAGGTAAAATCTGAGTCAGGGTGGGTAAAACTTGTCATTGATGCCTTACCTGATTTGTGAAGAAAACACTGGAAAATCAGTCATGGCCTATTTTCACCCCGACGAGAACGAACTCTGGTCTTAGTGACGCAATTCATTATTATGGCTTCTTGTTACGACGGGCGTAATTCAAAAACACGCATTAAAACTGCAGCACCTTTGAATCACGTTCATTATTTATTTCGTGAACGTGTTTTCCTCCTGTGCTATTTTGCCATCATGTTGCCCTATAATGTGCAGCTTTAAATTCAGTAACAGAGACATTAGCTCCTGTTGGCCGTCTAATTTCCCCTCCAACAATAGGCTCAACCACCTGCTCCAAGCTGTACATAATTTCTATCCTGCTGTTGCCACTAGAATAATAAAACAGAAAAGTTGAAAATTGATTAAATCTGTGGTGGGTTTTTTTTTGTAGCTAAATGTGACAAAAGCATGTCAAGCAGCACTTTTATTTGTGCGTGAAAAGGAGCACAGGTGGGCAAGCAGTCTGAAGCTAATGGGGCCTCCGAACAGCAGAGTAGTATAGAATATTTGGGTTTTTAAGGGGGAGGGATGGTCTTTTAAATTCAGCAGCGGTGTTGTGACTTTGTTCTGAATCCTTGAGGGTCTATCTGTATTCTTACATTGTTCTGGCTTCAGGTCCCCTGCCACTTCAAGTTTCTCCTTTGTAGAAAACGAGGATGGTGAACTTCACCCTTGCATCGATCAGCAGGCTATCAATGACATAACTGCTCCGTGACCCTCCCCCCCTGATCCTCACTGCTTTGAAACATCTCCAGACTCCCACCATCTCCACCAAATTAGACCTTCACAGTGAATAAAATCTCATCCTGATTTGTGAAGCGGATGAATGGGAAATCTACACCAGGCAGGTCTATATATAACTGGTAATGTGCTCTCTGTATCTCCCAGTCATTTCATAAATGAAATTCTAAGAGACATGGAATTATTAAGCTGTGTCCTGCAGAGACTTTGAGAAAGCAACGTGTACGCCGAAGCCGAGAAGGTTGAGTTTCACAAAGACCACGATATTAAGACCAGGGGAAGTTTACAGGGCAAGAAAGGGATATACGCTGTACACAGTTGGCTCAAACTCAGTATGGCTAATGAGCTGCAGCATTTCCTCCATTTTGTGAAATTCTGCAGAAGATTCCTCTGTAACTGAAGCACTGTTACTGCCCCGTATTCCTTCTGTCATGTGCAATAATACTGAAAGGAGTATGTGGGGAGACTCAGCTCAAGCTACAATGCAGAAACTTATGCAGCCGTTCCTCAGAACCAGCCATTACTTTTGTCATTCTATTTGTCATGGGACACACTCTACGCTTTTTCTCTTTGTGTTCTACACTTATAAGCTCACCACCCCCCCCCCCCCCCTCCCCCATTGAGAGAAGTTGAGGTAATAAAGACGGAAAGGCTGGCTATCACTCTGGGACGTGAGGAGTAGAGGTATTAGCTGGAGGGAGAGAATCAGCCTTTTGTGCTTCTGACAGATCACCGAACCCTGGGGAATATTCAGGAAGCGAAAAGTTTGACCCCGCAACAGGCTCACTGGGCCCAGTTCTTCACTAGGTTCAATTGCTGATGTCTCTTCCAAGAATAAATAATAGCAAGGCTGGCACTCTTTCCTGCCAAGGTGGACATCCCATAGCCCCTCCATGGGCCCTGTAGTGTTCCCTGAAACCATCCTACCTGTGTTAAATCCCTCTGGCATAGTGGCATCAGATGGGAGATCATCCAGGGGTCACTCATACCCCAAAACCCGTGGGCCTGAATGTGCCAGTGGCCTCCACATGCAGACGATGTGTGGGGGGGGGGTTTCAGTACAATATCCCCTGCACACGCTTTGCAGGCACCCAAGCTGTTACTTATTCCACAGACTGGCTCACATATAGATATGAATTTTAAAACAGCTCTATCTTTATTAAATGGATGTACTATGATTTTGGTTTTTGTCACTTTTCAAAAACGTGCCTCTTAATTCTGCGCCCTGGAGTGACTAATGCATGGAACTGTGTGTTCAATCACCATTTTAGGGTCTTCTGAATATCACATGACATTTTTTCTGACTTAATGTCTTGGGTATGGATCTTTGAACTTCTTGAAGTGACCTTCAGTCTCTCTCCCAGATACTGTCCCCAAACTAATAGCCAGATTGATCGATACAAATGAGGTTGGATGCCTTTTGAGACAGCATGCTCCTCCAGCCTTGCTGGTTGGCGTTGGTGGAACACGCACAGAATTCCCAAGTTGAAACGTCTAACCCCATTTCAATGTGCTCTAGGCTACCGGCCGCTGTCATTTCTGTGTGAGATGACATAGCTGTAGAAGGGTGTTTAAGGAGTACGGCAAAAGGCCCATGTTCTGCCACAGAGAGTTACTGAGATGAAGCGGCGATTTCCTGATTACTGTTATCACCTTACTCACAGTTTCCACCCTGGACAACAGGGCTGTTTATCCATTCAACCTCAGGCTGACCATCTTAAAAGCTCGATCCCTGATAGAGGGTCCTTTTAAGATCCTTTAGCGTACCATTCACAGTTATCACCCGGCTATTGCATTTCATTTACAGACCACATATCGCTACTTGGGCTTAATTTTAAGTGTCATGAACCTGCCGGCTTCTAAACCTGCCTCTCCTCTAGATATTAGTGCGGCACCTGCTTACGGAGCCCATCCCATACTGGACTCCAGGCAATGCGGGAGTCAGTTGCAGTGCCTGGTAAATTGGAAAGGTCATGGCTATGAGGATCAGTCTTGGGTCCTGGATATTTCCTTCACTGAGCATTTCCAAGGCGCTCAGTAAGTTGGGGGTGCTCCCATACTACAATGGGATATCAAAACCCAATCCAATCATTCATCCCTCTCTGCACTGGTAATATTAACTAATCTAAGAATGAATATTTACTCATAATTATCATATTGTAGCACTGGTAGGACCGGTGCCAGCCGTGCGAATAATGTAAATATTCATGGAGTGCTAGCGTCTGCAGTGCCATTGTTTTATCATAATGTCTCGTGTAGTGTTTATCTTGTTGCATGTGTGTGTATGTGGATTAGGTTTACATTACAAGGTGGGGACCAAAGGTGATAAATATGATAAAAACCCGTTATTTTGACATTGTGGGGACCTGAAAAATGGTCAAGATCTGTGAATGCAATCAAAAAACTAATTGATTAATGTGTCTCATTTACGTCTCATATTTTGTTTGGTTACTTATGGTTAAGGTTAGGGCTGGGGAGGGCTAAAGGATGTTAGGATTAGAGTAATTGAAGATATAATTACAAACCTGTGTGTGTATGTGTGTGTGTGTGTCCATGCCCATTTTGTCTGTTAGGAGTATGCAGGGTGACTAGCAAGGTGTGCAGTGTGTATGCGTTGTGTTTGTGCGTGTGGAACAGGTGCGATAAATGTCGCCTGGCGGTTAAAATTATAACTGTCCCCAGCCTCGTCAATTGTCTCAAACAGCATGACCCATCTGCACACTACAAAATTTTTCACATCAGAATGTCAATCCGTTGCTAACGATGACAGAAGATGACCTGCAGTGCTGGATGAATTTACCCACCTTATTAATTGGCGGAGTAGCAACATTTAAACTGTCAATTTCTTACCAATTATCCTTGCTCAACATTCTACTAATTGGGTTAACTCACTAAACTCAGTGTCCTAATCTCAGTGGAAAAAGAAGTACTATACCTCGTTAAATGGACTTTCTTAGATGGAGAAAATAACCACGGTAGAAACAGAAATATAACAGACAGTATTTGACTTGCTGTTCCTTAGCATAGCTATAAAAACACTGCAGCTGCATGACAAATATCATACGACTAAAAATTAAAAACAAAAAAAGTCTCCATGTATATATATACTCACTTACCACACTGAAAAATCTTTATCTAAAATATCTCCAGCTACAATTAGTAATTAATTCTAAACTCAAAATAGAATACAGAATAATCGCCAACTGCTCACATTAACAGAAAAAAAAATTGAAAAGGTAAATTCAATTGAATTCTTAAACCGTGATATTATATTATTACGTTCAAGTATTGACAAACAAATAAATATTCTCATTGACCGACATGGCGAAGTACATGCCAAAAATCTATAACTTTTATCAGCAGCAGGTTGTGAAGCAAATGGTAAATGTCATAGTCGAGCCAGCAGAACAGCACTCCAGCGTGTGACAAAGGATGAAATGTTCTGATTATGGTAACAGCAAATAACTGTTTGAAAATGTAGCTTAATCGTACACATGGGCAATGAGCCTCTGTGCTTTCAGGAGGCTGTATTTCTCAGGAATGTCCGTCAGTCTCCAAGCATCCCAATTTTTTTTCTATGTATTTTTTTTTTATTATTATTACAAGCAACACCCAGCTGATATTTATGGATTTAATGGCACCCTGCTTCAGAAGGTACCGCAGCATGAAATACACTTCAATAAGATATCGAAATGTACCACAGAGGCTGGGTTACCGAAAACACCGCGAAGAAACCAGAGGATGACCTCAGCCATTGCTGCTGCGACAAAAACCACAGAGGACTGCCGGTGTATTAACTCATAATAAAAAATGAAAAGGAAAAGCTCTCAAGTATATAATACCGATTCTGTTCCCAAGTAAGGGAAGACACACTTAAGATATCAGCGCAGACAAAGGGGATTAGCATCCGTCACATCATAGTCAGGTGTTTACATGTGCTCAGGTCAGTTATTCCTCACTGTTCGTCCTGATTATTTTTACACATCACTACATACTTTGTTCACAACAGTCCCAGTCGCCTGTGCTGTAGTTATGTACAGTATTTTCACCATACAGTCCAGGCCAAAAAAAATAAATAGCTCACCGCCTACTTTTCAGCTCTCCAGTTTGGAATCACGTAGAGAACATTTTGGTTCCTTTCCCCAAAACTCCCGGTGTCATGTGATTCAGTCTTGGCGCTGAGTTGCCTTTCCTGGAAGGTTGGGGCACACAACAGTAAAGTTCACAGTACAGCTTAAGGCCCTGTGAGATACACATGACTGATACAGTAGTGATTTTGGGAACCACAGATATCGAAGAAGTTTGTTACTCTGCCTGTTAATTCCCACCTCCGTGCACTGATTCATATGCACATTGTTTTATCTGTGGTAGTAACAGCAGGGGTTGGGCCTTTAATTAGAAAGAATTATGTTAATAGCATTGTAGGGAGTTAGGAAAATGGATAATATATCCTGCGCTATGCCTGTTGTACAATGTGGTGTATGAACAATTTAAAAAAAACTTGCTTTAAACGCTTGGTTGGCTGCAGACATAAATGTTTGACAATTATCAGTTTCTTATGCTTTGCTCACTGTCTGCATTTACCTAAACAAGTGAATAAATGATAAAATTATGCTTATCTTATAATTTTCATATCCTCATGCATTTAATGATTTTATTTCTATTTTTTTACGGGTAGGAAAACCAAAACATATAGCAGCGGAAAAGGTCTGCCTTTTGTGTTTTACTTCGCTTTACTAAAGAATGAGATACCTTTCATTCGTTTCTGCTGCCCTCAGGACTCAAAGACAGAGGGAACCATCACGTAACATCTTAGTTTTTTATCTCTTATTTTTATATCTATTTTTTTCTTTGTACTTATGTAAAAAAAAACCTTCAAAGTTCTCTGTTTTGCATCTTCTTTCACTTGAACAAAGTGATAGAACAAGACATTTAATTACAAATTCAATTGATTTTCCCTTAGCCTTTTGAAATGATTTTCATTAAGTTATTCATGAAGTAACAGGTACATCAGGCTTTTCACTGAGAAACATGAAAAGCATAATCCTTTTTATAGCAATTCTGCTGTCTGCTTTTAGACTACAAGTAATGAAATGTCTAACAATAATTGAGAAGCGTATGTAAGAAATATGCGAAGCTGAAGAGATTTATTTGTGTGATTTGCTGAATAACCTGAGTTACGAACATATGATTCGGAGAAGATCAGGCTTTGGTTCATTATATAAATTAATCATAGGAAACCACAAAATCATTGCTGCACCTCAATGACACAACTGGAAACATTTTTTTTTGTAACAAAAGCATTAAATGAATAAACAATTTTGATTTTGCTAAGATAATACATTTTTAAGTCGTTCTATACACACCCACAAACAAAATTGTTACCAACTGACTAAAAGGTAAATGAGAGATATTTCAGATTTGACTATCTGAATACAACTCTTGCTGTAACTACCTTTTTCAGACCATTTGAACTTTGGTGTGAATATGTACAGTGTTGGTGTTTATGAAAATAAAAGGAAGTGTATGACAGCTTATGAAAATGATTCCAGTTTATATAAAAATTCAATTAGTCACAGTTTAAGCTTAGAACTGAGTTTAAACTTAAAACGTTACGCAGCTCAAAACAGTTGGTTAGACACTTTCCTGTCCCTCTTTCCTTTTGCTTAAGGGTGCCATGTGTCCACTTTCCTGTTTGTTGTGACCGCCAGTGATGTATAGTGCATACAGGGTGTATAGTGCATATAGGGTGTATAATGCATACAGGGTGTATAGTGCATACAGAGTGTATAGTGCATACAGGGTGTATAGTGCATACAGCGTGTATAGTGCATGCAGGGTGTATAGTGCATACAGCGTGTATAGTGCATACAGGGTGTATAGTGCATACAGAGTGTATAGTGCATACAGGGTGTATAGTGCATACAGCGTGTATAGTGCATACAGGGTGTATAGTGCATACAGGGTGTATAGTGCATATAGCGTGTATAGTGCATACAAGGTGTATAGTACATACAGCGTGTATGGTGCATACAGCATGTATAGTGCATACAGGGTGTATAGTACATACAGCGTGTATAGTGCATACAGCATGTATAGTGCATACAGGGTGTATATGGTGCATACAGGGTGTATAGTGCATACAGGGTGTATAGTACATACAGCGTGTATGGTGCATACAGGGTGTATAGTGCATACAGCGTGTATAGTGCATACAGCATGTATGGTGCATACAGAGTGTATAGTGCATACAGGGTGTATGGTGCATACAGTGTGTATAGTGCATACAGCGTGTATGGTGCATACAGCGTGTATAGTGAATACAGCGTGTATAGTGCATACAGTGTGTATAGTGCATACAGATTGTATGGAGCATACAGCGTGTATAGTGCATACAGGGTGTATAGTGTATACAGAGTGTATGGTGCATACAGCGTGTATAGTGCATACAGTGTGTATAGTGCATACAGAGTGTATGGTGCATACAGCGTGTATAGTGCATACAGCGTGTATAGTGTATACAGAGTGTATGGTGCATACAGCGTGTATAGTGCATACGGTGCATATGGTGAATACAGTGCAAATTGTGCGTGGTAAAAAAAGTGCTTGTTGCAGTGGACTGTTTGGCTTGCGTAAACTAGCTAAAGATGAGTGGAGCAAAACAAAGAAGTGGAGCTGAAAAACAGAGAGCAAAGTGACTTATTTAAGGAGCTATATGGGGCAGGAAAGACTGAGTGGATTGTCTCTGCTCTCGGTAGAGTGCCAAAGAGCAAGATAACTGTCATCGATAATTTTGCTGAGTGAAAAGCCAGGAGAATGCATTTCTCATTCTTTACTGTGTGGGGTTTGAGGATTTTTTTTTCCGTCTTTGTTGTTATTCACTTCCAAATCTGTCAGTGGTGTAACAGAGTATTTAAAAGGCATAACACAATTTTGTTCAGTTGTTGCTGAAGTCATGAGGCGGTAACTCAATGAATTTGCTTGTGCTTGGCGTCTTCACTTGTGTGGATAGGGAAAAGTTTTACATTTCTGGATCAGTGGATTTTAGGCAATTGCTCTGTCAGTGATGCTGAACTGTGTGTGAATAGCATTAGCACTGATTGTTGCTGACTGCTTTCCAAGTTAGATATACTATGGCATGATGTGTGTGTGTGTGTGTGATCAGAATGGAGAAAGGGCTCAACTTGCTACGGCCCTGTAATCATTGGAAATGTGTATGTATTTGAAATGTATGGTTTCCTACTTTCAGTCTTACAAGCTGTTTTCTATCTTATGAAACCTGTTATTTTGCTGTCTCAATGTATTCTCTTACATTAGTGTAGCAACACTCCCCACTCTATTCTGTCCCATCCCAGGAGGTGGAGGGGGACTTGGATTGGTCTGCCTTGGGGGTTCAATGTGATCTATTTCTGGGGGTCCAGAATTTTTAATGACTCCTTGGGTGTGTTCACCAGCTTCCAGTGTCTCTGTACTCCAGATTGCATTTTATTTGTCATGGATGAATAGCAAAAGGTCCTGATTATCCTCCATTGTAAATGTAGCTTTTGTTTGTTTATTTTTTATATAAATTTTAATCTTGGCATATTGTGATATATCTTATGGCAGCTGTCATATTTTGCAATGCATCTTTTGTCTTTTTATAATTTGGACCTAAAATGCATACACCTTCTACATTTCAGAATGGATGTATCAATGTCATGTCACAATAGCATTAATACATAAATTAAGGAACAGAAAAAATATATATATATAATTTTGCCTGAATTCATCTATGTCTATACTACAATACATGCCTCTCTGCACACATGTTATGTGTCCTTTCAGTCTTAACTGACATTTTGTAAGACAGATGACTTGCTGAAAGTGCAGCACAATGATTGATAACTGCAAAATCTGGCTATATTTGTCTTTGTATCATCTGTTAATTTGACTGACAGCGATTAATATTTAAGTGGTATTTCACTATTTCACTGCAAAGCTGTGTTACTGTTATTTACCATGAACATGTTCCTTCAGAACATAACACTGGTATACAGTGATTTTCTTGTCAATGATGTCTGAATGGTTTCATATTAAGCTTATGATGCTGATTAAGAATATGACTGGTTTTGCCAGATTGGCTCTAGTTTCTGAGATATTTAATAGTTAGTTTAATTAATTAATGCAACACGTTTGAAAAGTATTCAGAATTGCAAGAATATTTTTATTTTAGTTACAACTAATAGGTAAACAGTCTAACATTGTTACATCTACATCTACATCTACATCTAATAACAAGAAATTAAAAATATCTAACAGTGACAGGGAAAAGTTATGTATGATTTGATTAATTAATACAATATTAATTAGTTATTAATTGTTATTAATGTCAATGCTTCAAAAAATGCTGCTTATGCGATTTCCTGTTATGTATGTCATCAGGGGAATCACGTTGGAGACTCCAACAGTAATCTGGCATCATGTGCATGTCCCATCTGCCTTGACATCTCTCCTCCATCACCTTTGTATAGTGGTGGAACCTCTCACCTTGTTCCTCGCTGAAGACTCCAAGGTTATCTGGAAACCTGTTTAAATGGCTATGGAGATAGTGCATCTTTATGTTCATATTAACTACCAAATTTCTGAAGTTAGCAAGCAAGACAGAAATTTCTGGGTATAAAAAACAAACTTATACTGCACTGTAGCCGACTTCTTTCCTCTGCAAATTCACAGTTGAATTCTGGCTTAAAAAGTCGCTTTTACAGCACTGCAGGCCCACAAACTGAAATACAGAATAATTATCTGGGATATTTCATTACCTAAGACACTGTTAAAGAGTCAAAAGCCAGATCAAAAGCTATTGCATTTGTTATCACACACAAGTCGCACTGGGGGAATGCGTTATTTTCACGGATGTCTATTATCTCAAAAACTACAACCAATTCAGCAGAAGTAATGTGATTTTTGAATTCAGCACCTACAAAATACCCTAAATCCATTCAAAAAACCTTGGCACCTTAAAAAAATTATTTTTGTAGACCTGTGTAATAAATGTAATGGAATCATTCTTTGAGCCCCATTGGTTGTGATGGGTTGACGCCCCATCCTGGGTTGTTCCCCGCCTTGCGGCCATAGACATTGAGATTGGCTCCGGACCCCCCGCAACCCTGATCAGGACAAGTGGTTACAGAAAATGCATGAATGGCACGATGGAATCATCCTTTAATAATTTCACATTAATATTCAAATATGTACAATGTGAACATGCTTTAGGATGTCATTGAACAATTCTGCCTTTGAGACAAAAACTTTCTTTTGCCAAAAAATTATATTTTGTTCAAAAACCTTGTAAAATAAATGTAGGCCCTTCACTGATATGGCATAACATTTGCCAGAGTAATAATATTCTTAAACATACAAAAAGATAATTAATTCTCTGCATTTCATAATGTTCAGTCTATTTCACAGCATGAAGATATTAGAGCATTATATCTGCTTTTGAAATTGGTGTCATACAGAAGGCAAACTAAGAGTCTGACGGGCGTTTCATTCTCACCAGACTGTTGCCTAAGTTATACTACAGATATCGTCACTTGTCATGATACAACTGTCAGATACTGCTCTGCAGAACCTTGCATCTACAGTATGATCTCAAGCCTGCCTTCATTGTCTGTAGAATTTCACCTTTCCAGTATATGTGCAATGGGTATTTTATAATTAACATGATCAGGTAAATTACTCTAATTTCAAGAAAAAAAAAGTTTTTGATTTTGAAGAATCATTTTTTTTTTGTATTGGGGAACAGTAGCGAGCTTCCCTGTGGGATATCCTGAGGCTTTGCGGGATCCCCTGAAGTTGCTGGATGTCATGGCTGGCCTGAACTCAGGTACTGTAAGTTCTCTGCGAAGAGGAGGCCGAACCTCTGTGTCATTCCCAGTGGATGCAGGGGTTCGTCAACGGTGCGTTTTTGCTCCTGCTCTGTTCCATGCTTGCATAGACTGGGTGTTGGGCAGGTTCGTGGGCTCCAGCGGCTGCGGGGCATCTGTTGGTGAGGAAAGATTTACCGATCTTGACTTTGTCGATGATGCTGTGATCTATGCGTCATCAATGGAGGCTCTGATCGAGGCTCTCGAGGGACTGAGCACGGAGTTTCTGCGTTTACGAGGGTCCTGGATCAAAACCAAGGTCCAGGTCTTTAATAACTTCTTAGGCACAGCTGCCAGGAGTCTGCGGAGTCGCTGCCGACCTCGTAGTGGTTCACTCACCTCGGCAGCGACATTCACGTTGGTGGCGACTCTTCCTATAAAGTCAGCAGACAGATTTGGAGAGCATGTGGGGGTCATGAGGTCACTGGAAAGGGGTGTGTGGAGCTCCCATTACCTTTGAAAGAGGACAAAGGTCCAAGTCTTTACACTCCTGGTGCTCCCTGTCTTGCTGTATGTCTGTAAGACATGGACACCATCCAGTGAGCTGAGACTGTTGAAGGAGTTTCTGTTGCAATAGTGCTGACCGACTGTGACTTTTGACATCTCAACCATTCTACGAGTGTATAGGCATACAATTTCAGTAACTGTTAGTTTTTATGTAAAGAGGGTTCAGTTGTTGAAACTGCCACCACCAGGCATTCAGAATCAGAAATAAACGTACACACAGAAACAGGCACAGTCATTCTATGAGATGTGATTAAAATTGAATTGCTATGCTGTATGTGTGCATGCTTATAGTATGTATGTTTTACAGAACATTTTCAATTACTTATATAAACTGTGAAGTCTTTTATTTATTTGCTGCCAGTTTTGCTGTTTTTTTCTTGCTTAATCTGTTTAATTTTTCGATGAATGGTTTACTGAATGACAGATAGATGATTTTTTAAAACACAGTTATCAGGTGTTTGGCTGGGCTTGTCGCCTCATCGGCACTGCTCAAAATCACGCGGAAAGGTGTGAAATTATTTTGGCATCAAAGACCAAAGTGTTTCGTTATCAATTCTCGAAAACCCAACTTTACAAACACCGCACTGCATAAGCATTAGTTACCAAGGAATAAAGGTTTTCAAAAAAGTAACATTCTTTTTCCCCATAACGTATATATACTGTATACAATCTAAATCAAATATTACTTGATTGATCCACAACAATACTGATTCATAGAAAGGTCAAGCAATGTTTGAAAATATTTTGTCTAGCTGATGATTCATCCAGCAATGATGGATTACATGGTGTGTAAAATATCAGCTCACATTTTCCCACCAGAATATGACTAATGCATCGATATTTTACACATTAGTGCTTTTTGTGGCAGAAGTAGGAGAAGTCTGGCACTGTAAAGCCAGTTAGGGCAATGTCAGAGATTAATTCACTGCTGAGTCTGACTTTCTGCTGAAATTAAATATTTAAGGAAAAGAAAGAGAGAGGGAGGGCAGGTTTACTGTAGATGTTGTTTCCTGTGAGATATGAATAATGTATTTCTCATGTTGAAGAGAGTGAGAAAGAGAAAGCAGATTAAACAAGTCTTATACCATCTTTTTATGTTTAACCATTAAACATGTTTTAAGATACATAGTCAGCCACTCATATTTTGAGTTTTTATTGTTTTTAAAAGAATAAAATCAGTATTTGGAGAGAAAAAGCACAAATAACATGAAGATGAAATTATGTGCATTTTGTTAGGTGCTCTGGGCCTGATGGTCTCTGGGAGGGACCATGCTTTAGGCCACAAAAGATTTTTTTATAGAAAATGAAGCTTTCGTTGTCCACACATAAGATACAACGAAATATGTAAGGCCTATAATTGATCGCAAATGACAATGTATACTGAACTAGATGTGATTGCTTTTATGTGATTTTTTTTCAGTGCTAATTTTAAATAAAAATATTATTTTGTCTTTTCAAGCTATTTTGTATATTTGATTGATTGTGTTGGAACAACAAATAAATAAAATTATACAAGTCAGTTCCGACCAAATAATTAACCTAATTGGACAACAATTGATGTATGAGTGCTGTTATCAGAGTATGACCGCACTCAGATGTATCACTCTATTTTGCAGGTGTATCTAAAAACCGTTATATTTAAATTTAGACGATGCAAAGCTGCTGGGAGGAAGAGCGTTGTCTTGCGTTGGAATGTTTGTGTTGCTTGGCAACAAGTTGGCTGTTGGGAACAATTTTTTTTTTGCGGAGGCCTGCAAATATTTAAATAAATAATCAAGCGAAGTATTATCAGTTGTGTATTATTACTGTTACCTTATAAATGCTACTCAGTAAACAGCAATAACATAGCGGAAGTCGCGCGGTTTTACTCCAATATTTCACGCCTGTGATTCGGTCCTAGGCGCGAGTCTGGAGGCTGAGTGCCAAAGATAATCACAGCGGTGATACACTGTGTTGGAGCACGACCACACGACTTCAGGTATCTTATTGCTTAAGTATAAAGTTAATCCCGGATAAGACAGGTTGTGATGTTGCTCAGACAAACAAATGTGTGAAAGACCTTGGTGGCGATCGGCTAACAGGTCAGATACCGTCTGCTGGATGAGAGGAGAGCAGGCTCTCCAGTCTGGATTGACAATACTGATTTACATCCTTCCTCCCCGGGGATGAACGAAATACATGATAGGGTGGTGCTATGCAGAAGTAATAGTCAAGAGCAGTGACAGATTATAGAGCGAAGTAGCCTTCTGCAAAGGAATTAAAAGCAGACCCTATCGGTGTTCCAGCAGAAGCAATCTGATGCAGCCCAACGGCTATTTCCTTTCTGTAAACAAAATCAGCCCCTGTTTAAAGAATAATGTAAGTGTTTGAGTACTATTTTTTACTGAACTGCCATAAGTATTATGAGTACAATAATCATCTCGCCAACTGTAATTATTGAATCTACTGAAAATATTGTCTAATTGTTTGGACATTTATTACAGTATTCTTAGTTTAAATGTCAGTTATCACCATCATTAGATGGATCGTTATGCACAGCTGTGAAAGTAACCAGGGAATTACTTAGCTATCTCCATTATAATTGTACACCTAATGAAAATGTTGACTGTAATGGAGATTTAAAAGTCAGTAAATTATTCATTTTACAGTGCAACATGCAGAGAGCCTGTCCTGGCTTCTTCCCTGCTTAGGTCTGAAGCCTCACCGAATAAGGGCCACTCCACCTCCTGAGTGGAGCAATATGGTCGTCAGCTGTGTTCTTTTATTACTCCTTAATGCCAGTGGTGAGGAAACCATGGTTACCATTGACATGCATGATGCTGATAACTCGCTGGTGGTGTGTGGTGGGTTTGCAGCAGGCCACAGTATGTATGTATATATATATATATATATATATATATATATATATATATATATATATATATATATATATATATATATATATATATATCTCAAGGGAGACCAGATGATCCATGTCAGGGAGGACAATTAGAGTCAGGCCAGGATTTGTAAACTACCATTTCAATTAAAATCAGAATTTCACGTAAGCGCTGAGTGCTTGCTGCATGCTGATTGGTCAGTCTCCTATAATCATGCGCGTGTCACTAATGTTAATGTGACACAGCTTGATGAAACTTTCAATCAAGGAGAGAAACCAGTGAAAGCACAAGAAGAACTGAACTAATTAGTCAAGCACAGCAGCCTTTAAGTCTTAAAGTAGTTTGCAAAACCTGAAGTGTCCTTCCTGACATGGATTTTCTGGTCACCCTAATACAGCGTATATATAAAGTGAGTGCAGAAAGTTACCACCTCCGCTCAAATTTATTGCCCTACAGCCCAAAAGAACACAAGAAATACAATAACATTTTTCCAAGTGGAACAAGTAGCCTAAAACAAAAATAAATGGTTTATATAAGACAACATCCCCTCACTGAGTTAATACTCAGTGAATGCTGCCTTTGATTGAATTACAGCCTCAAACCTGATATACCTCTGCCAGCTGTGTACATCTGTCTTTCTCATTTTTCTCCACAGAATTCTTCCTGCTTAGGCTAACTGCTTGGTGATCACTGATGGACTGATCCCTTAAGGTCAGCTCAAAAGGCATTGGTTAAACATCAGAGCTCTGACCAGGCCATTCAAGTACATTGACCCTCTTGTCTTTCACAAATAAATAAAAAGAATGAAACTAAAAATTTTACACACCTTCTCAAACGTTGAGCTTCTGCTCTGCATTTTATCCAGTCAGTTTATGCAAAATGTACTGTAAGGCTAAGCAAACTAACCACACCCATGTCATTTGGTCTGACTGGAAAAGCCCTTGTAAATATATAGTGTGTTTAATATCATCATGAAACACCAAGACCAAATGCCTAAACTGTCTCTTTCCTAATCATAAGGGTTTAATATTATTTGCATGGGAGCCACTGTAGCTACTGTAGCATTTGCTTGGTACTTGAGTGAATATTAGATTTCTCACACTTGTGAAATTTTTCAATGGCTTTTTTTTCCAGATTGATAAGCTTGGTCTTTGACCAAGAATTTGGTCTAGAATTTCTGGGTGATGAGGTTATTTTATTTGCAGTCCAGAAATGCAGGTATAGCAATGACCATGATTGGTGTCTTTCAAGCAGCCCGGCCACTTCCGCTGAGCAAAGCAGCCAGGATTAAATGAGCGGAACTGACATTCAGGTCAAAAACTCCAGGCTGAAAAGCTGGAATTCCTGAGTTGGAATGACTGGTCTGGACTTTCATTCGTGACGCTGACATTAGCTGAAGTGGTCTTCTCTTCTGGATGAGTGAGGGGCTCTCAACTGGCAACCTGCTGCTCGGTCTAGCAGTGAGCACTGGTGCCACAGTGAAGGGATGCGGAAATGGAGGGAGATCACAGTGTCAGCATCAGCAGTTTTTTTTTTTTCGGTGGGTGTGTATTTGTCTTTTTGGAGAAATGACTGTAAAGTCAGCTTTGAGCCACTGACAATAATTAGCATAACGTTATGCTTTCTTCACTGCATTACTACCTACAACCAGAGGGGGTGCTGAAGCATCCTCGGCACCTCTACTTCCAGCGTTACTGCATGGTACCTCAGGGAAAATTTTGTGTACAGAAGTAATTTTCTGCTTTGCTCTCAACCATTAAAACTTGCCTTACATTTGCCATTTGGGAAATAAGGCAGTCAGCTTGTGGCTTCAGTATTCCATATCTGCAGGATTTCTTCAAGGTCATTCCTGGAACATAATTACTCGTATATATTTCACACAGTCGAGCTCTGCGGAAACTGACTGTATTTGTTAAATGTCAGTTGCAATTAAAGTTGATAATAACTTCAGAAAGGTCAAGACAACCCATGTAGTTAACTCAGAACTCAGTGTCATTCATTTATAAAGATGATCATGACAGCCACATGGCTCTGGATATAGGATTTAATATTGTGGGACTTCAATATTGGATTTAGATAAGAAAGACTACTGTTATGAGACAAGAGCAAGCTTCAATTGTTAAAGTCATGATTACATAATTGGAAAATGTCGATGTGTTTACCATAAAATAATGAAAACATTTTTATTTGATCATTTTAAAACACAGATTTTTGAAGGTTTCCACGTTTACCGAACAATTTGTGTAGCTACATAAAATATAGATTAAGAATGATAAATCATATAACCTATATGGCCGAGCTAAATTCTTCTTGAAAGTTAGAAAAAAATCAAAGAACTTTAAGGAAATCCTATTACATATGGAGTGATAATCAAAATCACACAGAGAGATTGGCTTTATTCAAATATTAACATTATTTCTTGGCAATTGTATCATCCATGTCGTACTCATTCTCTCCCTTAATTGCTTTAGGTCAGAAATGCTTTCAGCTTGTGTTGAGAGTGTAAATTATTGCACACCGACGAGTAAATGGGGCAGAATGGTGGCAGAGCAGTTAGCTTCGCGGTGTCACACCTCTGAGGTTGGGGGTTCGACTTCTGTTCTGTGTGTGGATTTGGCACATTCTCCCGCTGTCATGCAAGTTTCATCCAGGATTTTTGCTTCAAAGAAAAGACATGGAGTTAAGCCAACTGGAATCTCTAAATTTCCGTGCAATGGGCTGGCATTCTGTATAGAGTATACCCCTGACATGTGCCCTCTGGTGTCTGGCATGAGTCAGGGTATGTGCTTGGAAGATGGATGGATTGAAATTTAACTTTTGCAAAAACCTGCCTGTTCTAGAATTTGTTCAGTAGAGAAAGGTCTCTGGCAGATTGGTGAGAAGAAAGAGCAACTTGAACCCTCATAAGTCAATACCTGCAGGGCATGTTGATCTTTTTGGAAGTAATGTTGTCATACCTATTAAAACAATGGCCTTCATGGACCATGATTCTTCGCTCCTGCATTCTCCAATTAGTTTGCTGCTGCTAAAGTAAATGAAGTGTGATTCGTACAGGTACAGCTTGTTATGTCCTTAGAACAGATGCTGAACTTTGAGCAGAATGCCTTTGCATCTCAAGGTGCTGAATCAGTCGCTGCTAATGGTTTTTATGAGGTGTGGAATGGGCTGGTCTGCTGGTGCTTTTGATTGCCATTTCCCGTCACCCAAAAAACTACAAGCACCCACACAATGGAGCACGCAATATTGCACCATATACAGTGGCAAGAAAAAGTTGTTGGATTACCTGGTTTTCTGCATTCATTGTTCACCAAATATGATCTTCATATAAGTCACAAGTATAGATAAACACTGTGTGTTTCACCGAGTGACGTGGTTATAATCTTTCTTGTTATTACTGAATACACACATTAAACTTTTATATTGCTGTGGAAAAACTGAACCGTTGGATTTAATAAGTGGTCGATTCTCCTTTGGCAGCAATAACCTGAAATAAGTGCTTTCGGTAGCTGTGGATCAGGCGTGCACTATCCTTGGGGGGAATTTTGAACCTTACAGAACTGCTTCAGCCCTGTCGTATTCTTACAATGTCTGGGCCACTGTGACTGGACCACTCCAGACAGTAGATTTCCTTTTTTGAAGCCATTTTGCCGTAGGATTGCTTTGAAGTTCAGGGTCATCATCTTGCTGTATCATCCAGCTTCTGCTGAGCTTCAGCTGGCGGACAGACCCCCCCCCCCCCCCCCCCGACAAGCTACTGTAGAACACCTTGATAATCTTGGGAATTCATTCTCCCTTTGATGACAGCAAGCTGTCCAGGCCCCAAAGGAGCAAAGTAGCTACAAACCAGGATACTCTTCCACCATATTTCACCTCTGGTATGATATTTTCATTTTTCACATAGTGCTGCATGTTCTTCCTGAACATCTCACCCTTAGCATTGTTAGACCATAATACATTTTCCCAGCAGCCTGGTAAACTTTAAGAACATAAGAAATTTACAAACGACAGGAGACCATTCGGCCCATCAAGCTTATTTGAGGAGAACTTAACTAATAGCTCAGAGTTGTTAAAATCTTATCTACGGTAGCTCTGATTTAAATGTACCCAGGGTTTTAGCTTGCGCTACACTAGCAGGAAGACTATTCCATACTCTAACTACACATTGTGTCAGGAAGTATTTTCTCAGATTCAGTTTAAAATGTTCTCCCTTAGGTGTACAACAATGTCTTTTTAGCCCCCGTCGGGCTTGAAAGTATCTCTAACCCACACCTCCCACCTCATTTCATTGATTGGACTCCATGTTTGCTATCTCCTGGCTCCGATTAGGTTTTGTTGAAGTCATTAGCCTATGGATTCAATTACTTTTTCTGACCTACACAGCGATTTTTTTGAGGATGCATTTAATGTACAAGAACAATATAATAAGAGGTAAATTGGATTGCGTTTGCTAAATTTTGTTACTTAGAAGAAGACTTTATTTATACATAAATGCAGGTAATTTATTGACATAATTTTTCTTGACCCCCTGTATTTATATACACAGAATTAAAAATACACCACTGTTGTTTCATATCTCTGCCTGTTGTTTCATATCTCTGAATTTGTGTGTATTTGAAGTAGTTCATAATGAAGTAGGCCCATAGCCAGAAATAAATTCCATGGGGAGGTCTAGGAGACCTGTCGATATGTCCCTGTCATTAGATTTTGCCAGCCGTGGGAAGGTCCCCCCCCCTGCAGATTTTGCAGACTGGGACCTGAAGCAAATTTTGAGGGAGGTTCAAACCCATCACTTTACTCTGTAGCAACATGCCTGCAATTAAATGAATTTAACCATACAAATAAATATGTCATTGACAGATGACACGTTCAATCCATTTAAAGTAAATTTTAATGAATCATTTGTCAAAGTCCTCGTAAACCTGCTCAATGACAAATTGTATCAGATTTGTCTCATCTGCGATGGCTTGGGCACCCAAGCCTGGGTTATTCCCTGCATTGTGCCAGACCCCAGTTACCTCGCATGAGACAAGTGGAATGGAAAATCAATGAAAGAATGTTTCACTATATGTTTAGCATTAATGAAGGTCTACTTTTGAATTCATATCACAACCTACACAGCTGAATACAAAAAGACGACAGAAATGATAGGGAAACAACATGAAGATTTTTACTCTAAAGTAATGTAGTCATATTCCAATCATATTCTATGTCTGGATGATTATTTGTTCTATACCTCACAAACATGGAGAAAACAAGCTGCCTTCAATGAGTTAGAATGTTAAAAGCTATACAGACATAGATTTGCACAGTGCATCTTGGCCAGGTTCCAGATTTAATCCGGAATACATATAATAATTTAAATAGAATGTGTAACAGAAATGTGATATTGAAACATCCTCACTCATGTTTGCTCATAAACACAAAATGACTAATTCACAAGTTAGTGTCCTGCTTAATTTATCCATTTTTAGAGTTTGAAAATGTGTGTGCGTGTGTATATACAGATACTCATCTACTTACAAACTTTTAGACATACGAACGAAGAGGACTGCAAGTCCATATCTGTTCATTGGGCTCCCGTTTCTTGTCCGTAACATTTTTTTTTATTATTTTTTTTTTCTGTGCGTCAATTCCGCCTGGTACGGCTTCTAGCCGCTACTCCCGCCGCGCAGCAGCGTAGCGTGCGTACTCCCAGCATCCTAGTTGTTTGTACTTGCGTATACCGTTAAAATGATACTAAATAATGACTCGTGAACATTTCAAGTTACGAACGGCCATTCGGAACGTATCTCATTCGTAAGTAGAGGAGTGTCTATATATATAAGTATGTAGACAATATAGAAAAAAGCATTGGGACACACCTCTTAATCATTAAATTCAGGTGTTTCATTCAAACCCATTGCCACAGGCATATAAAATCAAGTACCTAGTCATACAGTCGGGTTTACCAACATTTGTGAAAGAATGGGTCATGCTGAAGAGCTCAGTGAATTCAAGGGTGTTGCTGTCATAGGATGCCACCTTTGCAATAAGCCAGTTTATGAAATTTCTTCCATTCTCGATATTCCATGGGCAAGTATAAGTGGTATTATTGCAAAGTGGAAGTATTTAGGAACTAGAGAAACTCAGCCACCAAGTGGCAGACCATGTAAAGTCACAGTGCTGAGGCGCACAGTGTGGAAAAGTCGCCAACATTTTCTTGACTGAATAACTGCAGACTTCCAAACTTCCTCTGGCCCAACAACTGTTAGCCAGGATCTTCATGCAATGGGCTTCCATGGCCAAGCAGCTACAAGCGAGTCTCACATCACCAAGCACAATACCAAATGTTGGATGGAGTGGTGTAAAGCACACCTCCACCGGACTCTGGAGCAGTGGAAACGTGTTCTGTGTCTGGCAGTCTGATGGACGAGTCTGGGTTTGGCAGATGCCAAGAGAACATTACCTGCCTGACTGCATTGTGCCAACTGTAAAGGTTGGTAGAGGAGGGATAATGGTATGGGGTTGTTTCTCAGGGGTTGTGCTAGACGCCTTACTTCCAGTGAAGGGAACTCTTAGTGCTTCAGTAGGCCTACATGTCTAAGATCAGCGCCAATGGGGCCGGGGGGGGGGGGGGGGGGCAACTTCATATTGATGCCTAAGGATTTAGAATGGGAAGTCATAGAAGTTTATATAAGTATAACATTTGGCCAGGTGTCCCAACACTTTTTTCCATATAGTCTGTGTATGCATATGTGTGTGTGCGTGTGTGTGTGTGTATATAAAGTACTGTGCAAAAGTCTTAGGCTGCCAAAAAAACATTATGTTTAAATAATTGTCATGTTGGTGTAAAACTATGCTGTTACGCCTAGCAAAGTGTGTTAACTTAGCCATTTCAAAACCTCTGTTAAAATAACCATATTATTTCCAGCAATCATACAATATACCCGTGCATTTTTTGACCTGACCACTAGCCCACCTCATATATCTATTCAATATCTCGTTCACTTTTTTTTTTTTAACGAATTAAGTTAATTAATTAAGTGAGCTGGTGGTGAAATTTAATCAATACATAGAATGGTTCGAGTGTCACTAAGGAGAAGTTTGGGAACTGAAGTAGTGTTCATCTAGCTATCCAAGTAGATATCAGAACAGAAGACATTTTTACTACTTATTATGTTTTTCATATGTTCTTATGCTACATAATATTTTTTTGTTCTAAGAAAATGTGCACTTACTACCCAGACAAATAGCGTTAAACATTTCTTTTGAGTGCCTAAGATTTTTGCACAGTGGGTCACGGGCACAAGGCAGGGAACAACCCAGGATGGGGGGCCAGCCCATCGCAGGGCACACTCACACACCATTCACACACACATGCACACCTACGGGAAATTTAGCAACTCCAATTAGCCTCAGAAGGTCTTTGGACTGTGGGGGGAAACCGGAGTACCCGGAGGAAACCCCACGATGACATGGGGAGAACATGCAAACTCCACACACATGTAACCCAGGCGGAGACTCGAATTGTATTCACTGCAGTCAAACTATGAAGCTGATTTTAACTATATCAAATTTATTATATCAGTGCTTAATGTCTTTATAATAACTTTGTTTATCCGTTTGCAAAATAAAAGAAAAATAAAGCATAAACATATCAGCCCACATGAAAGTGTTTGGTACTTAAATGGCTTAAACTGTCTTTATTGGGATTCATCTGAGATTCATGATGCATTTTGATGGTGTAATAAAAAAACTGCCAGATTACATCTTCCTTTGTTAATTAGAATGATCATTTAATGCATAAACGAAAATGCATGTAAGACATATAAACCAGCCTCCTCTACAATTTAACAGACTTGTATCTAAGCTTATATCAAACATTTTGCGTATCTTCCTGTGATACATTCCTGTTTCAGTAATGAGGCTGTTCATACAGAAAATATCACGAAGTCGATTATTAAAAAGACACGTGGTTGTCAGCAATGGCTCTGGGTTGCCACGTTAGTAGGTGTTACCGCTCTAAAGCCAGTCCTGCTGGCTAAAATGGTAGCAAGAATTGAAGCTGACACCTTCCTCTGTGCAAGATGTTCATTACAGCTGGAGGCTCAGGAGAATAAATGTCTTGTATACCTAGCTGTTGAACCTCATTATAAGTGGCTGCATGATGGACACTTTGACAGTTTGGAGCTGGGGATGCCACGTCCTACAGGTCCCCAAGCTGTCAGGCTACAAACAATCTACATAACATCATAACATATAGCCTAGCAACCTGACATTTTCCATTACATTGAATTTCAAACTTGTCAAGCAAAAGTAAGAGAAGGTGAGATTAGAATGTTTTTTAAATAATCAGATAATAAGTTTTATTAATTTAAACAGGTGATCTATGCTCTTTTGTAGAAGTGGATATGAGATGTTTTTCGGACGTATCACTGTCAACATCTTCATGTTCTGCAGAAGAGAGGTCAGAACTTGATTTTATGTGTCATGTTACTTTCAGGATAAATGTCTGGAGTGACTTTTCACCCCTTTCTCACCATTAAACCAGTGGGATAAATTATTTTCCCGTGACAGCAATATTATATTTTGTCATTCGTGAAATCACAAAGCACAATTGTGCTTTCTTCTTATTGAATTTAAAAGTCCAAATATTTTTGTAATCCTGTATTATTGTAATCACATACCATGATGTACACATATACCCACAATGCATTATAAAAAAAATTGCTTATCCATTAATATCATCCGAGTACCATGTTGCTTAATGTGGATAAGTTACACTAAGCGACAGCTTCTATTAAAATAATGAAAATATTGACTGAAAGGCGACTTCAGTTTTGGTCTTGTGGACGTTATTTTATGGTTCCTCTATATGCACTCATCAGCTCATGTCACTTCATTGCAAAATTATAATGTAACTCATGAAACTCAGCTCCATATTCCTCTACAAGAATATTTGCAGCACAGATGTGTCAACGTACTAGTGCTGCTTTGGATTCAATTTATGAAGTAAAAGCTCAAATGCCCAGGCATAGTGATGCGTGCTGGATGAGTAACCCGCTGAAAGCTCCTCCCTTCACTCCCTATCTTCCTTTTTAGTCTCTGAAATGTATTTTTCCCCGCTGCCTGCACGACTACTAAGGAGGAAGCTTATGGTCACTCAGACAAACAAGATTCTAATCAAGAGTGAAGCAGCTTCCAATCTAATGAAGCCTCTTGTCTTCAAAGCGCTGGCAGGTCCCACTCAAAAGTTCTCTATTTTTCAAATCTGTGCTTCCGCTATGTATAAAAATATTGGTCTTTGATCTGAATTTTTGTATTGTATTTAATAATAATTAAAAAATAAACCCTCTTTCTTGAAGCAGGCGGGCAGAGGGTCCCTCGGCACAGATGGGGTGGGTCAGGAGACAGCATCCTCTCTATTGTCTCTTCCTGAAGACATAAACTGCATTTGCAGCTTGCTTCGCCTTTTTCTCACCCACCATTTTCCCACGTGGCCTTTAGGTTCTGCTGGAGAGAGCAGCCCGGCCCCGTGCTTGAGCCAGTTAGCAGCCTCCATTATGTTACCATTCCTCACAGGGGGTAACATGGATTCTTTTGAGGACGCTGTTGTCGTTGTCCTAGTGGCGATCAGCCCCTGTTGGCGTGTCGCACATTGCCATTCGGCTGTTGCGTCACCTCTCCAGGTTGTATCTTATGGGGCGACTGTGCGAGAGAAAACTGGGTCACTTCTCAGGCAGAGATGGGCAGCACCTCTACTGTACGAGTCGCGCCAGAAGCAGACAGCAGCTGCCTATTGCACATTAGCAGGTCCATTATGGGCAGCACGGGAGTACATGTACCGAATGTGGGGCAGAAAAAACATTCACCACTGAAGCAAAATAAAACTTGTTACCAGCAGCTCCTTGGGCACTGTTTCCAGGACCTCACCAGAGGCAAGTGAGCTCAATTTCCTCATGTACTGCAACCTTCATTTTGCTCCGACATACAGACAACAATGCAGGCTGCCATGACTACTGAAGCTTGTGAGACCCTCCTCTTCTTCTCTACCCGGCCCACTTCATCAGCACTGGGACTCTGCCGGTCAGGTCACTCAATCACTACTTCCTGTACACATACTATACAAGCTCAGCCATGTGTTTTACTGGTGCCTCTGCATTTCTGGGCCTGGGTTGCCCTGGTCTCCATCGTTTGAAGGATGCAGATGAAGTCTACACAGCAAATTGAAGCAAGAGCAAATGCTTTCAGTTTGACTGGAGGGGGACTGGGAAAATCATGCATGTTTTTTCATGCTGTACCAAGCTTGATTTTGGGGTTAGCACAAAAATGCAAACAAGAATTCAAATACGCACCATATAACATGAGATGGGTAACACTTAAGCTTCATTTAAACCTAAACGATATGTATATATATATATATATATATATATATATATATAATAAAGCAGATAACTGGATGTTTCATTGTGCAAGAAAAATAGCTGAACTCTGTGCTGGATTCCTAAAGAGCAGCCCCCTCCCTCAGGGCCACTTAATTGGGGTCATGTGATCCCAAGGAGCCAAGGTTTCGGGAGTTACACACCCCCAGGGTATTGTCTTCTCCCCGCTGTGAACCGATAACGGTGTCCAGACAGTAGGTCTGGGGGTATTTTAAGAGAATTGTCTGGCTCTTCACGCCCCCGCTCTCCTGGTGGGCGTACTTCCCGCAATTAGAGTCAAGGTCATCTGCTTCTCTCTACGAGCGCGAGCTGGATTTCAGAAGTCCTTTTGATATGTCGGACATATCACAGAAAAAATATCTGGAGAAACAGATAACACCATGTCATACTTATAATACTAGTGTTATGAATGACCATTTATAATGTAGTTTCACAGTTCCTCATTAGCGATGAGCTGGGAGGCTTTAAATTGATGACAATCCTAGTTAATTATCTTACTTGCTGCTCAGCCAGTAGACTCTAAATCACCCCCTAAATCCCCTCTCTCATGACTCCTTTAGAATGGTTCTTTTTAGTCTTAATTTCCTTTCACATACTAATCAGCGATTTAAATAAAGAAATCAGTTGAGGGCCTTAGAGCATGATTAATCGTGAATTTTTAGGTTATATACTGATCCTAATTTCTAACTGACCAATAGCGTTCAATTCAATTAATTTTATATTTTATTTCCTTACACACCCATGTATATTCCAATAGTCAGTAAGAGGAAAAAGGACCAACCAGTAACCTACAGTATGTTGCACTACAGTACATATCCAATGAAAAATATTCAATAATTCATTAAATACTTGCGTTGATATATGTCAAAACAAAACGACTCAGCTAATAGAAAACACCAAGTAGAGAATCAGTCAAAAAATACTGAAACATAAATATATACGTTGTGAAAAAGTGAATTGTTTCAGTTAGTAGTTCAGTAATGTCGATTTCTGTTTTGGGGCTGTGATGGCGGCTGACTGAGCTTCACTGGGACCTCATATCCCCAAGGATTTGGATTAGACCCCAAACCTGGCTCTGTGTGAGCCGGGCATCTGCATGCTCTCTTTTGTTTTATCCTGCGGCAGACTTGCAATGGACCGGCATCCCATGCAGGTGCTCCTTACCTTGTGCCCTCTGGTCACTGGGACAGTCTCCAGACTCTCTGTGCTTTGGTGGATAAGCCGTTATGAAAAATGCATGCATTCATAAATGTAAACGAGAACTGGCTGCACTGGCCATCTGGCATACCAGGCATTTTCCCGGGGGGGGCAATGGGTATGTGGGTCGCCAAATGTATTGTGGGGGACCCCAATCTGGCAAAATTTACCCCAAAGTCCACAGCCAATTTTTAATCCCAGTTCAGTCCCAATGAGAAACAGAGGAAGAGAAAAATATTCTGCATGTATATAAATAATATATTAAAACATGAATGCAAAGCAATCTTGAAATCTGAATCTATGTCAAATGACTGTAATTTTGTCTCTTTATAGCTTGAAATATATTCAGACATTAGAGTTCCTTCTTCTATACAGTATAATCTTATTGGCCCACCATCAGTATTGGTGATGGTTTGGGGGTGAGGTTCCTTTCCCCTTGCTGTCTTTCTTGACTGTATTAAACAGCCACTGGGGTGAAGAGCATCCATCCAAGCATCTGCTGTTACTATCCATCTCATCTATCTGCTCGTCCTATTCAGGATGACGGAGATCCACAACCTATTCCAAAATCTCCAGGCACAAGGGAACAACCCAGGATGGGTTGCTAATGCATCGCAGGACACACAAACCTATGGATAATTAGGGAACTCCAATTGTCCACTGTGTTCTTTTTGATCATTGGGCGAAATCAGAGTACCTGGAGGAAACAGCACAATGGCACAGGGAAAATATGTGAGCTCCACATACATGGAGCCAAGACAAACACTGGAACACTGGTCCTTGCAGTGCTAACCACTGCCAGTGCAGGTGAGGGGCAACAGGAATTAATTGTCATCTCCAGATTGCCTGCCAGCTGCAGCTTGTTTGGCTTCCACGTGTGAAGAGGATCAACTAGCAGCGTCAGGCTGTGGGGCCGCCCAGCGATCTCACATTGTCAGCACCGCCACATCATTCATTTACTTCCCAATCTGGTCCTCCATGTTTCTGCTCCCTCTCAGCTTCCAGAAGGGGAGCCAAAATGTGGACAATCAGGCAGGAAGCTGGGAAGGAGCAAAAACGTGGACTGTGGTTGAGCTTCGCAAACACTGATTTAGTGTATAAATGACAACAAAGACATCTACATTGCATGTGTTTATACTGATATAATATAAAGAATTATGAACTAATATGCCACATATTACACACATGGTAATTGAGTGCACTGGAATATAAGGACCGTTAGAAAATTATATGTCTCTCTCTCTTATGATATGTCTCCCGAGAGATGTGTGTCTCTCTCTTATATCTCTCTCTGTCTTATGATACAGTATGCCCCCCTCTTTTGTGATATATATCTCTCTTTTACTGTATGTCTCTCTCTCTCTGTTGTGATGTGTCCCTCTCTCTTATGATGTGTCCCTCTCTCTTTCCCCTAACAGCCAACGCCTTTACAAGGCACATATTTATGCAGACAGAAGGTCCCATACAGTGATTGCAGGGGAAATGTTGATGGACCTATGCATAAAGCCAAATGCCCAGGGACACTTTTCTACCTTCAGAGTACAGGAAGAGGTGCAATTAGCATTCTGTGAATGGCACAACAGTCTCAGTATGTCAAATTCACTCAGGCAGCTCAGAGGGTTACTGAATAAGAAAACGATGTCGTTCTAATTTACCAACTAATTCATTTTTCAGTTTCTTGTATTAATCTTAAAAGAGAAAATGGGTCATAGCAGATGGGAGATTGGCAGACGTGTAATCATAGCTAAGGGAATGGGCCATCTGCCTTAGGTTCCTTTCAATACACATTTTCTTTTTTAAATTTCTACTTTAACAAACAAGGTCGGGATGAGACCGTGCACTCCAACATCCTGTGATGTTTAGAGCAACGTCTTTGTCACAAAAATCTGCTGCTAATGTCTGGACACGTATTTTACATCTAAACAAGAGATTACCATAAGGTCAAAGATTTTTTTAACATCAAGAGATTTTCATATTTTGATTATATGCAGGTTTTTTTTGTCAGACTATTAAAATGTATTAGAATTTGAACTGTGACCTAGTAATCTACCTACTGGTTATATTTTCAATTTTATATTTATTCTGTATAGGGCAACACTTTACATTAACTTCACTTTGATAATGCCTTTATAATGTATTCATAGAACATTCAGTGCACTTTCATAATGCCTTTATAATGCATTCATAGAACATTAAGTGCACCTTCATAATGCTTTTATAATGCATTCATTGAACATTAAGTGCACCTTCATAATGCATTCATAAAACATTCATAAGCATCGTGTAAGTATATCTTAATATCCTAATAACGACTATATTGACAATAGCATTGGGACACCTGCCTATTACACCTACAGAAATTTCCCATTCTAAATCTATAGGCTTCACTATACTGTAGATTTGCTCTTCCTTTACAGCTATAACAGCTTCCACTGTTCTGGGAAGGTTTTCTACAAGATTTTGAAGTGTGTCTGTGGGAATTTTTGTCCATTTATCCAGAAGAGCATTTGTGAGGTCAGGATGTTCGACGTGAAGGCTTGTCTCGGAATCTCCATTCTAGTTCATCCCAAAGGTGTTTGATGGGGTTGAGGTCAGGGCTCTGTGTGGGCCAGTCAAGTTCTTCCACACCAAACTCACCCAACCATATCTTTATGGACCTTGCTTTGTGCACTGGGGCACAGTCATGCTGGAACAGAATAGGCTCTTCCCCGAACTGTTTCTCTTCCCCGAACTGTTCCACAAACCTGGAAGCATAAAATTGACCAGAATGTCTTGCTATGCTGAAACATTCACTATAACTAAGGGGCCTAACCCAACCCCTGAAAAACAACCCCATACCATTATCCCTCCTCCACCAAACTTTACAGCTGGTACAGTGTAGTCAGGTAGATAACGTTCTCTTGGGATCCGTCAAACCCAGACTCACCCATCAGATGTCCAGACAGAGATATGTGACAGAACACTTTTCGACTGCTCCAGAGCCCAGTGGCGGTGTGCTTTACACCACTCCATCTGACGCTTGGCATTGCGCTTGGTGATGTGAGGCTTGCATGCAGCTGCTCGGCTATGGAAGCCCATTCCATGAAGCTCCCAGTGCACAGTTTTTATGCTGGGGTTAATGCCAGAGGGGCTTTCAAACTCTGCAGTTATTGAGGGAACAGATCGTTGGTGACGTTTTTGCACTACCTGCCTCGGCACTCAATGACATCACTCTGGTCCTTTACATGGTCTACATGGTTTACATGGTTTCTGTAGTTCCTAAACACTCCCACTTCCAGCAGGGAAGAAATCTCATGACCTGGCTTATTGCAAATGTGATATCCTAGCGTCATGTTTGAAGCTCTTCAGAATTTCATATTCTTTCATGAATGTTTGTAAACCTGACTGCATGGCTAGATGCTTGATTTTATACAGCTGTGGCAATGGGTCTGAATGAAACATCTGAATTCAGTGATCAAGTGTGTCCCAGTAATTTTGTCCAAACAGAGTACCTTAACTTCAACACACATTAATAACAAATATTGTACAATTATAACATTTGTTATTATCATATAATGTTTATTATGAATGCATATTAAAGCTGCTAAAGTATGATAGAATGTTAAGGTATACTTACATGATGCTTATGAATGTTCTATCAATGCATAATGAATGCATTATGAAGGTGCCGTCAATGTAAATTGTTACCCTGCATTTCTATTGCCCCGTAGCAAAATAAAATATAATGAACAACATTTAAATGAAATTTTTTTTATTAATTACAAAGGCTGTATGGCTAACCAATGAAACGCAAGGTGCAACAAAGCGCATTTCAATTTTTAATAAGTACCAGTTCACAGTATAGAAAATTATTTTGTATCACGTTATATGCTGTTAGCTAGAAGTCAACATTATTATGCTGTCATTGAACACCTAGTCATTTGCAATGCAATTTTAATCAGCCCTATTATTCTTATTGCAGGTTATCATAGAGGTATAATGCAGGCAAGTAAAAGGGCCCCAATAGCCTAATCAGCCTTAACAGCCCTTTGCTTGCTTCTGCAGGGTATGTGGGATGTAGTTTCCTCTCAGGTTTCCAAAAGTCTCTCTGCTGTTTCCCCACTTTACCCAAGGAAACAAATGTTTCCCAGAATGCACTTCACACTTCTCTTTCCCTGCTTCAGTAATCCTCATCACCGAACAATATCTCGGCCACGGTCTGTTATACACTAAACAAAGAATTACATGTCTCTGAACATGTCATTCCATTTGTGAGGAGCTGTAGGATGTTATGGGGCTGAAGCTTTGCTTGGGTTATGGAAAGTGCGCATGGTGCATGTTCTGCTAGGGGCGCTATGTCACTCAGAGGGCTGGGGAGTTCTGCCCACATCCACGACTGGCAGGATAACCATATCACTGCTGGCCCATTGAGCAGCGCCCTGAATGCCCAATGCCCCAGGCATACTAGCTGACTTTGCTCTCTGACCTCACTTGCTTTCCTTATTTGTATGCTGCTTTGGACAAAAGTTTCAGCTAAATAAGTAAATGTTAATGTTTTATGGATTCCCGTGTAGCACAGGAATTATAGCCCTAGGGATCTCAGTACTGGTTGGGAATCTACACCCTGCATTTATCAATTCTTATTAAATGTACTATAGCTTTTTACGACATATTACCTCAATCTTACTGAGGTGCTTGAAACAAATTGTGCAAGCCGTATGTTTATGATTCATTAATTTACATGCATAAGCGATGAGGGATATTATTAACCAACCTTTACTATTTCAGAAATCCTTATCTGCTGGTATGGTACCTTCTGATTGGAAATGTGCTAATATAATACGCATATTCAAAAAATGGGATAGTAGTAATCCAGCAAACTATAGGCCAATCAGACTCGCATAACTGGATAAGTAATGGAAACTATAATCCAAGTGAAAATGGTAGATTACCTGGATTCAAATAACATTCTGAGGGATAGACAACATGGATTTAGGAGAGGTAGGTCCTGTTTAACTAATGTACTTGAGTTCTTTGAGGAAGCTGTAAGAGAAATTGATCACAAAAAGGCCTACAACTTAGATTTCCAGAAGGGCTTTGATCTTGTCCCCCACAAACGGCTCTTGCTTAAGATCAATGCTGCAGGGATTTTAGGAACTGTAGCAGCTTGGATTGAAAACTGGTTAACTGAAAGGAAGCAGTGAGTAGTTATTACAGGCACAATGTCACATTGGGCCTGCGTTCATAGTGGGGTACCGCAAGGTTCAATTTTAGGACCACTATTGTTCCTAATTTACATTAATGATATTGACAGAGATACATACATTAAACTGGTTAAATGTTAAATGTAAGGTGGATGGAGTAGCTGATATTAAACCTGCAGCACAGAGGCTACAATGGGATCTTGATTTAATTAGTGATGGGGCTGATACCTAGTAGATGAAATTTCCATCCATCCATTTTCCAAACCACTTATCCTATTGGGTCGCAGAGGGTCTGGAGCCTATCCCGGAAGCAATGGGCATGAGGCAAGGAACAACCCAGGATGGGGGGCCAGCCCATCGCAGGGCACACTCACATACCATTCACTCACACATGCACACCTACGACCAATTTAGCAACTCCAATTAGCCTCAGCATGTTTTCAGACTGTGGGGGGAAACCGGAGTACCCGGAGGAAACCCCCCGATGACATGGGGAGAATATGCAAACTCCGCACACATGTGACCCAGGCGGAGACTCGAACCCGGGTCTCAGAGGTGTGAGGCAACAGTGCTAACCACTGCACCACCATACCGCCCAAGATGAAATTTAACATAGATAAATGTAAGGTAATCCATGCAGTAGAGGTGTAACGATATATACAGCCCACGAGACAAGATGAGACACAATATTGGGTTCACGAGAACGAGACCAGATGATATTTTAAGAATATTTTAAGGAAAACTTCAAAGAGGAAATATATTACTGGAAAGCAGCCTTTTATTTGATTAATTTGAAAGACAAAAAATGCTAAATTATGCAGATGCATGGTGAAATGTTTTAAATAATCACCATTATCATATGCAGAAAAGAACAGAACAAATATCTAACACCATAAAATATTTCACCACAAACTCAAATGACAGGCTTCTCTCCTATTTGACTACTCAATTGAACATAAAATAGAATATAAATAAAATAATATAAATGATAAACGTACAACTTTTTAATGTTTTCTTCACCGGTGCAGTGGATTTAAGTAAAGAACTGTGATGGTGCTGCAAATGGCTTTGCATAGTAGCAGCGTTAGCCGCTGTGTACGGCATTATTTTCCTACAATGCTTACAGATGGTTCGTGTTTTGTCTGTCACCCTTTCGCCGTTTATATTTTCCATCAGGTACTTAAAATGCTGCCACACAAAAGATTTTAAAGTGTCTGGGGCATCTACTATGGTAATTTTGTCAGACGCCGACACGCTTACAGCAGATGATTTACAGCAGCTGATTTGCAGTGCCTTTGTGAGACCGCTTTTCACTCCGACAAGAAATCTCATCATGTTGTAATATCGCGAGATCTTGTGACACGAGATCTTGTTACACCCCTACCATGCAAGGAGCAGAAATACAAAGTACAGATATTTTTTGGGTTCCACTGAAATAAAGGTAGCTGATTACGAGAAAGATCTCGGTGTGTATGTTGATGCTTCCATGTCCCACTCTCACCAGTGTGGGGAAGCAATAAAAAAGGCCAATAGGATGTTGGGTTACATCTCTAGGTGTGTGGAGTTTAAGTCAAGAGAGGTGATGCTATGATTATACAATTCCTTGGTAAGACCCCGCCTAGAATATTGTGTGCAGGTTTGGTCACCATACCTTAAAAGGACATTACTGCCTTGAAAAATGTTCCACGTAGGACTACGAGAATGATTCCTGGTCTTAGAGGAATGTCTGATGAGGAGAGGTTAGCTGAGCTGAATCTGTTCAGCCTCGAGCAAAGGAGACTAAGGGGGGACATGACCCAGGTATATAACATTCTAATAGGTCTGGATGCTGTTCAACCAAATGGCTATTTCAATATTAGTTTAAATACTATAACTCTTGGCCATAGGTGGAAATTAGTGGGAGAATATTTTAAACTGAATTTGAGAAAAGACTTCTTTATACAGCGTGTAGAGTATGGAATATTCTTCCTGCTAGTGTAGCGCAAGCTAAAACCCTGGGTTCCTTTATATCAGAGCTAGATAAGACTTTAACAACTCTAAGCTATTAGTTAAGTTCTCCCCAAACGAGCTGGATGGGCCGAATCGCCTCCTCTTGTTTGTAAATTTCTTATGTTCTTATATGTTATGCTGAACAAGCTGAGCTGCACTGAAAACACTTTGACAGTGACGTCTGCTGCCTACAGCAACTGTCCTACCCTGTAATTTGAGCTTCAAGGTCCTAGACACTCACTATAGCTGCGTCACGGAGGACTACATTAGGATAGGAGGGGTGTGGAAAGCTGGACACAGGTGATACTGAGTAGGGGATTCGTGGGCTGTGAACCACGACAAAGAACAGATTAAAGATAGGGAACCAGCAAAAACTGGCAGATCTGCATGCGATGGAACCAGAGGGACAAATGACTATAAAACCCAGAGGAGGCAAGGGGCCTACAGCCAGAAATCAAGTAAAAAAAATGTTCAACAGAAATAAAAAGGATAATGATAGAAAATTAAGGAAACAGCCGGCTGAAAAGCTGAGCGATAACAGTTGGGAGCATGAAAACTAAACCCTGATGTCTGCTGCCAAGCTGTTTGCATACGCAATACAGCTCATTAAAAGGAATAGCATCCAGGCCAGGTCAGAGGTCAAAGTGAATATGTGCAACCACTGTGATCACGCAACCACAGCGCCCCCTGCAGGAAGGCATGACTGCGCTGTCTGCAGGGAAGTACATGCAGTTCCCTATTGGAGTTGCTTTCTGTTGATGAAAATGGTTTCATACTTAAGTACTTAAGCCTGTATGCTTTCTTTATTTGTGTGAACAACATGCTTTCTTAAGACATTGAAGTCTATCTATGCACCACTCAAATGGCTGTCATGTCTCCTGAATAAAATCTGCGCTTTGTTAAGGCACCTGTAGTGAGGCACTCAATCAGAATGAAAAGGTGTGAAAATTAAGACTGAGGAGTTTTCCCTGAATTTGGTACAAATGCAAAGGCTTCTAAAGTGAACAAATAAGAAAGTGAGATGCGGAAGTTACCCTGCAGCATCGAGCCGAGGCTAACAGTGACAAAGAGCTGCAAAAGTCAATGCGATGAGTGAAATATACCCCGGTCAACAATCGCATGTAGAGGTCAGACGTGTGCCTGTAGGAAGGCTCACAAACAAGAGTCAATTATTGAAAGAGAACCATCTACAATGACTTCCTGCAGATGCAGGAGAAAGTCCATAATAACTGCACGTGTGGCATGAACCTAACTCTATCTAAGCTTCAAGAAAATATCCCTCTTTATGGATATATCTGTCCTCCTGCGGCCCTGGACATCTCCTTAGAAAACACTTGTGTAGGACCCTTATGAAGCTTTGATTCAGCTAAATGGCCAAGTTGACACTAGTTTGTCATCTGCAAGCAGAATTTAGAGTCACTGGATGAGAATTACTCGTCTTGTCATGCCACACGCGCAGTTACTCTGCTACCCATTTAACAGTCGCTAATGCTCAGGGGGATCAAATTATGAAGCAACCAACCAACTTTACAAGTGACTCGGCACTTTTACCAAAACATCTGCTCCTATTGCCATCTAGACTGGTAAGTGGTCATTGATTAACATATATAGTTTTCCAGGTACTGCCATAAAATTTAGATAAACTTCACCATGTGTTGAATTAATTGCTTTAGCTGCATGCAGCATCAAAGAAACAGGATGACTGTAGACCGAATTCTATTGTTGTTGCTTTTATTTCATAGTTTCACACTTTTCGTTGTATGTCTTCCACATGCAGTAAGACTTTCTTTCCATTTTATGAGTTCTTCTGCCGTCAGCACCTTAAACAGTTCTGCGATCTCGCACCTACAGGGCTGTGAATTCAGACTGAACCACTGATTAAGATGGATTAGTTTCTGCAGTATGTGTGTTGCCCTGTAATGAACTGGCTTCCCCCTTTTTAGTGTTTCCTGGAATGAGCAGTTAGGAAGACGGGTGGACAGAGAAATAAAAGAATCTTTGCATGTCAAATTAAAGTTATTCTTTTGTTCGCTGCTCAGAGTAAATAAAGATTATTTTTGTAGTCCACAAAATTATTTTATATGTATAAAACGGCACTGTTGCCTCACTCCTCTGGGACCCCGGTTCGAGTCTCCGCCTGGGTCACATGTGTGTGGAGTTTGCATGTTCTCCCCATGTCGTCGTGGGGTTTCCTCCGGGTACTCCGGTTTCCCCACACAGTCCAAAAACATGCTGAGGCTAATTGGAGTTGCTAAATTGCCCGTAGGTGTGCATGTGAGAGTGAATGGTGTGTGAGTGTGTCCTGCGATGGGCTGGCCCCCCATCCTGGGTTGTTCCCTGCCTCTTGCCCATTGCTTCCGGGATAGGCTCCGGAGCCCCCGCGACCCAGTAGGATAAGCGGTTTGAAAAATGGATGGATGGATGGGAGGCTACTACCAATGCCACATTGGACCAATAGGCATCAACTATCCTGTCCACCATCAGAAACTGCAGAATCAGATAAAGCTCTTTTTATTTGTCTTTTTTTCTCAACAAATGGAGATGCCTAGTTACTGAAACATCTACGCCAGTCATGCTATCAGCGAGTGCATCTTTAGATGAGTAAGAGTGGTGCCAAATTATGCCCTGTTCTGTCATATGTATTGGAATTACGTCCCTGAAACAATGCCTTTCCTGGCTTTCAGAGCATTGAATCACAGTGAAAACATATTGGGATATTTATGCTCGCAATTTGTTAAAATCCCTCAACGCTGAATGAGAAAGGCTGTCAGGCATCCCTCCACAGGCCTACTCCCAGCAATAGGCTAAGCAATTAATATCCCATTCCATGCTGCATAATATTAATAATGTTACACAGCAGGATGTGCTGGAAATTCCTTTATGAGTTAAATTAGGCTTTGGAGGCTCTCATCAGTTAATATGATTTGATGTCTTCATCGGTTAGTGGGTGTGGGCATGACATCATAAGTTCTGTCTCCAAGACGTTTAAAGCTTACGGTGTGTGTAGTATTTCGCACATGCAGCAACTGCAAAATGCATACTTCATGGGTAGATTGCTTTGTGCTACCAGCAAAAATCAATATTCATGTGTTGCTGCATATAACTGTTGTCTAAAATATCAGCATGTATAAAATATTGTGCCAAGATGCACAATTCATTGTACTGTATATTAGTGGAGAATAGAATATATAGTCTGTCCTTCCATTTTCATTCATCTAACCATCTTGCAGCAAATGTAGCCACTGCATATACACTGATAATGTAAATGTCATGGAATGACAAGTGCGACATGAAACAAGTGTACATCAGACTTGCTCTTGTGTTCTTTTCTGCTTCGAAAATCTTCTACTATGTACGTAACTTTTGAGAGACCAGAAATGTCGGAATTCTAGAAGCAGTGAAATACTTACTTTTTCTTCCTTTAAAGCATGTGATATTTTCTAGAAGCTGTGCAGGAGACAGTTGCCAGGAGAGATTGTAAAGTAATTTCTTCCACAGTTAGAACTCCCACACTGAGGATCGAGACACGTTAGCAGAAAATTAATAGCTTAGCCTGTATCCCTGGTTGTCTGAATTGAGACTCCAATGCAGACTGACACTGCACCATGCTGTTGACAAACTGCACTTGTAATGAGCTGCAATGCAGTGAGTGAATGACTTGGAGTAGCCAGGGCAAGCATCCGACACCAGAAAGCAAACAGGCTGGACCTGCTGTGTCCTCCATGCTTCACACTCCTCGGGATTGAAAGAGAAGGTATAGCTGCCATCACTTACAACAAACAATGGCTTTTTGTGATGCACTGAATGCTTTCTGAATTGCTTTTCTAAAACAAATTAAACACTCAGCCTAATATTCATTATATAATTACACTCAAGTTTTATGTTCTGTAATTAAGACTAAATGTTGTCTGCAGTGTGGATATTATATTGTTCAGTTAATATCCCATACATTCAGTGATGCTCTGCCTCAGCGTTTCATGTGTATCATTTGACAGCATTTCTTCCCTTTGATTTTCAGACATTGCACTCATTGTAAATGGTCAAATCTGTCAAATACAGAGGGAAGTGTAAACTGAAGGGGCATCCATCTATGTCTAATGACAGGAGAATACTTGGGCAGAATCAGTAGTTATAAAGTAATCCATCCTTTGCTGGGGCAGGAGATGTTGCAATGGTAGTTCGGAAGTACAGTGAAAGTCCCCTGCTGTAATAAAGGTCCTGTGCGGGTCTGCATTTCATTGTATGCAATTAGACATGTGAAATTTTTTCACGACTAGCCTAGCATTAATGTCTGGAGATATGCACACTGTAAGCAGAGCAATAGTTGTAAATTCACTCTGCTCCATATAGAAGCTCTGAAGATGCTGAGTCCATACAGAAGCTCTGAAGACGCTGAGTCCATACAGAAGCTCTGAAGGTGCTGAGTCCATACAGAAGCTCATGATATTACATTCCGTAAATGTTCTGTGTGATGTAATCTGGAGTTGAAGCTCACCGATTTTGTTCCCTGGAGACTGTGTGTTAGTGAGGAAGATGCATGTAGCACTAGCTCAGCATGTAGCAGGGTTATCCCTTTTGCCAGCAAAAGCATATGGCTCTTTGGATAGAATCTAGCTCTTTGAAATCTTGCAGGAAGAAGGACTCAAAAATTTATCATTACCCCCAAGAGAGAATTCCCATCTCACTGAATTGATTGAAATTCTGGTTCCTTTACATGAGAGAGCAAGTTATAACTGTGAGTGTAGTTTTGCCTTCCATACTTACCCTAAATAAACAACTTCTGCTGAGTATGATGCAAAATACTGTACTGATCTTGCACGTGTACTGGAAACCTCATTCAAAACCCAGTTTACTGAAGTGTTAGCCTACATGAAGATGTCTGAGGCTACCAGTGGAAGACGACTTGCTGTTCTCTAATACTCTGAGGATCATCTCATTGCACTGGTGCTTGACCCATCCTTTGGATTCCAGTAGCTTCAGCAGGATGAGCCTGTGGAAGAGTATGTGAAGTTAAAGTTAAAAGAAGATCTGAAAAGTGAGATGTTCAGTGGGAGCTTTTAAAAATGTAATTGCAGAGATTAATTTAGTTTTTGCTTGTTTTTAGAACTCATAAAAGCAAAGTATAACAGACATAAGCCTGTTCAACCCACCTTTGCATCCACTGACAGTGACACAACGGAGAATAAAATAAATGTTCTCACACCACAGGAAGTTCAAATCAAAGGAAAACTGTCTTACAGTGAACAGACAGCTGACACGCTGTCTGGGGCTGCTAGATGGTGATGACAGAATCCAGGATAATGATGCACTGGTATCATCTCTGTATGAACTGGTTGTGCCACTTCTGTCAGTTCCTGCTTCCAGTGCACCAATTGAGAGGGTGTGTAGCCAAGGAGGCCATTTAATGAGACCAATTTGTGCATTTGAAGAGTATTTTGCTTTCACAATTGATTTTTTTTAATGCAACAACTGAAATTCATAAGAGTACTGGCTATCTAAATTGGTAGAAACGGTGGTGAAAATATTTGTCGACATTCTTAAGAGTGATTATTTGTTTGTTTATCTTACAAACCTTTATTCTACAGAACAGGGTGCTGAACAGGACTAGTGGAGTGAAGGATTCCATTCTGCCACATTAATTGTGTGCCATTGTCACAATGTGATCTGGAAGGTCGTACGACGCAAAAGTGCTCTCAGGTGGCCCGTGCAGTGATGTTAGGCATTAAAAACACCTTCACCCCTTTGGAGAATCCATGCTATTATGTCAAGTATAATGAATGTGTTTCCTAAAAGGGAACAGATTTAATGAGGAAATTCTCCCACTCAGATCGCAAGGAGTCTGTGGAGGTAGTTCCAGTATATAAAATGTTTCCCCTGGACCAGCTCTAAGGGAGACATTCTGGGCATGTCTAACTTTGTAGAGGCCCCAGGGAAGCCCCCTGACTCACAGGAGGTATTGCATCTCCCAGCTGGCTTGGGAACATCTAATGATTTTCCAGAATGAGCGTATGGCAGAGTGTATGGCTAGGAAAGTTTTATGGCTGCAATGATTACTGACATGGTGTGTTTTTCTCCTGGTCAACATTTAATGGAGCCAATGTTCAGCCTAAATAATCACTGACATGCCAGTTGTCCCAGCATCACTTGTGGCTGGCATTGGGATCTCAGAAAGTCTATGAACATTGCTATGCAGCTTTAGACCTCAATGTGATGGTCATAAGCAAGGAAAATGATCCGTGTCTTATGGGACAGGCTCTCATGTTTCCTAAATTCTGTCAGTTATGGTTTATGGTATGTTCGTGAGTAATACCTGGCTGGCTATTAAGTGTGGGAGTGAGAGAGGAATTTGGGAAAAGTTAGAAATGAGATAATGAGGAATGGGGGCATCGCAAATGTTTTAAGTTGCCCAGTGACGTAAACATATATCCATATTTCCCAGGCTGTGTATTCCTGCTTCTTGTTACAGCCATTTGATGGTGATATTAAAATGAAGTTTTTCTACGAGCTTGATCATTGGACCTTTGCTTTGGTTAGTAATAGATATGCAAAGGCACAAAGCGGGACACTTTACACAAATTGTGGCTTTTTCCTGAGAGCTAAGTCCCTTGAAACTAGCCAGAATGGTAGCCCGCAAAATAAACAGGTTATTTAGTATGCACAAGTCAAAAGGAGTTTCGGTTTTCCGTGAGAGATGTCAACAGAGAGAGCTTCAAAGCACAAGTTCATGCAGGGTTTGTTAGACTTAATTATTCTGTTAATACATCCAATTAATGGAGAGCACTTGGGTGCAAAGGTTCCCACTTGTCTTCTTGTTCGCAACCTGTTTAAATGAATTGGGGGAAAAATAAACTCGAGTTAAGTTTCAGGTGGGAGTCGGGGGAGAATCATCTTCTGTATTCACTCATGCAGTACTAATGTAAATATAAGAACAAGCAAGATATTTGACTTAATCTAATGATACTGGCACAATTATGTTAATAATACATGCTAATAATATAAAAAATATGTTGTGCCTGTATTGGGAATTTTACAAATCATTAGTTTTTCCTCAGAATTAATTTTCTTCTACAATATACCTCAAAATAAATGGTTTTCCTTTATTAATGCATGCTGTGGGTTTACTCTCCTTTCAGCCTGACAGACACCTTTATAGCATCAAGTTCTCATGCACTAGACAAACAAAATTAATGCCAGTTGTATTTTTATATAAAACGAACCAGAATGATGATGCTTTATAGATACCGATGGGGCTTTGCGCCTACCCCATCTCGCTTCCCATGTAGATGTGAAGAAGCTTGGCAACCACCCATAGCAGCACCCATGGAGCTGGGGGTAGGAGTCTTGCTCAAGGCCCAGCAGGCATGGTTATTCTGCTGAGACTGGGACTCAAACCAGTAACCTTCCGATTACAAGCATAGAGGCTCAGCCCACTGAGTCACATGCTGCGAGAAGGACATACAATATATAAGAAGTGGACCTTGTCACTGACTGGATCAATGAATATTATTTTGGAACAATAATAATAATAATAATAATAATAATAATAATAAATAAAACTTGTTTATTTGGGGAGTATATCATATATTTTAGAGCCAGTGCTAGATATGTGTTTAGCTTTGCTGACTAGTTCAATACAGGATCTGAGGTGAGTGACTATTCGTTCCCATCAGTCGGGTCTCCGGGTCAGAATAGGCTGGTCCTTCCAGTCGCCCAAATGTGCATGTACCCCAAAAGGGGCTGATGCTGATTACAAATCGCATCAGCAAGCCCCATCCCCACACAGATTACCTGCCTCCATCGAATGCCACTGATCATGTAAGAGTGTGGCCCCCGAATCCATCTCTACAGTACGTACGTCCATTACAATTAGTTCTTGTTTTTCTCTAGCGTGAACTAAAGCTCGTGGAATATGGAATGCATCAAAGAGTTCCCATGATTGCCACAATCCTCCAGGATCTCCTGAAGTCAAACAGCAGCCTCTTTTTGCAGTTGAAGTAGCATTAGCATCATTTGCACTATGGACAGAAGCCTTAATTCTGCAAGCGATTGTAATGGTATTAGACTTTCCCTAACACTCTTTCAGTGAATCCATCACTACCAAATGCAATGAATGGTGTGTACATAGCTGCAGTCACGCACTGCCTTCACTAAATTAGAAGCTTTGTCAGTCACAAAGAAATCAGCTTCTCTTCAGTTTCCCTTTTCCAGCTTTGCAAAAGGTTCTGAAAACGCTACAGCATGTTGGCTAGTTTGAACAGCGTTTGACACGCAGCATTGTTATGACCCCTTTCAGAAAAGCTCGACAAATAATCTAAAGAGAAAAAAGGGCCAGACTTAAAGTAAGGAAAAAGGGAAACCTAAACGCTGTGTCCAGGAGGAACAGCAGTACAGGGCCACAGGATAAATAATAGAGGCACTTTTATTGGGAGAAAGGAGAAAGAGGAGCTCGGTATAAACAAAGGAATCCACCGAAAAGAAAAAGAACCACAACAGTGCACCCACACTCACACACTTACCTCACAACTGGAACAAAATATATATATATATATATAAAAGGCCAAGCCAAACAACTCTACCTACTCTGATCTATACCTGAAAAAAATTAGTATAACTCCTCTCCCAAACATCAAACACAAGGGCCTCGAACTACACAATACGAAGAGCTCAGCGTGCTCACACACATCTCACTCTTTTATGACTCTTAGCTTTCACAACATGCCGGCAACAAGAAAGCAAGGATCTGAAGCCCTTTCTGTGTGGACTATTTAAAGCCACCGCATGAGGGGCCGTCCGTGAGGGTGAGCAATCCATTCCCAGGTGGAGTCATTCTGCCAAATTAAGCCAACCGTAGCAGCAACACAACTTATACGAGAAAAAAAATAAAAACACAGTTATAAGGCTGTGACAGTATATTAATGACAGCCATTATGTGTTTCAAGACTGTGACAGTATTTTAGTGACAGCTGCTACATGTTACAAAGCTGTGACAGTATATTAATGATAGCTATTATGTGTTTCAAGACTGTGACAGTATATTAGTGACAGCTGCTATGTGTTACAAAGCTGTGACAGTATATTAATGACAGCTGTTACATATTATGAGGCTGTGACAGTATATTAATAACAGCTGTTATGTGTTACAAAGCTGTGACAGTATATTAATGACAGCTGTTATGTGTTACAAAGCTGTGACAGTATATTAATGACAGCTGTTACATATTATGAGGCTGTGACAGTATATTGATGACAGTTGTTACATGTTACAAGGCTGTGACAGTATATTAATAACAGCTGTTATGTGTTACAAAGCTGTGACAGTATATTAATAACAGCTGCTATGTGTTACAAAGCTGTGACAGTATATTAATGACAGCTGTTACATATTATGAGGCTGTGACAGTATATTAATGATAGCTATTATGTGTTACAAAGCTGTGACAGTATATTAATAACAACTGTTATGTGTTACAAAGCTGTGACAGTATATTAATGACAGCTGTTACATATTATGAGGCTGTGACAGTGTATTGATGACAGTTGTTACATGTTACAAGGCTGTGACAGTATATACATTACAGCTGTTACATATTACAATGCTGTGACAGTATATTAATAACAGCTGTTATGTGTTACAAGGCTGTGACAGTACAATAATAATAGCTGTTATTTGTCTATGACTCACTGCACCCGGTGTGATTTACTGGTTCTCACAATTTATCTAATGGCCAGTGAGGCAGAGGTACTACAGGTCGACAGAAAAATTCTGCAATTCACAAAATACCCTTCTATGTTTCAAAGGGATCTCTTGACCTTTTTCCTTAGCGTGCTAGTAAACTTGTGGCTCCACAGTGCAGGAAAACTTCAAATGCGAGGCTGCTCTGTGATGTGGTGCTGAGCAGCTGCAGGAAGCCGTGCCATTGGCCGGGGTATGCCACCTTGTTATTCAGTGAGGCTGAGACAGGAGGAGCTGAGGAATCATGAGGCTGGCACAGTACTGATGCCCTCCCAGTGGCTTGTTCTGTGATACGCGTGGCATGCCTAAGATACGTCACTGATGCATGGCAGAGGTTGAAAAATGCTTTGCATCCTGATATCTGCTGATTTTAATTTAGCTTATTTTGGTTTGTTTTAAGCTGACAGTAATGTACTGCAAGCTAATGTACCTTTTTGGTTTTATAGCATCTGCAGAGCTAACAGCCTGACTATAGATATGGCCTCAGTTTCATTTATCATGTTGCCTATTTGTAAACATTGAGTGACATGGTGGTGCCTCACATATGCGGATTGTATTGTATTTGTTTGTACATGAGCACATGCCTGTACGTGTCCTACGCAACGGGGTATACTGAGAAAAGAGATTCCCTAGAAAACCAGTATATGCTACATTTTCAGTGCACAATCGATGCTTGTAAATATATGAACATTTGCAGAATGAGAAATGAATCGACAGTATTTTCAAAATGGTGATATTGCTAATAAGTCACAGAGATTCTTGAAATAGTGGGGTGATGGGAGAGTGATACACTGTGTGCTGAAAATGGAGCCACGCGATGGGAGGGCAGAAGCTACTGCTCCAGTCAAAAGTTTGGACACACCTACCCATAGAAAGGCTTATGTGTACTATTCTAGAATAGACATAATTTGCTTGGAATGGCTGATCCTACTATCTCCTCTATGGAAATTTCATGAGGTGGCCTCCTGGGAAGCTTTTCCAGCTGAGGAGGTCCAACATATATGCTGAGCTCTCATTGGCCACTTTTCCTTCACTCTCTGATCAGACCCTTCCAGAACCATGTCTGTTGTGTTTAGGTCAGGTGGTCAGGTCATGTGATGCAACACTATCACTGTCCTTTGCAGGTGGCTTTGCGTGTCCAAACTTTTGACTGGTACGATATGTAAAAAAACTAAAACTCAGTGTAACATTTACTGCATTTTCCTGAGCTGTGCATGTGCTCTCCATGCCAATCATAATCATTCTCATCCTTGCTGTTTGGACTCACTTATAGACAGTACAGCATGTTTGCGAGAAGTTGAACAAAACTAGTGAGGAGGAGAGAAGTGAACAGTAACTGGCCACCAAAACACATTTGTCTTCCGCTGTATGGAAATATTTCGGGTCCCACAGAGACGGCATTGAATAAAAGCAAGTGGTTCTCGGCGCATCTTTGTGTCAGCACAACTCGCAGCAACACCGCCAACTAATTTGACAGACTCTGTTGGTAGATAATAAGTTCTGTTTGCCCATACTTTATTTTGGGTACATTTTCAGCTCCTATTTTTAAAATAAATATTGCAATAATTTCAAGAATCACAATGTGAATGTTTTTCCATTGTCATGCGGCCCCGGTTCCCTCTATCGTCCCCTGCTGGTTGTATGGTCTGTAATCACTGGTGTACTAGACAAAGTCATACTAGATAAAATGATACTATATAAAGAGCCATGCAAGTTTTATTTATGGGGGAAAAAATAGTATGTAAAAGACAAGGGACAAAAAAATCTGCATTGCAGTAAAATACTGACATATTTAGACCAAAGATTTCGATGTAACTCATTTTTGTCTTTCCAAATAATGCTTTTGTATTCCGGAACACTCCCATTGTGCATAATTCTCTCCCACTGCTTCAGCAGCAGCTCATACTGACTATTCCCCTGCGCCAGCTTGACCTCTCAGTAAGACTGTTGCCTCCGACAGCGATCTCCACTCCTTTGGGTCTATGCTGTTTTTCGCACTGTGGGGAAATGTCAAGTCAGCTCCGAGGAGACCGGACTCACAGAGTCAGCCTGGCATACCTGTTGGACCCTTCTCAACCCCTGCTGAGCAGGAAAGCTCTCAGAAGCATGCACCTGCATACCTCCTGCTCATAAACCAATCGCTTCTGCCTCATCTTACCTTTTCCTCCAGCCCAGGACACACAGAGTTCTTGAAAATGAGAAACATTGATTTATGTGTGTGCAAATGGTGCTTATATATATTTGACTTCATTTGAAGTATGTGAGAATGCTCTCAGTCTTAAAATGTATTTCAGCGTTATAAATATATGGAAAATAGGGAAAAATTGTTGGATTACTTTGCTCCCTTGAGATACAACAGAATTCACCCCCCCTGTAGTTGAACTTCTAGATGGGTATCAGTCTTTTGACTGGCTGCTTATTTGTCCATTGCCATTTTACCATCTTCTTATCGATTGTCACTCTGTAGCCAGAGCTTGCATCTGGCACTGAGTGATTAGCATTTGCAGTAATGTCGCTCTCACACTTAATGCGAGTACCGTATGCTGAATACTATTCTGAGTATTTGTAATGTTTTGCGTATGTAGTTTGGTTATGTAGAGCAGGAGACAAGGAGGCACAGGAAAGGATGGGGCAGGGGAATACTTCTTCAGAAATGCAGCTTATTCAGGAAATAGCTGCCATTCTCTCTACGTTCCCTCTACCTGTGTCCTTTTCAGAGTATGACCATCGCGGCTGTGTCCTGCTGCCACTCCTGGTGGTTGATGCTGAGGATATCACTGTTACCGTTGGCCTGCGTGCTGTTTATCGGCGGATTCTGAGTAGTTAAGTGGCCAGTAGGGCTCAGCCAATTATCTGATTGCAAAGAGTGTCTGGCATGAATACTGTGTTCTTCTCTACGCCAACTGCCATCCCATCATTACTGATGAGTATCCGTGTCTATCTCCAACGATCCTTTCCATTTTGGATATCAGCAAAGCAGTGACACTCATTGGCTTGCTATACATACAGTCTGCCCCACATAACCATTAACCACGCGATATTCTCCTCGCCCAACACAGTAACTCATGCACATAAGAAGGAGGAATTTTCCCTTAAGTGATCTTCTTAGTATTTGACCAGCATTATATGCAAAAACAGTACATTATGTGTGTAAACTCTGTTCAGTCGTGTGCTTTGTGTGCATTTAAAAATTGCTTGGGTGGCTCATCTACCTCGCGTAGATGCTTGTTTATTTTTTTATTTAAAAATTAGGTATTAATTTTTGTTTATTTACTTTACTTTGCCCTTTTCTCTCTTGTGCTCATTTTGAAAGTTTTCTGTGCCTAATACACTTAGTTTTGTCCACTTCCTTCACACACAGTCATACACAGTCACACACAGTCACACACCATAACCAGGATTAATACACACTAGAACATTATTGTAAGGTAAAATAAAGGTTAATGAATGAATGAATGATAATTTACTACTAATAATTATTAAGAACAATAAAAAATATCTCCACATTCAGAAAAAAAAAGATGATTCGGGTACTAATTAGGCTTGATTATAGGTATGACTATGACTACTTCCGTAAATAATTCCTATGCTTATAATATATGATCTTTCACTTTATTCACTCTATTTTTACTATGGGGGGGGGGGGGGGGGGTCACATTTATATATGGCCACTTATTGCCTGTGTATGTGTTCTGGTTGCGACAAACTTAGCATATATGGTCATTGTAAAACAAGAAGGAAATTTATACTAACTAGACATTGTGTGCAAAATTCCCCGGATAGAGGGGTGGAGTAGTTGGAGTAGTGTGGTATTAATAAGTATTTTTTTTTCATGTTTATGGTATCTACATTTAATTTCAAAACAATAACTTCTCCCTAGGCAAAAAACTGCATAGTTCTTAATTTGTCTTAAAATTTCACTTACATATTGAACAGTGAATTGATTATTAAAATAAAATGAAAAGAGATCAATTTTATAGTTAATTAATGTTGATTATATAAAAATTTGCATCTGAATACTGGTACTATGATTAATTACTGTAAGATGATTACTGCACAATTTTTGCAAAATGAGAGTCCGCACTTCAACTCGGTATATTCTTTCTCAGAGCTGTGTTCCTGATCAATAACAAATTCCATAATAGTTTTGGAGTGTTGTCTTCAGGAGTGGATAGTCTTTAAATAAAGACAAGTAAAAGAACTCTCACTCTAAATTAAGATCAAACAAAAAATGTATTGTTTATCGTTATTTTTTCAAATAGTCGGATCTTCATTATGCTATTATTTAAAAATATAACAGTATTTGCTAGCATACAACTGCAGCATTATTTCTCCAAGGTATATATTCTTCTAATCACTTACCTGAGTCAGCGCTGCAGACAGCTGAAGTTTAAAAAATTCCTAAAAATGAGAAACATTGATTTATATGAGTGCAAGTGGTGCTTATATATATTTGACTTCATTTTAAGTATCTCAGTTCTGGTTAGGGTTAGGGCTTCCTCTGCAGCCCCCTGGAGGATGGGCTCCCCCTTTGTATCTGGTTAGGGTTAGGGCTTCCTCTGCTGCCCCCTGGAGGATGGGCTCCCCCTTTGGGTCTGGTTAGGGTTAGGGCTTCCTCTGCTGCCCTCTGGAGGATGGGCTCCCCCTTTGTATCTGGTTAGGGTTAGGGCTTCCTCTGCTGCCCCCTGCAGGATGGGCTCCCCCTTTGAGTCTGGTTAGGGTTAGGGCTTCCTCTGCTGCCCCCTGGAGGATGGGCTCCCCCTTTGAGTCTGGTTAGGGGTAGGGCTTCCTCTGCTGCCCCCTGGAGGATGGGCTCCCCCTTTGGGTCTGGTTAGGGTTAGGGCTTCCTCTGCTGCCCCCTGGAGGTTGGGCTCCCCCTTTGAGTCTGGTCCCTCCCAAGGTTTCTTCCTTCTTGGGAGTTTTTCCTTGCTACTGTCGCCTATGGCTTACTCACTGGGGGCTTTGGGTGAGGATGCTGTAAAGCGCTTTGAGACGATGTAGCTGAGTTACGCCCCACAGAGGAATGCAGTATAGAATAAGAAAATGATTAGTCATGTGACTCACATTTAGCAATTTTATGGAAAAGTGGTACAACAGAAAAAGTATTGTTACTTAAAAAGTAAGTAAGTTGTTAACTGGGCAAAAAGTAGAATTATTCCTTTAAACCACATCTGAGTTAAAAAGAAGCTCTGTTCTTGAGAAAAACTGAAGATAAGTGCCTTTCCGTGCAGGAGTTTTACAACCGTTACTATTTAAAAACATTGCTTTGGTTAACAAGCATAAATGAAAAAAAGGTCAGACATCTAATAAGCACTTAACACCGAAAAACAAAAAACAAAACATGAAAGCGGAATATTACTCATTTGCATGTTGCTGTGCTCTTGACCTCTATACTCATGAGAGACTCCAGCAGCACTAAATTGCTGGATGAAAGGTTAAAGTGGCACATTTACTTACTTCAACAATAGGGCTTAGAACCAAGAATGAGAGAAAGATAAATGGGTGGGTGTCTGATTTACATAGAGTTGCAAGAAAAAGTAAGTGAACCCTTTGGAATTACCCACATTTCTGCCTGGCTTACTAATAAAATGTGGTCTGATTTTCAGTCACGATCATACACAAACACCAGCTTATCCAACAACACAAAGAGTTGTACCTTTCATCTCTTTTATTGTGTGCATTGAGGAATCGTCTACAAAAAAGTGTAGGCTAAAAAAAAGTAAGTAACCCTTGAATTCAATATCCTTTAGCAGTAATCACCTCCAGCAAACATTCCCAGTAGTTTCTAATAAGATTTGCACAACATTGAGGATTAATGCTGGACCGCTTCTCCTCCCTCCACCAAATGTGTTTCAGTTCAGCAATATTTCTGAGATGCTTTGATCACACAACCTTCTGCTGGTCATGCCACAGCATCTCGATGGGGTTAAGGCTAGGACTTTGCTATTCCAAAACACAACTCTTCTTTTTTTTTTTTACCATTCGTTAGTTGATTTACTTGTGTGCTTTGGGTCATTGTCTTGCATCACCATACATCTCTTTAGCTGGAGGTCACGGATTGCTGCCCTTACATTCTCCGTAAAATGCTTTGATACAGTTTTGAATCCCTTGTTCCCTCAATGATTGCAAGGCAAACAGGCCCTGAGGCAGCAAAGTAGCCGCAAACTGTGATGCTTCCTCCACCGTGCTTCACGGTTAGCGTGAGGTTCTGGTGTTTCTGTGCGGTGTCCTTTTTCCTCCAAACTTACCAGTGTGCATTTGTGCTAAAGAGTTGTGTCTCATTTGTCCCTAGAACACTCAGACGGCCTTGGGCGAGCCGGAGTCGGGCTTCATTGTCTTTTTAGACAGAAGCGGCTTTCTTTGCCTAGTCCTTCCGTGAATATTGGCATTGAGTGTTTTTATAATAGTAGACATACTATATGAACAATGGTTTTTTGCAGCTTGTAGAGTCTTCTGTAGGTCTTTTGTGATTACCCTTGGGTTCCTTCTCACCTCTTGCAGGGTTGACCGTGCTCTTGGAGTGATCTTAACAGGGCACCCACTCCTAGGGATTAGCAACAGTCCTGCATTTTCTCCATTTGCAGACAGTTTGTCTAGGCATGGATCGGTGTTACACCCAGGTCTTTCGCAATGCTTTTGTACGCTTTTCCCACTTCTAATGCACGTCTTGTGAAGTCTTGTGAAAGTTGTTTAGATTGAGGCATGGTTCACACTAACCGATCTTTCAAAGAAACGTCTTTGAATCCAGTGACATCAAGGCCGTGAACTCGTTACAAAACTAATGTGAGTTTGAGCAGATTATGAACTGTGAGAGGCAAATTGATTCAGCTAGAGTGTGTCATTCCTGTGCTGGCCCTGCTGTGCAGTTAGGTCTGAGCTGCCCATCAATTTTTTATATGATTCATACAAATGAAAATACGGAGCATAATTTACTGAAGAGTCAGTCGCTGAGACTGGATTTTGTTTTGGTTTCAAAGATATGTTTGGTGTATTTGACTTTGTGAGACACTAATCTAATTTTAGCTAAATAAATTGATTGTATATGCGAGGTGTTGCGGTTTTTTTATGCGCACAACGTAGTTCTTGGGTGTGAAGGGATGAAGTTGTAAACTGCTCGTTTTAATTGCAAAATTTCTTGAAAAAAAAGATTCAAATGAATTCCTAAGATTTCCTGATGTAAATACTTTACAAACATTTTTATTTTACACTTCTGTGAATGCTGGTATAGCTCGTTCAAAAGTAATGTCATGAAACATTTAGTAAGTTTTACATAATCTTCAAACATTATATACAGTAAAATATTAAAATCATTTGCCTATAGTCCCTAACCTATTTATCAAATATCTACATTTGATATTTCAAAATATTTTAAAAGATACTTTTGTATCTCAAATACAAATGTATCCTTAATTAAACGGAATTCTTATGTTAGTATGTACTATTGTTGTGGGTGGCATATATAATACACATACAAGTTAAGATAACCACTTGTGATCAAGTAATCAGTTTGGCTTCATTTTGATGTCATAGAAGAAGAAAAAAACGCCCACTGAACAATTTACGGAAAAGAACATTTCATTTTTCAGGAGACTACATGTTCTTCATCAATAACGGGCAAACTACTCGTAGTAGTTCTGTAAACACTGCAAAGCAGAAAAACCTGGCTGAGAAACTTTACAGTTTGCTAGCACTCCTGTAAAATCACCTTTACGCTATACTTTAACAGCTTAAAGGTTTTTTTTCCCCAAAATATCCTGTTACGCAAATCATAAAACTTTTTTTTTTCCCCAGGGTTCAAAATATTGGGAATTCCTGGTATAAAGCAATGGTTTTGCAACCATTCCTCACAGGGCATCATGTATAATGCATTCAGAAATGCAGTCAGACTGTGCAACACATACCGTTCCGTTTGAAAAACAGTGTTGCGGCAATTAAAATAAAACTGCTGAAAAACCTGTGATGTTAACTTCTGAGGATTTTCTGAGATCAGTATGCTTTCCTGCTATTTCAAGTAATCTTGCGAGGATTCTGGAAGATAACCATCGTCTGCCTACATAATCTATATTTAATCTGACTGGGCATTGTTATATCAATTTAATCTCATACTTGGCAGTGGCATATAGTCATGAAAGTTATATATACTAAGTTGTGGGTAATTGCACATGGCAGAGGCCTTAGGGTATGCCAGTTTCCATTCCTACAGTACTAAGCATTTATGTACTTCATTAACTCCTGGCTGAGAAAAATTTGCATAATTTAAGTTTAAACATATTACTTGAGTATTTGATTCAGTTTTATTATCCCAGACTTAGTTTAACATGAGACATTAATTAATCATTACTTATTTAAAACAACAAATTTATAATGGGAATAAGTTATACAATATTTACACTATGGCAGCTGAACTCTATAATCTGATTGGTCATAATGGTGTTGATTAATTTTCTATAACCGAACACATAGCATCGGACAGGCGAATCAACAGTGGTAAGAAACATTACTACTATAATATTTTATTCTATCTAATGTTAATTTCAGACACAAATCACTATTAAGAGAAACTAAGAGAAGTGTTTAATCACTGGTGGAAGTAAAGTTGTACTAATAAATGCGTTTTCACTTTGTAAATGTGAAAATGGTGTCTTTATGTAGTAACAATAGTGTAAGATGGTTGGCGCACTCCAAGCCACCTATTATATGTTTTTAAATGCACTTTGCTGCATGTTGGGAGGTTCAGAGGCATAGTAGGGGTATGGATACCAGTGATAGGACCAAGTCATTCCTTGGCGAGTCCGAGTAAAGTCTTCAGTCAAAACATTGCAGTCCGAATCAAGTCTCAAGTGTCATTTGCCCTTAAGTCGAGTCGAAGTCTTTGCATCATTTTTACCGTCAAGTCACAAGTCATCAAATTTTGTGACTCGAGTCTAAGTCGAGTCATGAGTTATGTAACTTCAGTTTCTACCTATCTCAGTTTTTGTTTTTACCTTCAGTGATTAGAACTTTCTGTAGCAAAAACCCAGCACAGAACATCGTATGATACATTGTTTATAGGCAAAGATACTGTAGGTTGAAAAGAGAGGGTCAACTCATGGTTGTCCTCACACAGTTTTTACATTCATGTATATGCAGGGAGTGATGCGTCTTTCCAACAAACTATCTCAGGTGACTTTGCATTCAGCGAATTGAAAATGCAGACAGCAGAGAATTAACATACACAGTAATTATAAAATGAACATAGGTATCCAGAGGGGAACTATAACCTCAAGTCTTCCCAAGTCACAGGGTCCAAATCAGGTCTAAATCTCAAATATTTGCATTCAAGTCCAAGTCAAGTCACAAGTCATCAAATTGAGTCACAAGTCAGTGACTCGAGTCCCCACCTTTAATGGCAGATTCAGGCGGCCCAGCATTTAACAGGAGTCACTGAATATGTAACATTACATGTAAAATTTGTGGAGGATGGAATTGCTGTACTATTAAAAACAATTTACGATTTGTCCTGTATTCAAACCATGATGAAAATTATTCATCAATGAAATTTTTATTTACAAAAAAGAGATGACAATATAATAACTGATTTATGATGCCATAATCTATGACAAAAGATAATACCACTTTTGTCAAGGAATAAAAAGATAATTAAAATGTCAGTAAATGACGAATGTCACACTTATTCAATCCAAGTAGTATCTTTAGTTAGTGTTTTTATGGTTGCACATGACTGAATAATGTTTATTATAATTGAATCTAACCGGCTTCAGGCGCGTGAGAAACACTCTCTATAACATTTGTCTGTAAAATGTGCCAGTACATCTGTGCGAGGTTTCAGAAGATTACCTCATGGGGACGACCTCCCATTTCAGCATATTTTAAAGACAATTTTAAAAGAATTAAAAATACTGGAATATTTTTGAAAACAGCGTATACTGCTGTGAAATTTGGGCATTGTATTAAATATATATATATACAGTACTATCCAAAGCGGCAATAACGGAGAAAGAACACAAATTTAAAGTATCTGTCTGTGATGGTCCTCTGTCTGTGGGGGTCCTCTGTCTGTGAGGCCTGCCCTGTACCTCCCTTTTGTCGTTCCATGCCCCCCACCACATTTATTTTCATTCGTCGTTCCCAGTTTCACCCCCTGTGGTTCAGTTTAGTTACTGGTTCTGTTTTGTTAGCTATAATATCACCCCTTTGTCCCTGCTCCACAGCGGCATCTGGGTCATCCCTCTCTCCCCGAACATGAGAATAATAACAGCCTTACAGATGATTCCTTCAGAAATCTAGAGTGGATAGAGTCAGACCAATCTCTCTGTGTGTGTACACAAAAAATCAAGTGATATTTTCAAAGAAATACGAAAATGATGTATTAAAATATGACTAAAACTGTTAGTTCCCTTGACTACATGTACTGTACTGCAAATTGAGTTGACTAGATCTAAATTACATTTAGTCAAGTAAACAGTAGGTCTGTTGACTAAAACAAGACCAAACTAAAAAAAAAATGTCAGATAACTAAAACATGGTTAAAATGAAATTGCATGTTCATCACAAGGCTAAAACTAGAGCAAATATGCTGTCAAATGCAGTGTAATGGTAATTACGGTATACCATGGTATTTCTATGACACTGATACAGAGATGCTGTATTGAGGTATGTATTGTAGTGAACAGTGTTAGTGGTGATTAGAGACTCACGTAAAAAAAGGCTAAGAATAAGGAGCGCTGTGAATGCGCTGTGAACTGTCGGGGCATGGAACTGTCGACCTACGTGAGAGAGTGGCTGCCGACTGCCCAGATTGGCCAGTGACAAAAGACGGGTGATCTTCTTAACTCTTCAACATGAACTTGAATTTTGTCGGGGAGCCCAGAATTCCTAGCTCCCGTTCCTTCTCAGTGCGGGAGCAGTGCTGTGTGGCCTAATAAAGATGTACAGTACACCCATAATTGGTCTGTCACCAGTGCTGCCATTTAAATCAAGGGAGGAGCTTGACTCCCTGCCTACTTGACTCTCTCTCTTGCACTGGTGGAGGTCAAAACACTTCTCAGAGAATTCCCCTATTCCCTAATGATTTGAAATTCGCCAGTAAGTAGAGTCTATTCAGCAGTGATCCTTGGCAGACATGCAAAAATCCCATTTAAAATATACCACTCACTCCTTTCCCATATTTTAAATAAATTAAAAAAAAGCTAAATACACCTGCAGTTTGCTCTAATATTTCATTTAGATACCGTTCCCATAATATTTCATTTAAGTTCATCTTCAATAAACCTTTTTATTATACAGGTTATAGGTTATGATATATCACCAGTTATGCTATAGAAAAAAATTATATTTAGGAGCTTAACGATAGGTTGTTAAAAGTAAAACAAAACTGTATATGTTTCCATGAAACTTTTTCTCCAACAGAGTGATTTTAGGTATATATTTTACAAACAGAGCTATTTGGCAGCATTAAAACTAAGTACCATTTATACGTGTATTTCTCTTTTTACGAACAATTCACGACCCATAAGTACATTCTAAGAAATCCGACAAACTTGACCCTGACTCTGTGTTTTCATTCATTCTGCATGTTGGCTCTGCACACCTGAGCTTCCCCTTGGCTGTCGGCTGAAGGAGACTTACTGAAACCCAGCACACGCAGCAGCTGTGCGGCCCATTTCAAATCAGCATCTGGGTTTCAATCCGTATAAAAAAGCTTTCCAACCTCAGCATGTAACGACCCCAATGTTGAGACTAATTACAGCGTCAGTGAGCGACTCTCCTGCAGACCAGCTTCCCGAGTTTCCCCCGACTCTCCGATTAGCTCTTGTGTGTTGCTCTTTCTTCTGTCTTATAGGTTCAGCCTTTAGGTAATTCTTCATCTTTTATCTTAAGTTCTGGAGAAGCAGTTTTAGTCATTATATTCCCTTTGTACTCTCTCTGTTTAGAAACAGACTTTATTAATGTGAAATATTTTATAACTTTGGCATGTTTCAGATCCAGAGGTCAAAACCAAAATGGATCCTAAAGGGCATTTTGATCAGAATGCTATTTTGAGCATGCATGTAGTATTTAACGATGCAGCCTATATATTTTTCCTTCCGAATCAAAACATTTTGCGACAGACACAATTGCCCATATACAGACAAGTTAACCATCCTTGTTTAGAATTAAAATTAATTACTTGCAGACTTTCATAAAATCTAACAGGTAATCAATTGCTTTGATCTTAAATGAAAATATAATAGTCCAAATACATAAAGTAGAGCTTCCATCAGTAGTGCTGGAACTAGAGGTGCTGAGGGTCTTTCATCACCCCCACTGGTTGTTGGTGGTAATGCAGTGTCAGAACACTGTAGGGCGCTCTGCCCATTAGGGATGCACCCAAACATGAATACATTATTCAGAAAAGCACAGATTGTACATAGATATTTTTTCTACCCAAAGTTTTGTGTCACTGGCTGGCTCACTTCCCAACAGGGCCCTGTTTATCTGGTCTGTCACTGAGCACTGGCTGGCCCACTGTCCAATAGGGTCCTGTTTATCTGGTCCCTCACTGAGCACTGGCTGGCTCACTGTCCAACAGGGTCCTGTTTATCTGGTCCCTCACTGAGCACTGGCTGGCTCACTCTCCAACAGGGTCCTGTTTATCTGCTCTGTCACTGAGCACTGGCTGGCTCACTCTCCAACAGGGTCCTGTTTATCTGCTCTGTCACTGAGCACTGGCTGGCTCACTCTCCAACAGGGTCCTGTTTATCTGGTCCCTCACTGAGCACTGGCTGGCTCACTCTCCAACAGGGTCCTGTTTATCTGGTCCCTCACTGAGCACTGGCTGGCTAACTCTCCAACAGGGTCCTGTTTATCTGGTCCCTCACTGAGCACTGGCTGGCTCACTCTCCAACAGGGTCCTGTTTATCTGGTCCCTCACTGAGCACTGGCTGGCTCACTGTCCAATAGGGTCCTGTTTATCTGCTCTGTCACTGAGCACTGGCTGGCTCACTTCCCAACAGGGTCCTGTTTATCTGGTCCCTCACTGAGCACTGGCTGGTTTACTCTCCAACAGGGTCCTGTTTATCTGTTCTCTCACTGAGCACTGGCTGGCTCACTCTCCAACAGGGTCCTGTTTATCTGCTCTGTCACTGAGCACTGGCTGGCTCACTCTCCAACAGGGTCCTGTTTATCTGCTCTGTCACTGAGCACTGGCTGGTTCACTCTCCAACAGGGTCCTGTTTATCTGCTCTGTCACTGAGCACTGGCTGGCTCACTCTCCAACTGGGCCTTGTTTATCTGCTCTGTCACTGAGCACTGGCTGGCTCACTCTCCAACAGGGTCCTGTTCATCTGCTCTCTCACTGAGCACTGGCTGGTTCACTCTCCAACAGGGACCTGTTTATCTGCTCTCTCACTGAGCACTGGCTGGCTCACTCTCCAACAGGGTCCTGTTTATCTGGTCCATCACTGAGCACTGGCTGGTTTACTCTCCAACAGGGTCCTGTTTATCTGGTCTGTCACTGAGCACTGGCTTGCCCACTCTCCAACAGGGTCCTGTTTATCTGCTCTGTCACTGAGCACTGGCTGGCTCGCTCTCCAACAGGGACCTGTTTATCTGCTCTGTCACTGAGCACTGGCTGGCTCACTCTCCAACAGGGTCCTGTTGATCTGGTACATCACTGAGCACTGGATGAGCACAGTGCTCAGTGTTTGCTGAAATATTAGTATGAATGAATTGACTGTGTAAAACTTCCAGTGCCCGTTCTTTTCCCCATATTACCATCCTGAGAGATACATTCAGTTAGCATGCCAAACATTTTAACGCCCGGGATCATGAAAAAATTCCAACATATAACAAGCATTGATTTGACACAATATTTCAGCAGGTTAAACGTCTGTTTCTGTGATTGTTAGGTCACCGGCTCAAGCCGAGCTTCAAGAGAATAGTTACATCTGTGGACCCTTGAGCAGGGCCCTTAACCCTCAGCTCCATGGGCATCACTGTAGGCGGCTGCCCGTCACTGCCAGACCTTCATGTACGGCATGGAGAGCAAGATGGGGTAGGAGAAAAGAGAATTTCAGTCAACAACTCACAACACATGAGCAGAGAAACACAGATATTTAACCCTCTGGGGATGAGGGCATTGTAGGCGATGTTGTGTATCTTCCTCTTGTAATATCAGTTCATAACTCACTGAAATGTTATTGTACAAACATACAAAAAAACTGACTAAATCCGTAATCTGTCTTCTTTTTAAAATATCAATTGTCGGAAGTATTAAAGTTTTTAAAATTAGTTAAAAAAAAAGTAAACCATGTCACCTTTCTTTGTTTTACCTGCATCGGGGGTGTGTAGTGCCGCCCTCACCTGAAGATCGCTATTCACATTCTAAATAGCCGATCCTGATACATCCTCATCGGGGCCATAAAATGGGGGGGGGGGGGGGGGGATGCGACCAGGTGTCAATGGCTCATTCATACACGTGAAACTTCCTACATATTCAATGAAAGGAGCCCAGAAATAATGACATGAGTTTGGTTTTTCTTATTTATTTATCCAACGTTGCAACTACACCATTTAGTATCTTCATGTAGCCAAGACTTTGGTGATCAGATATCTGGGATCAAAACAAACTTCCACAATTGCTTACTATGTACTTTTATAATGTTTCTGCAAGTGTTCCAAATTGCATTTTGCAATGTCTATACTTTGATGTCAAATTACAAACGTCACATAAATCTGACATATTTACAAAGTACACTAAGATTAAGATTTTACTGCCAAAACAATAATAGAAGAAATTATTTATTTGCCATGAATTAAGTTCATGATATTGTATGAAATGTGTGACCATGCCCCAGTCAGTGAAAGTATGTTCCCTACCTCAGAGGGTTAATATACTCATGCGACATGCTAACATTCCAGCTTTGACCGCAACATATAAATGATGATGTTTGTTTCCTGACTTAGCCATTTTAAATCATAAATTGTGGTACAACCCCATTGTCCCTGCCAGCACACTTCAGGTCTGTGACAGACCCTTTGCTGTACAACTGAATTGACTGTGAAGCGAGCCTGACCGGTAACAAAACTATTATGAAAATTGGCATCTGCATAGACCTTTGCTATGGATCTTAACCACGGTTAATTCTAACTGTGGTCATGTTAAAAAAAATTGTGAGTCAAAGCTCACAATTTCAATGCAATTTCAGCACGGAACGAAATTCAACTTAAGTTATTTGAAAGCAACTGATAATAACTATATATAATGAAGAAAGTATATAACTGTGTGTCAGTCAAAAGGCTGCACTTAACGAGCATATCTATGTATCTATATCTGCTGCTGATAATGTGTGTCCTGCAATGTCCACAGACACCATCCATGATGTCCCTATGCCTTTATATATATATATATATATATATATATATATATATATATATATATATATATATGTTTAGCCAACAGTGAAAAGGCATAGGGACATCATTATATTAGAAAGGATATGTGAATCTCCAGGATATGTATGATTTCTAGTCAACTACTATGGACGATTGATGGATGTATGTCTGTGTTGTTGAATTCCTTTCTCAAAACTCAGTTCCAAGGATGAAATCACTATCAGTAAATCACTATAGGAACAGACTCCCACATTAGATAGCCTACACCAAAGGTAAAGGAAAGGACTCTCACATTATATAGCCTACACCAAAGGTAAAGGAAAGGACTCTCACATTAGATAGCCTACACCAAAGGTAAAGGAAAGGACTCTCACATTATATAGCCTACACCAAAGGTAAAGGAAAGGACTCTCACATTATATAGCCTACACCAAAGGTAAAGGAAAGGACTCTCACATTAGATAGCCTACACCAAAGGTAATTGAAAGGACTCTCACATTAGATAGCCTACACCAAAGGTAAAGGAAAGGACTCTCACATTAGATAGCCTACACCAAAGGTAATTGAAAGGACTCTCACATTAGATAGCCTACACCAAAGGTAAAGGAAAGGACTCTCACATTAGATAGCCTACACCAAAGGTAATTGAAAGGACTCTCACGTTAGATAGCCTACACCAAAGGTAAAGGAAAGGACTCTCACATTAGATAGCCTACACCAAAGGTAAAGGAAAGGACTCTCACATCAGTTTTTTTCTCTGGCCAGCAGTGTTGCATGTGCTTTGAGGAGAGATTTTTGTCCTTAGAAATGAAGATAAGCCCTAAGGGTGGGATTAATGCTGAACACAATTGCACCTCAGGGGGCAAGATGTAATTATCAATTCATTATTAGATTTGGTGAAATTTGTGCCTACTGAATTGAATCACTCCATGCACAAAAACAGCCAGTTAGTCTTGTTCAGACTCTGCTATCATTTCAGCATGTTAGTCTCCACATTTGGATTTCATAAACTTGACAAATCAAATCATGCTAAAGAAATCTGATTGACAAAATATGTCTTGGAAGAAGGACATACATTTATTCAAACATGTAACAAAAAGCAATATAACATCTGGGATATTCAAGATCTGGGGGCGGCATGGTGGTGCAGTGGTTAGCACTGGGGGCGGCATGGTGGTGCAGTGGTTAGCACTGGGGGTGGCATGGTGGTGCAGTGGTTAGCACTGGGGGTGGCATGGTGGTGCAGTGGTTAGCACTGTTGCCTCACACCTCTGGGTTCGAATCTCCGCCTGGGTCACATGTGTGTGGAGTTTGCATGTTCTCCCCATGTCGTCGTGGGGTTTCCTCCAGGTACTCTGGTTTCCCCCCACAGTCCAAAAACATGCTGAGGCTAATTGGAGTTGCTAAATTGCCCGTAGGTGTGCATGTGAGAGTGAATGGTGTGTGAGTTTGCCCTGCGATGGGCTGGCCCCCCATCCTGGGTTGTTCCCAGCCTTGTGCCCATTGCTTCCGGAATAGGCTCCGGACCCCCCGCGACCCAGTAGGATAAGCGGTTTGGAAAATGGATGGATGGAACTACAAATATGCTACCACAAAATATCAAATCGTTAACTAACTAATCAGTGTCCCTAGAATATGAAAAATTCTTAAAATATCTATACAAGATTACTGGTGAAAACTGTATTACCCGTGATCTAATGCATTACTGGCAAATTGGTAAGTCATGCAAAAAAGTTCATGGTATAAGTGGGTTAATGCACCCAAGTACTTAACGTTTTTAAAGACACAGCTGTGGATGCATAGCTAGTTACATTAACCTGCTTAAACCACAGTCACCAAATAATTTTACGATATTCAAGAATGTTTATTGTCATTCTGAGAACATGGCGGTAGCATGTGAGGGAACGAAATTAGATACCATGGTCCTGTGAATTGCACTGTAGTTTAAAACAATCATTTACTTCTCAGGAAAAAAAATGGTTACAAGCGATTTAAAGTGCAGCTGAATATAAATAAATGCAATTGTCGTAGTGGTGCGAGTATGAATAAAAGATTCAGATTTATTACACATGAAAAGGGTCCATAATGTGATCTGTTATTGAACTTTCTAAAAAGATTTTAAAGCTCAACGATTTCAAAGCGTTTTTAGGTCTGACAGGGTCTAGAAAGTGACTGTATATTCACATTCACGAACAGAAAATATATTTATTAGTAGACCTACTAATAAGATATTTTACCTAGATACGACCCAAGCTGTCGTGGTTAATTCAAAAATTCTCTGTTGCTAAGATCATAAGCCAGCCGTTAGTTCAAAATTGCCCATTGCTAAGCTTCAAGGCCAGTCTTTAAGTACAAATGTGCACACCAAATGAGCCGAATGGCCTCCTCTCGTTTGTAAATTTCTTATGTTCTTAAATGCGTAGTAACTGTGATAAAGGGCCAGTTGATGAACTCCAAGCTGTGCATTATATGTTTCTATGCACGTCTCAGTAGTCAGCTGGGCCAGAAATGCATCACATTAGTAAATCATTTTGGCATTTAATCACTAACCACAGGTCTTGGTTCTCAGCCTGAAGCAGTGTTGTTGTCTTAGTGATCTTTAGAAATATCTTTGTTTTTATAGTTTGTTATTTTAAAATTGTGGTCTACATGTGAAAGTTTAAGTGACATTAGTAAGAATTAAAGATTATAATTGAAATGTTGATACTTTATTGACTCTGGTGGGGAAATTGACTTTTTGCCTACCCCATCTTGCTCTCCATGACACACATATGACAAGCTTGGGCGTGAAGGCACCCATCTGTAGTGGCACCCAGGATTAAGAGCCTTGCTCAAGGACCCACAAATGTGCCCAATGTAGAAAGGCTGGGCTCAAACCAGGCACCTTCCGATCACAGGCACAGAGTCTTAGTTCACTGAGCTACACACTGCCCCCTAACTGCCATTTGCTAATGTGATTCGCCTGGCTGGCGCTACATGCATTCTTCTGACCAATCAGATTCAAGAATTTAGCAATTCGGTGGTATAAGTAAATATAATGCGCATTGTTTTACGGTTAGTAATATATTACAGAATCACATAATGGTCTATTAAGGTGCAGTTTCAATTATTCACAAGGTAAGAACCGTACATCTATATCATTTGTCATCAAGCTCTGTATCATTTACGGCACATTGACTGGTACGCTACTACGGCATTTTGGAAGCTCTTGTGAACATTTCTTCAGAATTTTTCATGAGGTATTGAATCTGGTTAAATGAAGATAATAGAAGAAAAGTGGCAATTATGCACATCAGTGCACACCCAGAAGTATTAATATAACAATACAAAAGCACAATGGTCATTAGAAACAACTGTATAAGACTTCAGTTGAAGTGGAAAACAATGGGAGGATGGAAGTACAGAGGGAAAGAAAATAGACATTAGGTCTTGGGACAGGAATCAGAGAAGAAGGCTGAGGGGCGTGGTCTTCAACTGACATACATGCACTGACATTCGATGGGGAACATGGGTTACAATGTCTATTACAAACTCAGGGGAGTTCTGAGGGCAGAAGGAAAAATGATTGTTGAAGAGAGATAACCAATCAGATTGAAGAGGAAGTGGGTTCAAGCAACTACAGGAAGCAGGTCCAACCAATCAGATATCTTGGTCCTGCCTCCTCTACAATCTGATTGGTTATTTCTCTTAACTAACACTTTTCCCTCTGCCCTCAGAATATTTTTGTGCGAATAAAACGAGCAGAAAGAAGGTTCTCTATTGGATCATATAAATACTGTAAGTCAACCATTACGTTTTTTCTTGTCCAGAACATAAATAAATGTAGGTATTGCTGAAATAAGCTCATGCCTTGTTCTTAGTTGCTCATATTCATAAAATGTTTACAGACTGAAATCACTGTCCCTTGAGCATTTGGATCAATTTCAAAAGATTACAAATATGGCCTGCATACTCACATAATGAGTTAAACAAAGTAATTACTGGTCAGTCAACCATCCATGTTTTCTTGCTTGGTAGGATGATTTGCGAATAGGGCAAGACTAGGACTGTGAAATGTGCTATTCACAGTGGACACATTCTTATATTAGCAGTCAGTGGATGTCCACTAATACAATAGTGTCACACCCACCATCTGTCATTCGATGGCTGAGAGAAATCGCTGCTCCATTGATGGCACTGCCTGAGGTTAACCTTCTCCATTGGTACCTTAATGTGTTATGTTTGTATGGTATGTATGTATGTTTGTATGTGTATATATATGTGTGTGTGTGTGTGTGTGTGTGTGTGTGTGTGTGTGTGTGTGTGTGTGTGTGTGTATGTTTGTAATTATTTTTATTATTATTATTATTATTATTATTATTATTATGGTGACCAGTGGCCTGTACAACAAAGCGGGGTTACTGGCTTATTGGAGCAACTTGTCGGATTTAAGGTACCACAGTGAATGGGCTTCATATTCATTCACTTACATTTTGCTCAGACTACCTTAAATCCGACAAGTTACCCCGATAAGCCAGTAACCCCGCTTCGTAGTACAGGCCCCAGATGTTCCCACAATGTGATAAACCGGTAAAAAATTTTGCGCCCACAAGGATAACCTCACATTTCTAAAAAGCAGTGACTATGATCAAAAAACTAAAAATACCAAAAGACTTGTATTTTGCTTGGTTACTTATGGTTAAGGTTAGGGGTTAAGTTTGTCATAGACTGGATTAGTGTACAGTACGTGTGTGTGTGTTTATAGTAAGACCTTGATCAGTTGAATTCACATATTTACAGCTTGTCATAGCTCATGTTGGTTATTACTGATACTTTATTGCTTTCCTTCAGTATATCAAGAACAGGTGGATATGTAATACGGCTTAATAGCTAGCGATGCGCATGTGTGGTCGGAAGGTTGCTAGTTTGAATCCCTGACCAGCAAAGCACCACTGAGGTGCTGCTGCGTAGGTGATGAATTAGCTGCCCGCTGCTACGTAACATATTGTGTTTTGGTGCGGTCGTGTCAACAATGACAGTTTTCTTCATGACATAAGAAGAGGCTATTTTACCCAAATATGGATAAATAAATATTAGCATACTAAAGAGAAAAACTATTTAGTATCTCAGCTTCAGATATTGTTTAAATGATAACATGAGGGGGAAATGTAGAAAATGTTAATACTGATAATATGCAGGGGGCGGCATGGTGGTGCAGTGGTTAGCACTGTTGCCTCACACCTCTGGGACCCGGGTTGGAATCTCCGCCTGGGTCACATGTGTGTGGAGTTTGCATGTTCTCCCCATGTCATCGTGGGGTTTCCTCTGGGTACTCCGGTTTCCCCCCACAGTCCAAAAACATGCTGAGGCTAATTGGACTTGCTAAATTGCCCGTAGGAATGCGTGTGAGAGTGAATGGTGTGTGAGTGTGCCCTGCGATGGGCTGGCCCCCCGTCCTGGGTTGTTCCCAGCCTCGTGCCCATTGCTTCCGGGATAGGCTCCGGACCCCCCGCGACCCAGTAGGATAAGCGGTTTGGAAAATGGATGGATGGATGGATGGATGATAATATGCAACCAGCAGGGGGCATTATGCATGTATATACTTTTATGTATGGATATCCTCCTGTATGCATAAGAATGTCGTACTGCATGATGTCTTGTTTTTTGCTAATTTTAATTAAAGTATTTTCACTTTATTGGTATTGAATATGCACCAGCGTGGGCAGAACAGTTCATTAAAGAGTTCTTGATTATTGAGAATGAAAATTCCACAGAGGACATCAGCATATAATTAGCTTTAGTGCCAGTTGCATATGGTACATGTCCAGTAATGATTTCTGTCACCTGTCATATGCATCGTTTCTACTTGGTTAAGTATTAAATATCCAATTTGTGTGCAGCTTGTTTAATTGTTTTCCAAAAAAATGTAACAGATAATTTTAAGATTCACATAAAAACAAGCATCTATCACAAAGTCAGTTTTGTCCTTTACTGAATGAGCAGATTAAAAGTTTTATGATCTTACTGTACCGTAGCAGAATATTTATTCTGTAGTCACAATACAAATAGATGATGCAATCCAGTGACATTAGCTCTTCCAGCCCTCCCTTCTAGAAGGCAGACAAACTTCTTTGCTGGGAAAATAGGAAGTTGAGATGCAAAGTAGGAAGGGATTGCTGAGAGGCAGAGGGGGGTGACATCAGTCAGCTCGGGGGCGGGCAGCATTCAGCTCAGAGACAGAGGGGGAGTAACAGCAGTCAGCTCAGAGACAGAGGGGGAGTAACAGCAGTCAGCTCAGAGAAAGAGGGGGAGTAACACCAGTCAGCTCAGAGACAGAGGGGGAGTAACAGCAGTCAGCTCAGAGAAAGAGGGGGAGTAACACCAGTCAGCTCAGAGACAGAGGGGGAGTAACAGCAGTCAGCTCAGAGACAGAGGGGGAGTAACAGCAGTCAGCTTAGAGAAAGAGGGGGAGTAACAGCAGTCAGCTCAGAGACAGAGGGGGAGTAACACCAGTCAGCTCAGAGACAGAGGGGGAGTAACACCAGTCAGCTGAGAGACAGAGGGGGAGTAACAGCAGTCAGCTCAGAGAAAGAGGGGGAGTAACAGCAGTCAGCTCAGAGACAGAGGGGGAGTAACACCAGTCAGCTCAGAGACAGAGGGGGAGTAACAGCAGTCAGCTCAGAGACAGAGGGGGAGTAACAGCAGTCAGCTCAGAGAAAGAGGGGGAGTAACAGCAGTCAGCTAAGAGACAGAGGGGGAGTAACACCAGTCAGCTCAGAGACAGACGGGGAGTAACAGCAGTCAGCTCAGAGAAAGAGGGGGAGTAACAGCAGTCAGCTCAGAGACAGAGGGGGAGTAACACCAGTCAGCTCAGAGACAGACGGGGAGTAACAGCAGTCAGCTCAGAGAAAGAGGGAGAGTAACACCAGTCAACTCAGAGACAGAGGGGGAGTAACAGCAGTCAGCTCAGAGACAGAGGGGGAGTAACACCAGTCAGCTCAGAGACAGAGGGGGAGTAACAGCAGTCAGCTCAGAGACAGAGGGGGAGTAACAGCAGTCAGCTCAGAGACAGAGGGGGAGTAACACCAGTCAGCTCAGAGACAGAGGGGGAGTAACAGCAGTCAGCTCAGAGAAAGTGGGGGAGTAACACCAGTCAGCTCAGAGACAGAGGGGGAGTAACACCAGTCAGCTCAGAGAAAGAGGGGGAGTAACACCAGTCAGCTCAGAGACAGAGGGGAAGTAACACCAGTCAGCTCAGAGGGGGAGTAACACTAGTCAGCTCAGAGAAAGAGGGGGAGTAACACCAGTCAGCTCAGAGACAGAGGGGGAGTAACACCAGTCAGCTCAGAGACAGAGGGGGAGTAACACCAGTCAGCTCAGAGACAGAGGGGGAGTAACACCAGTCAGCTCAGAGACAGAGGGGGAATAACAGCAGTCAGCTCAGAGACAGACGGGGAGTAACAGCAGTCAGCTCAGAGAAAGAGGGGGAGTAACACCAGTCAACATAGAGACAGAGGGGGAGTAACAGCAGTCAGCTCAGAGAAAGAGGGGGAGTAACACCAGTCAACATAGAGACAGAGGGGGAGTAACACCAGTCAGCTCAGAGAAAGAGGGGGAGTAACAGCAGCCAGCTCAGAGAAAGAGGGGGAGTAACACCAGTCAGCTCAGAGACAGAGGGGGAGTAACAGCAGTCAGCTCAGAGAAAGAGGGGGAGTAACAGCAGTCAGCTCAGAGACAGAGGGGGAGTAACAGCAGTCAGCTCAGAGAAAGAGGGGGAGTAACAGCAGTCAGCTCAGAGAAAGAGGGGGAGTAACAGCAGTCAGCTCAGAGACAGAGGGAGAGTAACAGCAGTCAGCTCAGAGACAGAGGGGGAGTAACACCAGTCAGCTCAGAGACAGACGGGGAGTAACAGCAGTCAGCTCAGAGACAGAGGGGGAGTAACACCAGTCAGCTCAGAGACAGAGGGGGAGTAACAGCAGTCAGCTCAGAGAAAGAGGGGGAGTAACACCAGTCAGCTCAGAGAAAGAGGGGGAGTAACACCAGTCAGCTCAGAGACAGAGGGGGAGTAACAGCAGTCAGCTCAGAGAAAGAGGGGGAGTAACAGCAGTCAGCTCAGAGACAGAGGGGGAGTAACACCAGTCAGCTCAGAGACAGACGGGGAGTAACAGCAGTCAGCTCAGAGAAAGAGGGAGAGTAACACCAGTCAACTCAGAGACAGAGGGGGAGTAACACCAGTCAGCTCAGAGAAAGAGGGGGATTAACAGCAGTCAGCTCAGAGAAAGAGGGAGAGTAACACCAGTCAGCTCAGAGACAGAGGGGGAGTAACACCAGTCAGCTCAGAGAAAGAGGGGGAGTAACACCAGTCAGCTCAGAGACAGAGGGGGAGTAACAGCAGTCAGCTAAGAGAAAGTGGGGGAGTAACACCAGTCAGCTCAGAGACAGAGGGGGAGTAACACCAGTCAGCTCAGAGACAGAGGGGGAGTAACACCAGTCAACTCAGAGACAGAGGGGGAGTAACACTAGTCAGCTCAGAGAAAGAGGGGGAGTAACAGCAGTCAGCTCAGAGAAAGAGGGGGAGTAACACCAGTCAGCTCAGAGACAGAGGGGGAGTAACACCAGTCAGCTCAGAGAAAGAGGGGGAGTAACACCAATCAGCTCAGAGACAGAGGGGGAGTAACAGCAGTCAGCTCAGAGAAAGTGGGGGAGTAACAGCAGTCAGCTCAGAGAAAGAGGGGGAGTAACAGCAGTCAGCTCAGAGACAGAGGGGGAGTAACAGCAGTCAGCTCAGAGACAGAGGGGGAGTAACACCAGTCAGCTCAGAGACAGAGGGGGAGTAACAGCAGTCAGCTCAGAGAAAGTGGGGGAGTAACACCAGTCAGCTCAGAGACAGAGGGGGAGTAACACCAGTCAGCTCAGAGAAAGAGGGGGAGTAACACCAGTCAGCTCAGAGACAGAGGGGAAGTAACACCAGTCAGCTCAGAGGGGGAGTAACACTAGTCAGCTCAGAGACAGAGGGGGAGTAACACCAGTCAGCTCAGAGACAGAGGGGGAGCAACACCAGTCAGCTCAGAGACAGACGGGGAGTAACAGCAGTCAGCTCAGAGAAAGAGGGGGAGTAACACCAGTCAGCTCAGAGACAGAGGGGGAGTAACAGCAGTCAGCTCAGAGAAAGTGGGGGAGTAACAGCAGTCAGCTCAGAGAAAGAGGGGGAGTAACAGCAGTCAGCTCAGAGACAGAGGGGGAGTAACAGCAGTCAGCTCAGAGACAGAGGGGGAGTAACACCAGTCAGCTCAGAGACAGAGGGGGAGTAACAGCAGTCAGCTCAGAGAAAGTGGGGGAGTAACACCAGTCAGCTCAGAGACAGAGGGGGAGTAACACCAGTCAGCTCAGAGAAAGAGGGGGAGTAACACCAGTCAGCTCAGAGACAGAGGGGAAGTAACACCAGTCAGCTCAGAGGGGGAGTAACACTAGTCAGCTCAGAGAAAGAGGGGGAGTAACACCAGTCAGCTCAGAGACAGAGGGGGAGTAACACCAGTCAGCTCAGAGACAGAGGGGGAGTAACACCAGTCAGCTCAGAGACAGAGGGGGAGTAACACCAGTCAGCTCAGAGACAGAGGGGGAGTAACACCAGTCAGCTCAGAGACAGAGGGGAAGTAACACCAGTCAGCTTAGAGACAGAGGGGGAGTAACACCAGTCAGCTCAGAGAAAGAGGGGGAGTAACACCAGTCAGCTCAGAGACAGAGGGGGAGTAAGACCATTCAGCTCAGAGACAGAGGGGGAGTAACACCAGTCAGCTCAGAGACAGAGGGGGATTAACAGCTGTCAGCTCAGAGACAGAGGGGGAGTAACACTAGTCACGTTGCGTTACGTGATTCATAGAACAATGACAAGTCAGATTCCTCAAGCTTTTGTTGCGGTCACCTAAACTAAGATCGGCAGAGAAAACACCAAATCTAATTCGATTTTTTGTAATGAGTAACGACACTCCGCACTGAAAATGTATCGTATGTATGGAGTAAAAGTATGCAGTTAAATTAGGAAATGTAGTGAAGTAAAAGTGAAAGTTAGCAAAATAAAAAAAATCAATAAAGTATAGATATTCCAAAAACATACTTGAGTAGAGTAGTGAAGTATTATTACTTCTTTACTATACAACACTGTATTTCTCCCATTTAGGCATTCTGTATGACCTTTCTGCAAAGATGGGCCCTTCTTACGGGCCACTTTCTGTTTCACTGGGGATTGATGTAAAGTCTCCAGCTGTGGCATGTGATGGTCTGAGCTCAGCCTTGGAGTCTCTGTGGTGAGGAACAGCAACGAAGTCCAAAGGTCTCGTAGTCAGGGAACGGGAAGACAGGGCAGATGGCAACAAACTAACACTTACTAACATTAATGACAAGTCTGGGGAAGACAGACTGAGATGCGGACTAAATACAAAAGACAAGCTGAAAATAACAGGATACAACTGGGGACAATCGGAGAAGCACACGTGGGTGATGAGAGAGTGTGGCACACACGAGGATCGGATGAGCTGGGCGTGACACATAAGTATATCATTAAACATTATGGTTATAATGAAAAATAAGAGTGATGGATAATATATAAATTGGTTATTGTAGAATGTTTAACTGCTAAAATATTTTCCTCAATTAGAATTAATATGCTCATCTTCCAATAACTGATCTAAGATTGTTTCACCTTTAGTTCTGCTTGGTATCAGCCAGCTAAATTGCCTGAATGTATAGACAGAGGTTCCATAATTTCTTTAAAGAAAAAAACAGAAAGCTTTTTCAAAGGAGGAAATGAACTAATTTTCTTGTACTTAAATCGTCACTCTGGGCACTTTAAAGACTACACCTCTACCCAATTATTCCAGCTGGCTCAGTGATTCAACATTCTATTAAGACATATTGCCTCCTAAACCTGTAATGCTTTCCTTTTAGGGTCCAGCTTCTGCTGAACCTTGCCAGCATAATAAGTTCAATTGAATTGGAAGATGGCAGAATTTCTAAAACAAGCATGTCAAATTCCAGAGAAACAAGGAAACAAGATTGTGATTAAAAGCATGAATTTTAGGTGGAATGGTTTTCATAATGTTTCCTCTGTGCAAATCTTAGTTCTTAATGTTTCTTAATTGTTAATTTTTTATTGCATTAAAAAATGATGCAGCTCCTCTGAATATTGTGATATGCAGAGGTGTAATATATAAAAGGAATATTTAGACGGCATTGTGCGGTTGACTGAAACGTCTTCAATTAAACTGTAAACTTACCACGTGAGACCTGAATAACGACACTTATCCAAGTTCTAAAAATATCCATCAGAATGAGTAATTTACAGTTTGACCTATAGAAAACTGTGCTTGCATTTGCGAAAATCACTTTTGTGATTAACACACAGTAGTCAAATTGAATAATGGAATCTTGTCTGTTCTGGAAGGGTTTCCAAGGTAGAATTACACTCTGTGACCTTCTTTTCAAAACTAAATAAAATAAATTAGTATACAGCCAATAGAAGGAATATAAATAATAAGCCGAGATGAATTCAATGAAATTTTATTAATTGTATTTTATTGATGTATATCATTATTTTGAGAGGAGTAGGATAAATGAGAAAGTTTATCCCTGTTGTGAAGGGAAAAAAAAAGTTGGTCTTGCATCTCTCTGAAATTGCAAATCCGAACCATAAATGCTCTAGTCTGAGATCAATTCAAAACCGAGTAGAAATTCTTTCATTTTTGAGACAAGACAGAGTAAGTGATAAAAGGGCGATTTCTGCGCCTTAACAATATGGTCTGGGCTGTTTCTGACCCAAGCTTACCCACCCAGTTTAATTTGCTTCTATATCAGTGAATCGATAGGCCAAAAGGACACATTCAGGCAGGCTTAACATTTTTGTAGCATTTGACTCCCATACATATTTTGTTTTTTGTAAGTTGTCTTTGTTTCTTTGATTCATTGTTCCATCTAGGTGCGTAGGTTCGATTGTATAAATGTTGACCAACATGAGCACTCTTTAACAGGTGTTTGTCGCTATGGAAACCAAGTCAGTTCCTGTTTTGAGTTTCCCCACTTAATACCCAGATTTTTCCCCTTTCAGACAATGTGTGGAACTGTTTCAAGGTGTTCCCACTACTTTTTTCATGTTCTGACTGCATCAGATGATTGATCCTGAACAGAACATTTGTATAAAATTGTGTAGCAGCTCTATACTGGTATAAAAAAAAATTCTGGCAGAAAAATTCACATTTAGGGCGTTTATCCTGCAGTTGAAATTTAAAATGGGTCCCGATCAGTATGTAAGGAATGACGAAATACTTTTTGTTAACTCCAGTCATTTTCATACAATAAGTCCCTTGCTGATACAGACATACTACAGTAGCACACATGCATGAATACATTGCGAGGAGAAATGCTTTTATTGCGAGGTGCAAAAACAGAGGGCATTGCAAGTGTCCAAGGACTTTGTTCTAAAGATCAAAAAGGTTACTGAGTATGAGCACATTCAAGAATTCATTTAATTAGGCCCTTTCGATCTCCCAGAGCTAATTACTGCTACTGTTGAATACCTTAGATCATTTTTCAAGTGTCCCTAGCTATTATTTTTTTGACTTTGCAATATTACTGCTAAGAACAAAGGCTGCCGATTATCCAGAATGAAACAACAACAGTTTTCCAGCATCAAGCTGAAAGGACTAATACTGTTTTTAGTTTTATGCTGTCATTTGAATTGTTAACCCACCAGATAAACCTACAGGCTATGACCGTTGTTTGCCGTCATTCATGAAATATCAATTTGAATAAAATGTGATAATTATAGTATAAAACAAACAATTAAAAAATAAATTGATACCCACATAAAACACTTCCTTGTTCTTGTAGAATGTTATTTTCATTTTCCGGATGTAAAAACCAAGGAGTTTACCATAAAAAATACTGTCAGGTTGGACCATTTCATATTTTTAAATTTCAACGCTGCCCTGAGAAGCTGGCTGCTACAGCAGCTCCAGTGTCCTTGTTTTCTGTTATTATTTAATAAGTTTGTGTTTTTCTTTGCATATCTTTTAAAATACTTAATCTGACTACCATGGCATAGCTCTTTGCAGGGAAATACCTAGACGGTCCGATGATGGAGAGTGAAGCGTGTCAATTAATGCGGCAGCGTGACTGTGATGGTCTGGTTGTCACGATCAGCCAGAGACGTCTGAATGATCGACATGTTGATCGAGATCGACTGCGGCCACTGCTGTAAGGTAACGGTTCTCTTGCTTTATAATAGTGAAATCGTGGTTTTGATACACTGTGTACCTCAGTTTGCTTGTTGGAAAATGTTCATGTACTTGGAATTGTGGGATTTAGCTTTTTAGTATTTATGTATGCCTGTATTTTTGCAGTTATTTCTTATATGATATTTTTGGGTACTTTCTACTTATTGTATTTATTTATTTATTTGTTTTTTGGGGGGGGTGCTTAGTAAGGCCTGTATTTTGCTTCATTTTGATATCTGGCATTTATATTTTTTAAGCCCAGTAATAACTGTTTGTGTATAACTGACATACAGTGATCCATTTAATTGAATGTGTCTTGTGTCTGGTGTTCATGTACTGAGAACATAAGTTTAGAATGAGGAAAGTCTGAGGTTGTTTCCCTTTAAGCACTAACTCCATATTTATACAACACAGAAACCGTAATGTTCGTATTTGAGTGTAGTTTAGTTATGTAAAAAAAAAAGTTATCAAAAGTTATATTTGTTGGTGTGAATTTACTTTAAAGATAAAAGTTTGATTACTTAAGTATTTTCAGGCCCTGAGTTTCCACTCAAGTTTTGAGTATTCTTAACATATCCGGCTTTGCACTCAGCATTGAGAGTTTGAAGTGACTCTCAAAACAAACTGGGAATAGTCCATCACTGGGACGCCTATACCGTGGGGTGACTTCTCTAGAACGGCATCAGAAGGGGAAACTCTAACATTATATGCAGATGGATATAAAGCAATCAAGTTTATTCATTCCCGGCACAACAGAAAGCTAAGTAATATTCATCCCTGTCCTTTAGGAGACTTTGATATTCACTTTCTGTATGCAGGGGCGTACTAACTTCTCTGGGGGCGCTAGGCTGACATGGGTAGGGGGCCCCTAAGTGGCCCATTTGAGCTATTTTTTGGAGACGAAAGCGAAAGGAGTGGGAATTAAAAACAATGGAACATCAATAATATGCTAATCAAAGTGCGGGGTGCCAGCACTAAAACATACCCGTTGTGTGGGGGTGGGATCGCTGTCGGTAAAATTTGCCAGTGGGGCTGAGTGGGGTATAGTGCCGGTGGATCTGCTGCCTAAATTTAATAAGTTTAACTGTTCCCTCTTTTGCTAAGGTTAGTCTTGATTTTTTTCATATCTTTGATTAATTGTGTTCCATCCATGCCTGTTGACAATATGTCTACCATTCTCGTGGGAAAGTATCGCAGACACAGGAGATGTAATGTCAGTCACGTATCTTTGTATCATTTTCCTCTTCTATTCGGCTACTCTGTGCCAGTTCACTTAGCAGTGAATCAAATTGTGGACTCCAGTGATTAAAGAAAGTTGGGCAGCCGAAAGTCTCCAAGTAGAATAGTTCATTGCAGCTGGGACAGGGGGCAACTTTGTCTCTCCTGAAAACTGTTGCTAAAAATGCACGCAACAGACATGTTGCTATAATTTCAGAAACCATATTATGCTATATCCTTAAACAATACTGTCTTCATGAGGCCGCTAGTTTATACGGCCGAGGTAGTTGCCTCTCTGCTTCACAATTAGCTTACCTTTAGTTCATAATTACTAAAATTTGACTGGAACAGTGCTAATGGGGAGTGATTGAGCTCGGTAATTGTCCAGTTCAGTCATTTCTGACCATTTTCTCCTAAAGTCTAAATTGCACCCCTTCACCACTCATCATCAATTTACACATGCACCAAACAAGGCACAATTGTCACAGTGCTTACACTGTACATAAACACTGCACAGCCACCATTTAATTTCTTAAATTCAAATCAGTTGTTTTTGTTAATATACTTTTTAGTGGAACCAACCATGAAATTTGGGCAGCACATTATGAACAAGTATAGTGTCCCACTGCATTCACACACGGTCAAAGTCATCGCTTATGTCACTGAGCAGGACCAGAGCAGGTTTTCGTTTTAGTAAGACTGGACAAAACGACAAAACAAAACAGGCCATGAGGGGTCTAAACACAGCCAGGTAGAAAACAAGAACTAAAGTAGGGAGCAACACAGGAACTCACACAGTGCATACATCGAAACCAAAACAAACACAGGAACAAGCACAATGGCCAACTGAAGGCTAAAGAAGAGGTAGGCACTTAAATACATACATGAAGAGGATCAACAAGAGACATAGGTGGGCAGTAACAAGCACTAGGGACAAGCACAGGTGACAGCAGTCAGCAAGTACAGGATCACACTCCAGGAGAGATTAGAACAAGAGTAACTGAACAATACTACAAACTGGTAACCATAACAGAAATGCATAATTAACCAAGGATATACCAAGAAAAACAAATGTCAAATTATAAACCCACAACAAGAGCCAGGAGGACACAGCCACCCACATAGCCCATGAAGCCATGCAGAAGCCTGTAGAACAGGTGAACGCAATAGGAACTAACGACCCGGGATGGACAGCTACACCTGCTGGCCAAACAGGGAACAGACATAGGACAAGAACCTGACAGTATTCTTTAATTCCTGGAGGGCAATACTCATATTCATAGCCCCTTTTTTCCTGACTGAGACAAAGATGATTGTAAAAATTGCAGTTTATCTCTGCTGGAAACCCTAGAATTCAGAGACGTCAGTCGCTTTTTGGGCCATGTTTTGCTTCTGAACTTACATCCCTTGACATTTTTCATACAGCATGTTTTATCCAAAAATGTCTCTCATAATCAGTACTCCATAGGTCAGCCTTTGAAGGAAATTAGTTCATCTTAGTTCTTTTTGATTGTGGAATTGTTATCTGTTCCTTCAGAGAGGTTAGACGGAGAATACTGGTGGACAACAATTTTTAGGTCATACTCAGGATTTGCTGTGGCTTTTGCATGGGACCTTGTTTTTAAGCTATTTCCTTGCCATGTTTTGGGCTGCATGTCCAGCTGTCTTGAAGCCTGAAACAGGTACTGTACTGGCCTGCATTTGGTTCTGCCCAGTTTTTATTTTCCAGATCAGGGTCTTATTCCTGAATATTTCATGGCTAATTTTAGCCTTTCCTAAAATTGCATTCAGCTCTGCCACTTTACCCAAAAGGACTAAAACTGTGTAGTGGTGAAAAGCCTATTAATCTCTGGACAGTGTTTCTCACCCCTGCAATTAAATCAGTGTGGCAGCACTGCTCTGATTCGCATCTCATTTGGAGGCTCCATTTGCTGGAAGTGACCTGATCTCTTAAGTGTTAATGCTATGCTTTTTTAGTACATTTTTTTTATAATACGATCCTAAACTTTTAACTAACAATTTTTCATGATGATCTTAAACTTTTTTTTCAAACAATTTCGAAGTTCCCCTGGCAGTTCCTTGGTTTTTATGACTGCTTGATAGATGTGATCTGTTAATTCTTTTGCATGACTTCCCTACTTATTTCCGTTTTAAAGAAGTACACTGTTTATATTTCAGTGTGATTCCATCCATCCATTTTCTGTAATTTCTTATCCTATTCAGCATCACAGGGGTCTGGAGTCTATCCCAGAGGCTACTGGTGCAAGGCAGGAAACGACCCAGGATGGGGCACCAACCCATCGCAGGGCGCAAGGCAGGGAATAAACCAGGATGGGGCACCAACCCATCACAGGGCACAAGGCAGCGAATATACCAGGATGGGGCACCAACCCATCGCAGGGCGCAAGGCAGGGAACGACCCAAGATGGGGCACCAACCCATCACAGGGCACAAGGCAGGAAACATCCCAGGACGAGGCGCCAACTCATCGCAGGGCGCAAGGCAGGGAACAACCCAGGATGGGGCGCCAACCCATCGCAGGGCACACTCACACACCATTCACCCCAACGGGCAATTTGGTAACTCCAATTAGCAGGTGTTTGTAAATCCATCCATCTTCTATAACCACTAGTTCTATTCAGGGTTGCATGAGTGCATAGGCAGGGAACAACCCAGGATGGGGCACCAACTTGCACATGCACACCCATGTGCAATTTGGTAACTCCAGTTAACCTCCTGTTGGACTGTGGTTCGGAAACTATAAAACCCAGGAGAAACCCCACAATGACAGAGGGAGGACATACAGACTCCATGCACAAGGAGCCATGGCGGAGGCTCGAACCCTTGTGATGCGAGGTGACAGTGCAAACCACTTAACCAACCCATGTGTGCCACTCAAGTCTGAGTCTTAGTGTAAATAAAATTGGGGTTGTATGGTCACCCAGTGCTTGACAGTGTTGCCTAAAACCTGCGGGGATGAGGAAACCCTTATCTGCTCTGCCTGTGGAGTCTGCATGTTGTCACTGTGTCAAGTGAATTTCCTCCAGGTCACTGTGAGAACGATGCGGATAGACTAGCTGGTATCTCTAAACTGCCTGTAGTCTGTGTGTGTGTGTGTGTATGTGGGTGTGTGTGCCCCGTGACAGACTAGCATTCCGTCTAGGACGCACCCCAACCTTGTGCCCTATTCTACATGGGACAGGCTCCAATCTTGCCACATATCTGACCAACATAAGATGTAAGAGGATGAGCAGAACTGGCCCAATTTGCAACTTAATGCAACTCGTAATGGAATGTACTGTCTTTTAGTTCATTTGTCTCATTACTTTTTTTTTTTTTTTTGTTTAGTTTTACTTTTCATTGCTATGGTGACAGCCTTGAGGTAGGCAGTTGAAAAACCACAAACTATATACAGTAAAATTTAATTGCCTATAATGAACTGAACTTTTTTTTTTGAAAACTGGTTAATATATCAGTTTTAACCATATGGTAAGACTCCAAATATGAGAACTGCACAGTACTTCCCACCAGCAAATGTGCATCGGTATGTTAGAAAGAGCAATTTGTAAATTGACTTATTCTGTGTTTTAACGCACGTAGGTGTATAAAAAGGCCAAGAAAGAAAATGATTCCAAAAGCAGACCACGACACGTTGTGCAGAAACTGCTTTTCAGTGAGTCATTTTGCGAATATGTGGTACACAAAGTCTTCTATAAAACAATCGCTCAGAAAAGTGATGCTCGTGTGTGTTTGTGTAAGTGACGGCTTCAGTAGTCAAATTGCTTCCTGTTCATCGCTAATGTGTCGCCCTGGAGAAGTGATGGCCGTGTTTCTCAAACCAGATGAAAGTAGCCCACACAGAGAGGACGTATGCTCCCCAAGGGGGGGGGGGGGGGTACTATCTAGGTCTAAACCACCGGGATGAGTTCAGGATAGACAGGCTCCCTCACCCGCCAAAATCCCATTGTTTTATGTGTATTTGGATTGCTCCTACTTTTAACAGTCACTCCGCAGTTGTGTTTTGTTTCAATGTGTCATCAATTGTATGCCATTTGACGTACGCTTTTGAAAAACATGCGGCATCATGTCCATTTCACTCCCCCAGTATCTAGCTTGAGTGGAATAAGAGCTTCATTTATTTTCAATGGCATCAACAACCTGTCCTCATCCATAATGTGCCCATTGAACTGCTCTGAATACCTCAGTGTGGAAGCTTCAGAATCAACAAAACCTACGTAGGATGTGTTGCTAGGTTCCTTTCTCCGAATGCCCATAGTTCACCGAGATAGGTTTCAATTTGGGAATGAAAAAAAAGGTTATTCAAAGTGGTTCATTCCCTTAAACTTTTCTCCCCACAGTCCTTATGGGCTGGGCGCTGCTTGGGGTCTACTTTGTACTGTTTATAATTAAAAGCCTCTCACCTTCTGCTGTTTTATTTTGTTTGATTTGTGCGCCACGTTTCATAAACTGTGACCTTTCACTTTCACCAAATGTTTTGCCATGGTTCAGAGCTAATTTGCTCAATTGGCATATTTTAATTACCAGCTTCTTCTAAGGTAAGGTCAGCCTGGAACACATTTTACAGCTGTTTCAGTTTTTCACTCAGGGTGGAGTCCCCTGTGAGTACACTGGCCTTAAACTTGTAATCTGCTCCATCAGGAATTTTGTAAGCTCTGGAAAGTGACCAATAAAGAATGTCCTGTAGTTACCACGACTGTAGCATGTGTAACTTTTAGAGAATATTGTTTGTCACACATTATATATATTATTTTATTTATATTTTTTCCTAGAAGACAGTTACAGGATTGCCTCAAAGGCCCCAAAGCAAAGGTTATGGCAAAGATAAAGATGACATAGTAATTCTTCACACAGAAGAGTAGAAGAGTAAGATGAAGTTGTCAAAAGACATGCCTTTGGTAGGTTGTGCCAGCAACCCTGGCAGGAATGGAGATGGTCTGTCAACCTTTAACATGACAGTCGAAGAGCAACTAAATTTTACGGAGACAGAGCAACAGATATATGAACCTGCTGCTCCATCGTCATCGCTGGACCCGACAGCGAGGGCGGGGCAGCCCTAGAGCCGGCTTCGCAGAGCAGAGCAGCTAAGTGTTTCTGCATTAAGCATGCTTACGGAGGAATTTGCAAATGTCAAGTCTGAAAAGCATCACACCCAGCACAGTCCTAACCCTGATAATAAATATACCACTTTCCAGTCTTTGCACTGCCCTGTAAATTCCACGCTTTTCTCCACTAGAGGTGGATCAGATTTATGCATTAGTACTGGAAAAAGTACATCACTGCACATGTAAGTGAAACACGGTAATGTTCACAATGTTCTTGGTCGATAAAATTGTTATTCTTGTCATGTTTTAGTACTGTGCCACCGCAGGGCCTCACCAATTATTCAGGTTTACCAGCCTGCCTCGCTCTGCTCTGCTAGCATTTGTAATCTGCAATTTAATGTGTATTCTAACATTTTTGCTGTAATTAATAAGTGTTGCAACTGTGCAATGTTTCACTGTGCAGAGAGTGTGTTCTTGGTAGTGTGAGTGTTGTGCAAATTGCTCGTTTTCTTGGCTGCACTGCTGCAAGTTAACACTGGTGGGGAGTTCTTAGCAAAGCCGGAATTTACATTTTTACAAGAGCTGTCGTCTTCTTTATTAAAAATGCCCCACACACTCATCAGAGTACAGCTTTAATATTGTCATAAATGAAGGTAATGGTTTTGGCTTTAATCTCCATGCATTGCAGTAGCAATCTATACAGTAATATTAACTCAGCCTGTACTGTAATATTACCTCGGCCTAGTGATTACCAAACAGTCATCTCTAAAGAAAAAAGCAATTGTTGGTCACAAGGTGTCCAACCGTGATACTCAGAGTCTCTTTGATGTGGCGGCTGTATCCAGGAAACCTGATCTGGTCCTGCAGCGACAGGCTTGGCTGCATTTGTTTTTGTGACGCCTCAATCGAAATTGGAGGACTTTGTTGAAATTTTTATGTGCCTTTGACCCACATTCCAATACTTTCAGGATCAATGCCTCTGTGTCTGTCTTCTGCTGTCAGTCACCTACGTAACAGGAGGAGCAGGTGAATGCTGAGGAGCAAGCAATGATTTGCCCATTCTATATTCATAGAGGAACTGAGGAAATGCATTTATTATTAAAGCTCCTTGTCAGAATTAATCACATTAGATGTACTACAATTTAAAAGATCATCGTGCTGCTACATTTAAAGTTTTGTTGTCAGGGTCAAAAATGTGCTGTGAGATTTTCTCTGCCTTTGAACAGCAAGCCTGTACCATCTTCCTTGATGATCATGTCACCACTCAGTGTAGGCAGTGACAAGACAAAAAAAGTAAATTGCATAGGCCTATCACTTGGTTTCATTCTTCGTTGCTCTTCTCTCTGCATAATTTGCTGTCTTTAGAATGGAGACCCGGATCTGTAGGGCTTCACTAGAACAGAGACTGAGTGCTGCTTTTTAACTGAAAATAAAGAGGTACTGTCATCGTGATAAGAAAAAGTTTTTCTTAATTAGCAGCTGTTGTATTTTAAATGCTTATGAAAGTCGGTGAGTGCCAATTAAGGATGACAAAACATGTACAAAATGTTACACTCTGTTAGGTATATTCTTATATTTGTGTTTTGTTGTGCACAGCTTGAGTTGCGCTGGAGCTCACATAATTTTAAAACAATTGTCCGTGTGTTTCAGCTTAGATTCTCACTTTCTGTCATCTACTGCCAATTAACACGTTGTAATTATTGCATAGAAAAGTACATATTCGCTCAGAAAACTGTCGTGCACTGCTGTCGTACTCTGGGTGCAGTAATCGGCTTTAGAATGAATAGAAATATGATTATTTAAAGCAAAAAGAGTAGTAAGCTTTGTGCTTTTGTGTGTGTTCAGGTTTCGACCACGTGCCTGTGCTCTAAAACCCTCCGCATGTCAAGACCACATCGTGCAATACGGGGGCCATCTGAGCCGATAGCCTGAAATCTATAGTCAACTGCTGGTATCCTGTCCTGCAGTGTCCCTTTCCGATAAACTCACGGACCATGCCAGCCAAAAGCCCTGGCATGCTGCTGGAATGCCCTGGAGACTAGTTTAACTAGTCTAGTCCTTCAACACTAGCCTTTGTAGTACCCAGCCAATCCTTAGCCACCTCAGCTACATGGCTTACAGTCAGCGGCCCAAGTCTTATCAGCAAATCCTGTCTGAGCACTCAGAGGCATAGAGAAGACAGGTCTGACAGGCAGAACAGTAGGGCCACATCAGCATGCAGAGTTTCAGGGATGCCGCTAACCCTTCATTAATCCTGATTATCCTTAACTTAGTTTCATTTTTGTGACACTGATATTGTTAGAGATGCCTTATTTAACCTCAGTGTCCAGTCAGTTACATCCTTGAACTATTACATACTGTAGTTTTTCACAAGCAATGGGTATTTGAAAAACGGTTTAATATACACCAAGTGAAAGACAACAAACACAAAGACCAAAAAAAAAGATAGATAAAGCAACATTACTTTATCATTTATCATCAATGTAATATATAGCACATCACAATGTATATGACTGGATGTGGAAGTCATTATGAATAAAATGTCACATTAATATTCTTTCTAGTCAGTCATTAGTTATTATATAGTACATTTTCTGGAAATAGTCATTATCCGGATTGATTTCATTAGAAAACTATTGTATCAGTCTGTTATACTGTTATATGTATAACTGTTCAGTGTTTAATACCTGGGAATCTCACCTAGGTGTGGCTTTACGTGTGCTTGTTCTGACGTTGCCTGGCTTTCTGGCAGCGATTTGGCTTCTCGGATTTCAGCCATTCTTTTCCCGCATTTATCATGTAAAAATCTTGTAAGAGGATTTTACAGCCATAATTCCTTCAATCATCAGCCAATCGATCAATTTTTATTGCAGTCAATTCTTACAAGCTTGTTGATTCAAAACATCGTAGCTTTTATTTTATATATTCCAGAGGGGGGAGGGGAATCATTTTTTTACAAGGAGGGGGTCATATTCTTAACAATAATATTGTAAATTTATTGACTGCCACAGTCTTTTGATGGCTGACTGTGTAGTCAGACCTTTTACAGTGGGGGTGGGGTAGACTTGACCCAGTGATGTTACTGGAGCGGCAATGGGATAAAACATTTACATTTACATTTACATTGTAATGCAATGGGATAAAACATTTACATTTACATTTACATTGTAATGCAATGGGACAAAACACAAAGGCATCACCTAAAAAAACTGAAATGCGGTGAAAATGACAAGTACCACACCATGCAGAATACAATTAACAAATATGGGTTTTATTGCTGTCTTTAGAATGGAGATGGAGCAAAAGGAGAAGAAGGTTAAATGCACATGAATGTATCTTGCCTTTAATCTTTTACTTAGATAATGTCATACACCTAAAACAGCTTGAATACAGACACTGTAGTACTTTAAAGAAAGAAAAAAAGAGGTTTGACAGGTTTAAACTTCAGACAGCAATGTACATGTTACGCCAGGGGTGTCAAACTGCAGTCCTGGGGGGGTCCCCTCATTTAACACACCTGATTCAACTCCTTGTGCTAATTACCACACAGCTCTCGAGCTGAACAGGAAAAGAATTAAGCTACATTGGGCTCCGGCCCCCCAGGACTGCAGTCTGACACCCCTGTGCTACACTCTCGTGATTTTTTTAATTCTGCCAAACTCTTGGAACCGATAAGAGAACCATTAACACCAAACCTTATCTATACTCCGCCTTTCATATTGAGAACCGTTTATCAATACCCAGCCCTAGTATCATGCTTGGACACGGAGCAAGGACACCCGGGCCAGGTGTGAGTATGCCCTAAGAGGTACTGACTCTCAGGCCGGCTGCTTCACACTCAATCTTCACGCTGCAAACTGCCTCAGTGCATGCTGGAGGTCACAGCCCGATAAAGCCAACAGAACCGAATCATCTGCAAAAAAAGCAACGATGTCATCTAAAGGTCACTGAACTGGACAACCTCCTTCCCTTGACTGAGCCTAGAAGTTCTGTCCATAAAAATTCTGAACAGATTCAGTGACAAAGGGCAGCCTGGCAGAGTCCAACACCCACTGGAAAGAACTGTGCCAGTAATGTGAATGAAATTCCTGCTCCAGATATACAGGAAACTAAAGGCTTGTAGCCGCGAGGCCAGCCCCCCCCCCCATCCACACGGAGCACCCCCCACAGGACCCTCTGAGGGATATGGTCTAATGCATTTTCTAAGTTCACATAATACATGTAGACTAGTGAGGCAAACTCCCATGAAGCCTGTAACATCCTTCTGAGGTTAAAGAGCTAGTAAGTAGATTTTTAAGCCATTCAAGCCCTGTGCCCTGGTTTGTGCACATTTTAGAGAAATGGAGAATGACCCAAAATACTGTGTGTGACTCTAACAAGTATGTAATTGTGATTAATGTGATCAAAGACTTAAAACACGCAGACACACACAAATACGCACACCTATGATTAAATATCCATGGGGTATCTTACCCATTTTGGAGTTGATGAGGACTGTCCTTGAGACCCTCTCCTAATGTGAAGTATTTGGCCTTAGTGCTGTGTAATGAGACTAACTTCTCTTTTTCAAGGTTTTCTGAAAAAGGCCACATAATGGGCTGCAAAGAGATGCATCATGTTCGACAGTCTTTAATACAAGACACTTAAAAAAAGCCAAGTTTAAGATAACAATTGGAGGAAATACCCAGTAACACTTTTCTATGAATGCCATGTCTTTAAGAATCTATGAAGACATTGATAACACATTATGATGCATTCATAAAGCATTATAAACCTAGATACAACTATTTTTAAAAAGCCATAACACATTATAGCCATGTTTATGATGCATTATGAATGCTTTGTGAAGCTCTCATCCACAATGCACTATAAATACCTTCATAATGCATCCTTTATTCTTGCGCCAACCATTAGAATGCACTAGTAACAATAATAAAGTAACAATAATGCATTATGCATGAAAGCTTTAAGTAAAGTGTTACAAAATATCCTATGATATTTAGTGAACTGGTCCTTATGTAATGTTTTTGTATGAGGTATGTAATGGAAAGATCGGCTGCTATTAACATGCATGCCCTGGACCAAAGACTTCCACCCCCCCCCCCCACACACATACACACACACACACACACCACCCACTAGGTAGCCGTTTTCCCTCTGCAGACCACACCCAAGCTGAAGAATATTATTACCTGAAAACCATTACGGGGCACAGCTAAAACACAGTGTGTGCACAATTGATTGGCCACGCACACACATACACCAATGACACACTAACCACCCACAAAGTACAAGTGACCCATATATCACAGATGTCACAAATCGAACACAAAACACACAAAATACTAATTTAATAGCCTTGACAAAATGGCCTAACAGAAGAACAGGTTCACAGGACAAAATGAAAAAAAAACACAAGGAAAACAAATTATTAGAGGAAACTAATTAAATTAAAAATAAACATGGTGGGGGATTCCGACTACAGCCTCTGCATGAAACAATAATATACGTTACCCAGTATGGCAGGAAAATGGCTGTAAAATAAAACTCAACTACAACATCAAAATAGCCCATCCTGCAAGCTGACTGATCGGGAACCAGGGACCCAAATGTGCTGCAACCAGTGAGCCAAATCACAGAGAATCGAAAGCTGAAGTCGTAAAGGAGGTGGGCACTGTATCCTGGGGAATGGGAGGACAGGCAAACATTCGTGACAACACCGGGAAAGTGTGACACTCAGGTAGACCTAGATGGCGGTCAGAATCCGGGTCAGGGAGGACAGGGATACAAAGGCAGAGAGGAGGAAACTCACCATGTCATCAAGCAACCAAGGAAACACGGGGAAGAAGAGTGCTCTGTACACCAGTACAGTCCCTTAAACAAGCACATCCCTGTAGTGAACCTCTGAATGCTCTCCTACTGAAGGCCAAACCAAGCAATGTTGGCAAAGCAGGGCCCACTGCATCTGAATTTAACTGATCACCCGTGTAGGTAATACAGAGGACTGAGCCAGTTATAAGTTTGTGTTGAGGAGGTGCAAAACTGTGCTCTGGGCAAGAGAAGGCAGGCACGGGGCTATCCAACAACCAGCCGCAGTTATGTGCAGGAATGCATTTCACCTGTGTAAAGTTGGCCCCTCAAACGTTTCTAACAAACCAGTCTCTGTCATTTGTGCTGTCGTACTTTTTCGTTTGCGCTACTTTATTTTCTGAGATGTAAATGTTTTTCGTTAATGTTACTCTTGTTTCCTCTTTTTTTAAAGGGAAAATGTAATATATATATATATATATATATATATATATATCACTACATGTAATATATAGCCAATAGGTACCCCTGCTTTTGAATGAAGAATCGGTTCCATATAAGAAATTATCAGTTGGTTTGTGCTTCCTTTAATAAAAACTTGTCAAGTGTAAATCCAGTTTTTTTCCTGAGATTGAACCGACACATATGGTGTCATGCAATAGGTGGCGAGAGCTTCTCACCTCGGAGCCTTCAGATTAATTTTCCTTTTAACCTCCAGAGTTACCTTGGAATGACTCTGCCTTGAAGAGTAACAATGCAAAGAATGGTCGTTGGCTATATGTGTACTTAAATCCAACCAGGAAACTGTGCAGCGTGTTATCCTAAGAGGAGCGTATGCCCTCTTGATCAGCGGAAACACACACTGATTACGGCAGTCAGGAGAGCTGGCATGAAGAGCTTGCTTTCTCTTTTTTCTTCCTTTCTTCTTTGCCCTCCAGGGTTCTTGTCTTTACTCTGATTTGCTTTGTTCTTCCCTCTTCACACTCTGCTTTTCCTCTCAGTCCAACGTTGTTGTTTTGTCACATTAGGGTAATTTTGTACTCTTTATGTAACTGTATGTTAATAAATGAATTGTCCCTTGTGTATTGCACAATGCTAAATAAATAATAAATGTAGAATTTCACCATAAAAACAACAAACATAAGTATCTGAGTGCAACAGGTAAACAAACACATCACAGCCATTTCAATTAATGCAAAAGTATGCAGACATTTAATATGTTATAATAAAGTCTATTCTGGGCAAACTCATTTTATGGGGGTTTGGGGGGGGTGTAGGGATGTAATTATTTTTGGGTTGCTTTTTAAGCAGTAAGACAGCACTGGTATGGAAAGCGCTCAGCTGGAGCTGTGCAAGTTCTCAGCTAGGTCAAATAAGAGTCCATCGCCTGGAACATGCAGCTGGAGAGGGGTCTGCTCCTCCACCTGCAAACACAACAAGGAGAGCCATGAAGCAAAGGTCCTCAAAGCTGGAACATGCAGATGGAGAACCTCATGATGACAGAGTCAGAATGGCACAATGGCCATAAACTATTACACCTGTTTTACTCCTTTTCCGAATCGCTATTAAAATAATCCTGATACTATCCTACGGCTTTACACTGCATTACACTATCTTCTCCTTTACAATAAAAGGTGAAATGGCAGAGTTATGCTTATGATTTTATATTTAAAATGAGAATGGCAATATGTGTCTTGAGGCATTTCTCCTCATTCCTTTGCATGAGTTTCACGTTGTAGAATAAAACAGTCGGGTCATCTAACAACCCGAGAGGACAGAGCCTTGATGCGTGTTTGGCACCACTACTACCTTACATACTATCAAAAATACACAACCCTAAAAAAGCATCTCATATTCTTACAAGTAATTTATCTAAGATATATTGACGGACACTTTATATTTAATGCCCAGAAGGAGATTCGGGACAAGGCAGCTCCCTGATCTGGAATATAACATTTACATGTCTGGTAAGATAGCATTTACACTATGTTTTGTGCATGAAAATGTGAGCTGCAGGTTATTTGTGACTGGAAAGCGTGTAACATGCAAAAGTAACATGCCGTCATTTATTTATGAAATGGATTTAAAAAAAACTCAGAAATTCTAGCATGTACACTATTTTGCAGATCTTTTATGATGAAACACTGCTGTAATTTCTCAATCTCACAGTACCCTAAAGATATAATTAAATCCTTCACATATATATATATATATATATATATATATATATATATATATATATATATATATCATAATTGCAATTATTGATACTCTTCACATTGATGTGGACTCATTTTGCAAGTGCAGTTAATATACAAAGTGAAACATCAATAGCTAAGACTTAATTTTAACTTTCTTTAAGGACTTTTGTTCATTTGGACTTTTGTTCACTTCATTTGAATTGATAAGCAGAGTGCTGTGAGCCACCTTTGTCTGACCTTTTGAATTTAAATGTACTTTAAGATCTTATATTTTTTTTGTGTCTTGGTTTATTTAATCCCTTTTATTACAACTGGACAAATTTGTGTTTTCTTTGATGACAAACTTTGCAGTTTCTGTTCGCTAATTTTACTTGGAAAATAAGAAATTTATTGCCTACTAACCACCCAGTGTTTTATGTATGATCTAATAAATTAATTGAATTGAGTAAAATGATGTCTGCTATTTATTTGGGACAGTAGTAAGTTAACTTGGCTAAGATAAGTATGTGTTAAATTATTGACCCACCTATAAAATTAAATGTTTTTTTTCATGAATTAAAATAGTAAAGTTTAAAGTTTGCATTGTTTAGACAGTTAAGTATAACTTAACATATATTTTATAAAAATATAAAAGAAGTTTTTATTAAGAAGTAGATAAATCTGATTATGACTGAAGAAAATCAGGCTGCCTATTGCAGTGTAGTCTGTGATTGTACTGAATTAGTGCTGTATTCGTTTTTTTTGTTATTGAAAAGTTGCCAGATCTTTTCCCTATTTCTTTCAGTTCGAAGGGATTTTCTCATGTCATTCTGAGATAATCTAGGTAGCAATTTCTCACCTACTATTACCCTCTTGATCATTGCTGGTGCAACTCTTTTTGGAGCCCGAAGCAACATTTTATTAACTTAGTCATTTGTCTCCTTCCTTCCTTCCAATTTTGGGCCTTAAGCAGCCACTTTGTTTGCTTAGTTGTTTTATAGCTTTGCTAAGGAGTGACATTATTTATTTTGATTTTGATTATTCTACTTCTAACTTGGGGCGATTCTGTTCGTAATGTTTTTCACTGTTTTTTGGTGATTGAATTGGTATGTGTTTTTAACTGTTTCACCGCAACACTCTCTCACTAGCCTTTTGCACCTAACATTTGTTGTGAAACAATGGTGGAATGAGGGATTATGACATACAAAACACTACAAAATACATGAAAACTCAAGTGTGACACAGAAGTAACGTACATGCTTATAGTTTGCTGTTAATGAAGGTGTTCTAGAATTACCTTTCAGGAATCATTTCACATTCATTACATTTCCAAGTCGTAATAAAGAATAACTTTAATAATTAAAATTAAAAAAAGGTTTCAGAGAAGAAACTAGCCACTTATTTGACAATAAATATACTATAGATGGGAAGACAATGTTTGAATGCATTGTGGACAGGAAAACTATATTAATTTATTAATTCTATGTCTGTCCTACGCGCACACCATGGTACACAAACCATTCATACACACACTGGGTACACAAACCATTCATACACACACTGGGTACACAAACTATTCATACACACACTGGGTACACGTACCATTCATTCACACACTGGGTACATGTACCATTCGTACACACACTGGGTACACGTACCATTCGTAGACACGCTGGGTACACATACCATCCATTGACACACTGGGTACATGTACCATTCCTACACACACTGGGTACAAGTACCATTCGACCACACACTTGGTACACGTACCATTCATTCATACACTGGGTACACGTACCATTCGTTCACATACTGGGTACACGTACCATTCATTCACACATTGGGTACACGTACTATTCATGCACGCAGTGGGTACACATACCATTCATAGACACCACTGGGCAATTTGACAACTCCAATCCACCTTAGAGTGTTTATGGATTGTGATGAGAAGGTGAAGGACCAAAAAACCTGTAGGAAGCCCCATGAGGACATGAGGACACAGGGAAAACTCTACTGAAGGGGTATGAACCTGGCCCCAGAGGAGTGAGGTGATAGTGCCACTGACTGTGCCACCCATAACTGCTAAATCCATCCATCCATCCCCTGGACCCACTTTTGGGTTAATTGCTGAAGCAAAATCAGAAATTAAAACTTTACCTGAAACTGGTATTTAATAGAAAATACCCTTAACTGAGTTAATTCAATATTTGGAATAAATTGCCCATTTCTACCATTAATGCTAAGCCCAGCAGCTGCTTTGAGGTCTAGCTTTTTTCATCAGGAAACATTTGTTTCTTCCCAGGTTTTGCAGTGGAATTGAGGTTGCATAATCATAGGTGTCATGAATGCCTTCCATTGCCTATAAGCTTTGCTTCCCGCCAGCAGAGATTAGTACTAATACTTCTTGCTCCTAGCGTTTTCATTCAAGCTTTTTTGTTCAGTAAGATCCATAACATCTGTGTCCCACTGGGAAACTCTGACCACTATTTTATCCAATCCATCCCCGTATGCATATGGAAGCTCAAAGCTGCAAGGCCTGAAATTAGCTGGGTAAAATCAGGGACCTCTGAAGCCACCGGTGCTCTTAAGGACTGTGCAAATTCCACTGACTGTGATATTTTTAAATCCACCAACTGCAAATTGGATGATTATGCTGATACTGTCACCCACATCAGCTTTCGTGATGAGTATTCGAACAAAGACCATACATAGTTATGACATTAACAAACTTTTGGCTTACAGTTGAGTTGGGGAGAAGCCAAGAAGAGTGGTGACCAAGGAGGAAGCCCATATGGAAAGTGACCAAGGAGGAAGCCCACATGAGAGGTGACCACGCAGCACATGCAAAGGCCAACTCTCTGGAGTCGACGGCATCATATATTTCAGTTCATAATTCGCTGAAATCTTACTGTAGAAACATGAAAAAAAATGCTGACTATATCCGTAATGTGTCTTCTTTTCAAAACGTGCATTGTCGGAAGTATTAAAGTTTTTAAAATTAGGTTAAATCGGTAAAAAAAGTAAACTATGTCACCTTTCTTTGTTTTGCCTGCATTGGGGGCGTGTAGCGCCGCCCTCACCTGAAGATCACTATTCGCATTATAAATAGCTGCATTTCCGCATATTCAAATTACATTCGCATGGTGAACAACGCAACGGTGAAACGCGATCCTCATGCTCATTCATGCACATGAAAGTTGCTACATATTCAACGAAAGGAGCCATTCAATGAAATAGTGATATGAGTTAGGTTTTTCTTATTTATTTATCAAACTGAATGTTGCAACTACACCGTCACATAAATCTGACATATCTACAAAGTACACTAAGATCAAGATGAGTTTAATGAGTTTAATTAAATATATAAGAAATGATTTATTTGCCATGAATTAAGTTTATGATATAGAATTAAGTGTGTGACCATGCTCCAGTCTGTGAAAGTGTGTTCCCTACGCCTAGACCGCAGAGGGTTAAACCAGCAATCAGCACTGCCAAGCACAGATAGAGCGACGAATTAGAGGAACATTTTACTTCAAATGACTGCATGAAAAGGAATTTGCACCACCATGAACCGCACCAATCACTGAAGCAGATCCCTCACTGCCCAACCAGCTCAGCACATTTTATTTAAGATTTAAAAAACAAAGGACTGATGCTCCCTCCCCCCGACAACCTGTGACATCCTGTCTGCCTGACCCTCCCAGGCTACTATACCTCTCCAATCTCCAAAGGCTCCCACGAACCCCCCCCCCCTCCCCCCCCCAACATCGTCACTGACCAACAAGTGTGACACACATTCAAGATTCAAGAAACAGGAGATTAAGGAGGCGGCATCCCTGACTGTGTCGCTCAGACGGAGATCAGACCCACTGGCCTCCATCTTTGCTGACCACTGCTTGTATGCACAGTTATTTAGTTGTTTGGTGGATATCTGCCACTTTTGCTCACAATATTAAATCCCATAATTTACAGCACCTGCCAAATAAGACATCATGCTTCGTCATTCAGGCTTCTGCCCTTGACCCGCTAGCATCCATATCATTTTAAAAGCATTTCATTCCAGTGAGACGGTATTCAGGCAAATTTTGCACAGCTACAAATGTAGAAATTATTAAATAAAAATATAAAGAGATACGACTATGAATTAGTCACGTACAATGCTGAAATGAGAGAGTATATAATGCAAATTATTTTGGAAAATTCTTTTCAGATATACTTGTGAAACATAGCTATATAAATATAAACACCAAAAGCCTTTTTTAAATTATTGGAGTTTTTTTTTTATATTAATTTACTTATTTAGGGCTACAAGGGAATGAAAACATAAGCACAATATCTCCACACTGATGAACTTTAAATTTGCAGAGAAAGATGATTCTGGGATTATTTTTGTTGATTTTAAGATGCACCCGGAAGCTCCCTGAAATCCAGAGGCTTAAACGGCACAAATGGCGTCCCTTATGTTCTCATTAAAAAGCTGAAGCGAGTCATTTTTCAGCCTCCTTTGATAGCAGAGCATTTTACTGTGCCTATATGTGTAGAGGTCAGACGAAACTGCAAGGACTCTTCATCATTATTGCCTCATTTACATTCCTAGGCTTCCTTTGCATGGAAGTTATCTTGTCTTTCTGCAGCATTTCTATCAGCTGTAACGTATCGCCCTTGTCCTTTACATATCCCTTTTCTGGCCTTCATTTCTTGCTGATTACCTGACCCTCCTGCATTTTCCCAGTGGCAAAGTCTGAAAATTATACACATTGAATTCTTAGCAATATAATTGTGTTTACCAGATGGGGATTAGAGCTTAATCTCAAGAACTGGGAGAGTAGCGTACCTTGTAATTACTCTGTGACAACACTGTTTAGCATTTTCAGTTACTCACTCCCCGAAGCTGTCAGAATTTACTGAAGGCATGTTACGTGCTGACCCTCAGTCTTTATTGTCCGCCGTCTGACAATAAAAGTTTGCAAGCCTGGGGTAATGCAGTATGGCTGCGGGGCAGAGTCTGAAAACGTCCATATGGCTGGACGCAAATGAAGCGCGACAAACACAAAACCCTCTCAAGGACAGAGAACTTTGATTCTGGCTCTCCAGGAAACCTCATGGGTCACGCAGTAAATTTGCATGAAATAGGTGCAGGGCATGTCAAATTTTCAATTGGTTTACATGATAGGCAGATGAGAATTAATCAGCGAATATTTTCTTTGCCTTTTAATAATGTGCTTTGCAAAATATTTCACAAATATATTCCCCAAGTAATAATCATTCATTTAAATAAATATATTTATACAAATATATTCTTTGGTTATCCGTGATCGAGGTGAATGCAATATGATAAATACGATAAAAATATGAAAACTGTTAGGAGAATAGGAGTTACGCAGAATTGGAAAACCAGTAATACTGAAGCATGCATCCAGGCAGGTTAACCCTGATTCAATATTCCCAACAACAATAATAATAATAATCATCATCATTATTATTATAGTTGTTAATATGAAGTTGTTAATATTAATATAGTTGCCTTAATATTATCATAAATATGGCAGCACGTGTGCAGTATGTACTTAAAACAGAACGCTTTGGCATTAAAAACATAGGTATCTCTTCTGTTGAATAATACAATTTTTATTTGGTTGTTGTGAAATAATAAGTTACAACTAAGTGATGCATGAACATCGTGTTCTGCCTGATAAGATGATAATAGACAGAAGTTTGTTTAGCATTTTTTTTCCCATTTCATCCCCCTTAATCATCAGTAAAATGGATATTCTGGCTTTGATGAAAAAATAAAAGAAGGAGATTCATTGACATAAATGAGGTACTCTGTTGCTGTCCTAAATGGGCAATGTTCATTTATCTACTGTACGAATGAACATTTTTAACGAATTCATATCTTGGATTTCAAGGACAAATTGTGATCCCACTATTACACACATTGTTAATATCTGACATTCAGAACTTGGCTGCATTGCATTTAATAATGCAGGCATTGCCCAAATTTGTCTTAGCAGCAAGAAAGGAAGATATCAGTATTGACTCATTTTACTCATTTGAACTTTAAAACAAAACAAATAAACAAGAACATGATATGACAACATTTAATGAATAAGTAAAATCATTAGTATTAGTTACATTATAACCAAGAAATATATTCTTAAGTCCCCTGTATATTCCCAGTTTTTGCATTGAAGCTGTCAAATTGTCTTGCACTATCTCAACAAGAGACAATATATTTCATTAATATGTATTTTAATTATACAAACAAGAAAACAGCATCTGTGCTGTGTCATTTTTTGACAATATATAGCTATTAAATGTACAAACTACATTTCGTGGGCATCAAAAGCTGACATTGTATGCCCTTGGCAGAAGCAGGAGTTAATAATGCTTTTACGCTCTGAATGGAGAGGGGCTATTAAAGCAATAAGGCCTCGGAGGCCTCAGGAACGTCATGCATGTAGTCACAGTCAAGGGCATTGTTAATCACATTATGCAGCAAAGTATAGTATCTGAAGACCACTCAAGGACTATCATTAAACAAGTTCCGCATTTGTAGTATTCACCATTAGCCATTAATTATAGATAAATATAAATTTGCACTGTTTTCAATTATCATGGTGGGTGCAAAGTGTCAAATGAAGAGGAGAAAGGGGTCACTCAAACTCATTTTTATGGGCCACAACACAACAGAGGCTGTTACAAAAATCGGTAAAAAAGCAAAGAACGAACCTAGTAAACTAGCTTCGAAGTGATTTCAAATGTTGTCCCGACACACAAATAAGGGACAAATATCTGGAAAAAATAATAACTGCAGAGCATTATGATTTTCTATTGTTGCGGAAGTGTTGTATCTTCATCTATGTGTATAGCAGCATGACGATGCCAATGAAGCAGGCAGCATAACATCACTGCCGGGGTTCCAGCGCTCCCAGTCCCCAGAGTCCTGTCCGGGGTTTTCCTTTTACCAATCCTGTTTCCTAATTGCCACTGATCATGGCCTGATTACCCTCATGTGTTCCGCATGTGTTCTCTCCCTGAATGAATCAGTGTCTTGCCCCTGTTCCTTCTTGGGTATCTGTTGCCTTGTCCCACCTGCCTACCTCTGTTCAGTGTGGATGCCCCCCAGTCTGTCAGGTCCCCTGTGCTCAGTGTAGATACCCTCAGTCTGTTAAGTCCTCTGTGTTCAGTATAGATGCCCCCCAGTCTGTTAGGTCCCCTGTGCTCAGTGTAGATACCCTCAGTCTGTTAAGTCCTCTGTGTTCAGTATAGATTCCCCCCAGTCTGTTAGGTCCCCTGTGCTCAGTGTAGATACCCTCAGTCTTTTAAGTCCTCTGTGTTCAGTGTAGATGCCCCCCAGTCTGTTAGGTCCCCTGTGTTCAGTGGAGATGCCCCCCAGTCTGTTAGGTCCCCTGTGCTCAGTGTAGATACCCTCAGTCTGTTAGGTCCCCTGTGTTCAGTGTAGATGCCCCCCAGTCTGTTACGTCCCCTGCGTTCAGTGGAGATGCCCCCCAGTCTTTTAGGCCCCGTGTGTTCACTGTAGATCCACCCCTCCAGTCTGTTAGGTCCCCTGTGTTCAGTGTAGATACCCCCCCTGTTTGTTAAGCCCCCCGTGTTCAGTGTAGACCCCTTCCCGCAATCTGTTAGGCCCTGGGTTCAGTGTAGATACCCCCCCAGTCTCTTAGCCCCCTCGTGTTCAGTGTAGATGCCCCCCCCCCCAATCTGTTAGGCCCTGTGTTCAGTGTAATTGCCCCCCAGTCTGTTAGGCCCTATGTGTTCAGTGTAGATGCCACCCCCCCAATCTGTTAAGCCCTGTGTTCAGTGTAGATGCCCCCCAGTGTGTTAGGTCCCCTGTGTTCAGTATAGATACCCCCGGCAGTCTGTTAGGTCCCCTGTGATTAGTGTAGATACCCCCCCAGTCTGTTAGGTCCCCTGTGTTTAGTGTAGATCCCCCCCCAGTCTGTTAAGCCCCCCGTGTTCAGTGTAGACCCCCCCCGCCACAATCTGTTAGGCCCTGGGTTCAGTGTAGATACCCCCCAGTCTGATAGCCCACTCGTGTTCAGTGTAGATGCCCCTCCCAATCTGTTAGGCCGCCTGTGTTCAGTGTCGATGCCCCCCAGTCTGTTAGGCCCCCTGTGTTCAGTGTCGATGCCCCCCAGTCTGTTAGGTCCCCTGGGTTCAGTGTAGATACCCCCCCAGTCTTTTAGCCCCCTCGTGTTCAGTGTAGATGCCCCCCCCAATCTCTTAGGCCCCCTGTGTTAAGTGTCGATGCCCCCCAGTCTGTTTTGCCCCCTGTGTTCAGTGTAGATGCCCCCCCAATTTGTTAGGCCCCCTGTGTTCAGTGTCGATGCCCCCCAGTCTGTTAGGCTCCCTATATTCAGAGTAGATCTCCCCCCCAGTCTGTTAGGCCCTTTGTGTTCAGTGTAGATGTCCCCCCCAGTCTGTTAGGCCCCCCGTGTTCAGTGTAGATCCCCCCCCAATCTGTTAGGCCCTGTGTTCAGTGTATATGCCACCCCACAGTCAGTTAGAATCCCCTGTTCAATGTAGATCTCCCCCCAGTCTGTTAGGGCACCCGTGTTCAGTGTAGATGCCCCGCACCCCAGTCTGTTAGGCCCCCCGTGTTCAGTGTTCACATTGTTCTTTTTGTACCAATATTGGCACTTGCATCGCAGTGTTTTATGCATCTCAGAAAATCTTGAAAGTGTTTTTTGTGTGTGTGTGTGTGTGTGTGTGTGTAAATAAGATAAATGTTAAAGCTTAAAGCAAACAGTGCTAATATTCCACCTTCCGATTAAAATCAAATTTATATTAAAATTACAATTACCAAAAAAAAATAAAAAATTGGGATAAGTGTTTTGGGTCGCTGCTGTGCATTCTGCTATGCCCATGAGGTCGGGTCTCTGCTATGTGCATGAGGTTGTTTATGCTCCTGTTGCATTAAGGTGAGGAGGAAACAGGAAAGTGGTTTGTACAGTACAGCCTGCCCAGACCCACCATTGCACAGGGACAACTGGGGAAGTCTTGGCAGGAAAATGCACAGTGGGCCTGATCCTAGTCATGTTCTGCTAAATCCTGGGTAAACTCAATATTTTGTTCAAATAAGAAGATAATTTAAAACCACAATCAGTGATATTTTAAAAGCTCGACTATTTTTAACTATGAGTATTTTTCCTCCAATAACAGAAACCCATGAGGTGTTTAATTAAAAGAATGTTTTGTAATTTGGAAGCAGCTCGGTACTAAAATGACATACGCATACATTTTCCTTCAGAATTCACATGTTGCATTTGTGTTTGTTTTTTTTCTTCACTTACAAACATCCTGATGGTGGTATTTGACACTAACAGCTCTTTTTTTGCCCTTTTGGATTACATGGTGAATGCTTTGTGAGTCACATCACAGAGAAAGGCTTATGTAAAACAAGCAGCATGCTGGCAGAAATAACTGGGGTTATTGGCAAGATACCTCTGGGGTAAAGCTTTAGTAATAACAGATAACAGACATGAAGGAAAGCATGCAACCCTGTAACATGCCAGACTATAATGACCGATTTTGCAACACTTCTACCAACTAGCTTAGGGCTGTAGGATCCTTCATTTCACATGGCTAATATGTTTCTTTTCAGAGCCACTATTCTCAATGCATCCTCCTCTATGCAGTCTACATTGTTTCTCTTTGCTTTTACTAGTTACTGAGATAATTAAATATCATCGGTAAACTTTGTTGCAGCTATAATTGTCTGTTGCTGTATAGAAGCATCATGTTAATTGCTAGTTTTGTTGTCTATCACTTTATAGTGCTTATATTTGGTGTAAAAGCAATTAAAGAATGGGCAGGTCTTGGCTAAGATGTTGGCAGTGATCAAGTATTGCAATCAGTGTCAATACAAAACAGACACACATGCTCATTAATGTATCTGTTATCCCAGGGTTCATTGTGCAACAACCATTGAGACCATGTACAGTATCTGTAGTTTATTACTTCTGAAGGAAATCTGGCTAGCATTGCAAAGACAGACATTATAGCTAATCAAAAGGTTTGATGAGGAAAAGTGGGATTTGAGAGAGACAAGACACTGGAGTTACATGCTGAAATATGGAAAAGAGACCATAGAAAAGATATATGACAGGACAGGAGTTGGTGGCTGTATTCTCTCAGTCTATAAGAAAGGAGAAAAAAGGCAAATGTCAAAGCCAAGCAGCTGTGAACAGTAATAGAGACTACAGGGAGATCAGTACTCCACTGGGTTGTCTTTGGGGTGTGTTCAAAATTCTGCTTTACATCCAAGTGCTGTGACACCTGTCTGGGAGCCACATGCCTCCTGAATCCTTAAATAGGTTGGTGGGCAGAGCTAATGGATGTGGGGTCCAGTGTTTTATACCATAGGGAGAGGCACCATGTGGCTTTCTGCCTACTGCAGAGGGCTGGTGGCTCATGTCTAGCTTAGAAGAGAAATTGAAAATGAGTGATTCTTGCTGATTGGCCTGTCATGGCTCTCCGAATCTTGTTGGGCAGTTTACCAGTTCTCCGAGAAAGGAAACAGTCTAGCACCTTAACTTTCTTTTCCAATATCTGCAGGCTAAAGATATGATTACCCCTTCAGCCTATTTTTTAGCAAATAAAGGAATAATAACAAATATTCTTAAAAAATTAAAAGCGGAAATTCTTGTGTGACGTTAAATATGTGATCAGCTGTTACAACAGAAAAATGACAAATATTTAATCCATTTTCCTTTACTTTCTGTGACATGTCACAACCCGCCCTGTGCATCGCCCCGGTATGACCAGCAGGGGTCGGTGCTCATCCTCCAGAATCCTCCTGTTTTCTTCCCAGCTGTGTCCTGTTCGTAATCTCCAATCCTAATGGGGCAAACATCAACACCTGAATCATATCAGTCTCTCGTTAGTCCTGTATATATGTGCTTCCCAGTCTTGTGTTCCCCAGTCTGGTCATTAATATTGGTCTTCCTTTCTGCCTGTGTCCCTTGCGATCTCATTCTCCAGCCTGATGTTCAGTTTTGTTTCAATAACCCCCCCATTTTCACCCAAACGCCTGCCTTTTAGTCATTTGTCCTGTATTTAATGACAATATAAAAGTGGTATTGCTAGTTTGGAGAGTTAGCAGTAACAGTACACATTTACGATATATATAGGGCCTCAGAATACTTTAATGAATTGTGCATGAATTTCCAGGCACTACTTTTTGATGTGGTTTTTATTGGTTACTGGGAAATAAACATATATGAAGTCTAACACTGCAGGGTCATTCTAAATAAAAACCTCTAACAGAAGTATATTCTGTGTGCTAAAAATAGCTATGAACATGTATTATTTGGGTTAAGGAAAGATCTGGAGTTTGGTTTTGAATAAGACTCATTTCAAAGGCAACTTTATCAGTTTCATTTTCTTGCTAATCTTGAAATCTGCTATAATCATGTATCTTTCTGTTGTGTATTATGGAGGAATTTAAACAAAAACAGAGGCCAGGCTTCAAGACAGTATGAAGTAGGACAGACGGAGATAACATTTATTCCATCCAGGAACCGGCACAACAAATGGATTTCAAAGTGAAACACATCCAGATTTAGAGTGAAACCAAAACCAGTTTATGTTGCCAAAAAAAATCATCCCTAAAGCCAGATAAGGGTGTTCATTATAAGATGGATATACTGATTAATAACAGGTCGCCGTTGTTGAATCATTGTTATGAATCATGTTTGTGATGCAGTCTCTTTCTGGGTATCACACTGAATCTGTATTGAGTCTTTATATTAAGCCTCCATAAATGCAAATAACTACTCTGTGATGTCGATGACAGCAATCGTATTTTTCTCCAAAGAAAATACCACAGGGTAATATTTTGTAAGCCTACCGTAAAGAGTCCCCCACCTTTCCAAAAAAATGTGACACGATAAAGTCCCCCACAGACTACCGGACTGCTACCAATAAAATTAGCCATATATATATATATATATATGCGATGGGCTGGCCCCCCATCCTGGGTTGTTCCCTGCCTCGTGCCCATGATAGGCCCCGGACCCCCCACGACCCAGTAGGATAAGCGGTTTGGAAAATGGATATGTGTGTGTGTGTGTGTGTATATATATATATATATATATATATATATATATATATATATAACCTTTATTATAGAATATTCAGAAAATCATCTCACATCCCCCTGATTGAGAATCTTTGACCTGGGAAATATTCCTGAGAGTCTGCAAGATGATCCATGTACAGTAATACATTTAGATGACAGATGGCTGTGTTTACAAGATAACAGTTGCGGGCTCTGTTTCTGCCCTCTGCTAACCTCCGGTCGATCATGGGGTAGACTTTCAGGTTTCATCCATAATAATATGGATCATCCATGTTTCATCCATAATAATGTTTTCTAAAGTGGAAATAAGATCCATCCAAGATCATGTAGAGTGAATAGAGTAATAATAAAAAGTAGACCTATTTGTTCGTCAAGTCCACGCCTCCCATCAGCTCATCCTTCTCTTTGCTGTCGCTAAACAACGTTGCTACAATCGATGCACCATGTTTTAAAATTTGAACCGGTACAGATTTTCAGTCAGAATGTGCTTGCAAAGTTTGGAAAAGATCAGACAAATACTTTTTGAGTTATTAAGCTGACAAGATCATATGTCTGAGCTTCCCTTCTCTTTGCAAGCACTATGCAGCACTGCTTTTAGTGTCATTAGTCTCAAAATTATATCAGGTCCACATCTTCACCCTTACAGCATGTCTGCAAAGGCTAAAACATATCATATACATATTTTTGAGTTATTGCCCTAAGGGGATCAAAGGTCTGAAAGTTCCCTTTTTTTTGCTATGTGGTGCTGCTTTAATTTTATTAAAATCTTTCTCAAAATTTGACCACTTCCAGTTTGTCATCACTAGAATTGCTAATTTGTGTCACAGCATATGTCATACAGGTGTATCGGATTGCTTTGGGGCAGACTCATTCTGTCACTACACAAATCCTGGACTGTGGAACTAGTACGGCCACTCGGGACTGTGCCCTGGTAAAGTTTTGACCATCATTAAGAGTGCAGTGAATTAGCTGCAAATAATTTAATAAAAAACAAAGCTTTATTAAAGAAAATCCTGAACTATTCTGTAGTCCATCCATCCATCATTTATCGGTGATATACGTCCATTTCAGTGAATATGCCACACCCCTCTCATTTTGCGGTCCATGCCCATGATCCATAATGATGAGTGATTTCCAGTACAGTTCTCTGCCCTATTGGGAATGCTATAGTCTGCAAGGAGGGCAAATTTCAGCACAACATTCCAAAGTTAATGACAGGACAAGGAGAAAACTTATAGGAGAAGCCACTAATGGTGCTTTTCCACTGGAAATGGAAACGACCCGTATCCGAGTCGTACCGTGAAGAGAGACTAGTTACAGTGCAGTTCCAGCTCACTTCGGTTTTCCACTGCAGACGGGTCGGCCTGGTAAAGGCGTTGCCGGGTTTGGAGAGGGACAGTGACATAAAACCGAAGAGACACTTATTTACTATTCGCACAGTGTACGTTATGATTTACTACGTGCAATTATTCTTCTTATTATTAGTTTACTGTGTGCTAATTTCTGCTAGCACTGTCAGAATTGTCACTGTGAGAACTGCCGTGTTATGCAAGTATCAAACGCGAGAATCCACTTGCATAAATTTGCATTATGCATCCATTCCGTTTAGCTGTTCCATGGTACTTTTTATAAGTAGGAGGAAATTTCCAAGATCCGAGTTATCAGGAATGCATCCAATCATCGTAATCTAGAATACTACTAACAATAATAATATATAAAATGGATGATTTTTTTCCCTTCAGATAATCCATGCACAAAACTGCCAGTACACGCCTTGGCTCAGAATGGAAACCAGCCAGTACACTCTACGGCTCGGGTACGGCTCACATACTTTACAATGGAAACCCGCCAGTACACACTATGGCTCGGGTACGGCTCGCATACTTTACAATGGAAACCCGCCAGTACACGCTACGGCTCGGGTACGGTTCGCATACTTTACAATGGAAACCCGCCAGTACACGCTACGGCTTGGGTACGGCTCACATACTTTACAATGGAAACCAGCCAGTACACACTATGGCTCGGGTACGGCTCGCATACTTTACAATGGAAACCCGCCAGTACACGCTATGGCTCGGGTTCGGCTCGCATACTTTACAATGGAAACCCGCCAGTACACGCTACGGCTCGCATACTTTACAATGGAAACCCGCCAGTACACACTACGGCCCGGGTACGGCTCGCATACTTTACAATGGAAACCCGCCAGTACACGCTATGGCTCGGGTTCGGCTCGGTTCTTGGTGACAGTGAAAAAGCACCTTAAGAGGCGTACAACAATATTAAAGGAGCTGTAGGAATTTCTGGCAGGTATCAGTCGCTCATTGTATATGACAAACTCCTGTTATTCTGTACATGGTAGGAGGTAGCGTGGCAAGATGGACACCATTTCTCTTAAGAAAGAACATCAAAGCAAAGTTCAGTACAGCAAAAAAATGGAATAATGACTAACTC